>NC_140591.1:251357246-251667865 GCF_964204655.1 Triturus cristatus
TACCACACACATTCTTTCTTCTTTTTGTTAACATACGTTTGCAGAATGTTTGATGGAGCTGTCATTCTCTTTCGCTGTCAGACCTGGCCACCTCGAGAGGCGCATGAATAGCTGGAGAAGCCCAGAAAGGTGCATGACAGCACCAAACATGTAGCAATGACAGCAGAACTACGTATATAAGTAGGGCCCCTCTAGCCTTTTTTCAATTTTTGTAAAACTGTGGACAAACCCAGCAAAATTGATGAATCAGTTTTTTTAGGGTAAATACGGCAACACTGAAATAAACACAATTCTTAATGAACACACATATTCATACTAGATACCATATAGAGCTTGGATTCCTTGCACATCATCGTCAGAAAGAGAGAAGTCTTCTGATCCAGAAAATGAGTACACAGGATACATCAGGGCTTCTGGGTTCCTGGAGTGATCCAGCCCCAGCACATGGCCAAACTCATGGGCTGCTACAGCAAATATATTGTATCCTGCAATAGAGCAGAACAACAGCATGAAACAATGTCTGCACTCGTATATGGACATTTGAGCAGAAGCACATATCAAGCCAATTTCCAGCCTAGGTGTGTTATCCTTGTTTACATCCAATTACAGAGCTCTCTCTTAGTCCCTGTGGCTTGTGATGTCCAGAAATGTGCCTTTTCTTTATTATCTCAAATCATATTCCACCTCCTTACAGCTGAAAGTAAAAAAAAGTAAATACTATGTGCAACCTAGTTCATCAGCATGTTGTGAATTTGAAAAGGAGGAGGAAGAATTTACATACTTCAGGCCTGTTGACAAATAAAAATGTTATCAAAATTACCTCCAATTAGCAAAATTTTCCACACTAAAAGAATTAACGGAGCCAGTTAAAGCCTCTGAATGTCCCAGATAAACCAGTCTTACCGACCATCGGTAGAGTCACTGGAGTATCATTTTCCCTTCATGAAAAATGTAAATATTTGATAAGAATGCATTTTAAAAATGGAATATAAATAGAAAGGACTGTGCCCTCTTTGCACTTTTGCTAATATGGAATTCAATGTTTCAAGGCCTATTCAAAAGGCATGTAATAGTATGTTCAAAAGTACTCCTGTAGTGCTACTTCCTGTCCTCATAAATCAGCCCCAAAATGTATCCAGTAATATTGAATATTGTCATGGATTTGAGCAGCTAAATATAACACAGTTCTTACGTTTAAACAGATGTATGTCAGAATATCCTATACAGAAATATAATCTGCGATAAATATAATGTACTAAATATCATTTTAAAAATGTTGTCCTAAGAAAGTATTGATTTTCTATTATTAACTCAAATTGGGTAATATTTCTGTAGAAGATAATTAGGGCACAATCATTACATCAGATGATATTCTGGCAATGACATTATGGTAATTAATTACAATCAACAGGGAGGGAGAAAAAAGGATTTGTGATCCATTCAGCTTCTTTACTTGAACGTCAAAATATCAAATGGGGAATGGATCACTTGACCTGAGTAACCAGGGTTTTGCGATATTCGCATAGTTTACCGATAAAAACCCTCATTCACGTTCACAGGTTGGAAAAGCGGTATATCTTGATTCTCCGCTCTATTAATGGTAATGTGACAGCATCATCATAGGGTTATATTTATGCTTCCTCCACCAGGAGGTTTAACCACTGGTTATTGCAGTAGTGATCAAGAGATAGGTTATTGTGTTGGAGTGAAGCGAGGTGAAGTGTTGTTAAAATCTCGTACAGCCAGAACGTACTTTTTTAATCAAACTGGATTTGAGATAAATAAAAAATCTTGGTGTGCACAGGAAGACTAGTTATAGTCTAGTGCACTTGTAGGTGTCCATAAAAAGGTCGACATGTTTCAGCCCTTCAGGTGCCCCTAGGGGTCAAGTGGGCTTTCTTCAGGACCTAAGAAAGTAAAAGGGAGGCCGTCTGTTGTTGAGGTCTCGTGTGAAAGGGGTAGATTGTCCCACTCTGCAATTGTTCAATTAAAACCTTGAGTCCCTGGGTTATGGTTTCTTCGGGCAAAGAGGGAGCTGTGTGTGCTCAGTGGCAGTTCAACACAACTTGTGCTAGCTCTTCCTCCACCTATGATGATGCTGTCACGTTACCATCAAAAGAGCGGAGAATCAAGATATACCGCTTTTCCAACCTGTGAACGTGAATGAGGGTTTTTATCGGTAAACTATACGAATATCGCAAAACCCTGGTTACTCAGATCAAGTGATCCATTTCCCATTTGATATTTTGAATGACATTTTGGTGTCAACCAAATAGATGCGGACTGCCACTGTCAAAAACAGTTAAACACAATTGATGTCTCCCAATATATGTGAGGTAGACAATAAATCCTTTCCCTGAGGTGGGATTCTAAACAGGCTCACATGCAGTGCAGACCTCTTCTTTAAGTCCTTTCACAACCCTACAGCTGTATCCAGCTACAGCCCAATGTATTACTTTCAAATTATTCCTAAAATCACAAAAATAGATGCTATCTTAAAGGTATTTGTCCATCGAAAAAACAGACAATGTATTCGGCAATAACCAGTCAAGGATTTGGTCACACCTGTACATACACAATGTTATCATGTATGCTATCATATGTGTCCTGAATTACATGTTCCATGGGCTAGGCAAGAGCTGTGGTACTTATAAAACTAACGGTGGTATTATACACGTCAGGCGGTAATAATTAGATGAGCAAAAGGGAAAGTTAAAGAAAGGTAGGGTGTCCATGGGGTGGAACAAAGAAAATGTTGGGTTTTACCTACTCAATTTGTTATATCAATAAAGAACTATTGGAATTCTAAAGTTAAGTGATTTAAACTCGAAAAACACGGTTTGCAGAGTGAGAGGTAATCCATGAATGTTTTTGATGCATGACCTGACTAAGTTTATTTTGATCACAAATTACAGCAAATGGAAAAGAACCTTACAATAAACCTGCTCTTTACCCTTCACGAGTCAATTACAACTCTTCCTGGAAGGAATGTGGGATTGCAATCTAAGCTTGCAAGCTGCTCATGCATGAGATCCCAATTATCCCCCATGCAATCTATGTGCAGGTAGTAGACTCACTTCTGAAACAAAGGGGCACATTTACTGAAAAAAAGTGGCATAACGCAGCACAGCAAACAAAGTTGCCGCTGTGTGCTGGGGAGACAGAGCAGTGCAGAGCCACGGCTACTATGGTATGGTGTTGCTGCGTTCTTCCCCCGTGCTGGCGCTCCTTAAGTCTGCTATCACCACGCACACACCTTTGCCCCAAAATACAATGATGGGTGCTTGATGTCTAGCATATGTTTATTACTGGAAGAGTATCCTTCCAATATAAATGGCGATGCTTATGCTGGGTTTAAAACTTTTCACACTTTGAATGTGTGCTGCACATATGCATCACACGTGCAATGTCTAAACACTGTGAGCTAGGGGACCTGTTGCCGCACCACCTGAAGTGCTCACTATGGGGCAGATCTATATCGGAGATGCGCCACTTTTACGCCGCCGTTGCGTCACTTTTGTGACGCAGCGGCGGTGTAAACCCTGCGCCACGTTGCGCCATATTTACATTGTGACGCATCTATGGAGATGCGTCACGGTGAAAAGCCCTGCGCCACGTAAAACCTGCGTCAGGTTTCACGTGGGCGTGTCGACAGAGGGGGGGGCGTTCCGTCGCAGGAACGCCCCTGAAAAGTGACTCAGTCAAATCTATGAGATTTGACTGAGTCACTTTCCCAACGCTGATGCGCCAAAACCCTGCGCCTGCTTGAAGCAGGCGTAAGGCTTGACGCACCATGTTAGGGATAGGGTAGGTTGGAGCAGTGCTGGAGTTGCGTCGCGCTTGCGACGCAACTGAAGCACTGCGCCAACCTTACGCCATCAGATGCGTCACGCATCTGTTTATTCCTGCGCCATGATGCGCCGCATTGTAAATGCGGCGCATCATGTGTGGCGCAAGGGTAAACTTGCGTGACGCATCATTCCTGGCGCATCCTTGCTGATTTGCAGGGATGCGCCAGGCAACATAAATCTGCCCCTATGTTTCAAACACAAGTTGCCCACCTCTAACGACCAGCTACAGATTGGTCATACATTAGATATATTTAGTCACAGTCGAGAGGCAAAGTAGCAGTGTACGCAGAAGAAAAGTAGCAGAAGAAACAGCAGGAGACAATAAGACGGGTAGGTCCTTTGCTTGTGTTTGTCTTTTTTAATTGTGTTCCTCTTCAGAAGATATAATCAAACACAGCTAAAGTGTTTCACCTTGTTACAGGCTTCCTGAGGGCAGAAATATCTATTGCAGCATTGTTGGCATTTCTCAATCTGGGCAGGGGGGCAACAAAGATTGTGCTGGGAGACACTGCCCTCCCCCACCCACTGTGACTGAGGGGAATTCACTGCACCAAATACAGAACTGTATTTTGGCACAACATGTGCATTTCACATTTTACTCATAGCATTGGGTAATGCTGGTTCTGCACAGTGTAGTGCAGAAAGGAGAGGTGGCGCCCACTCTGTTAGCAACACTTTTGGCTGCTCCACCCATGCACCCCAGAGGACGTGTGGATACAGTTGATTGGACTTGTTGGGCATGCAGGGGAAGAGCAGTAGGACTAGAGGAGGTACACTCACTGGAAAATCCTCTGGGGAACAACCCTAGTATACAACTAATGTCTAAACCCAAAGCAACATCCAGTTGGCTAATTTGGGGATCGCCAAATCATGGGACCTGTTGCAGTATGATAAGTTGATAGCATTTACACACTATGAGCTACTTTCCTATATTGCACAGTCTGCTACACACTGATACAAGCCCATGTACAATAGCCAGCTTGTTAGAAATTGGGTCTCTAGTTGGCAGAGGTATGCACCCTGTCCAAGTAGGAACCACAATCCTAGTCAGGATAAATCACAACACAATCCTAAAAAATCCTTTGCTCACCCTCTGGTAGCTTGGCACAAAGCAGGCAGGCTTAATTTAAAAGGCAATGTGTAAAGTATTTGTGCAATAACTAATACAGTACTGATGAAAGCCCATGTAGATCATCCAGCTGAACCCCTGAATTACCTATGCTTACCCAGATGATTAGGAGCGCAAATCCCAGGGGATTCATCTCCTTCACTTACAATGATATTCGGAATGGGTATTGAAGTTATAGTTTTATTGTAGTAGTTTTAATGGACCTAAGATATGTATGAAATTTACAGTAGTTGAAATGTGTTTGAATGCTTGTGGGTGCATGCCTTATGAGATATAGTGATTGTCACTTTTACTCTATTAATTATAGTTATCTGAGTCTTTCTCCTTTTTAATCTCTCTTTAATCTATTTATTATAACTATCTGTGTACATCTCCCTTTTAAAGCAAATGACTGTATATGTAGTGCACACCATTTAGGATCTGTATTATATGCCTGTCACTATTGCACTAAGGTCTGGTGGGGTCATTGCTGTCATGATGTGATATGGACACAGATTTATTGATATCTGTGGTTTGATAAGCAATGGAAGTACTGCTGAGTACAGACTGCAAAGATATCTTCAATAACAAGCACTGAATATTGCATTACAAGAACCTACATAGACTCTACTATACACCTGTAAAGCAAAAATCCTTCAGGTTACCATATAGATGAATGTTGGAGGAGAATTAAACATTCAACAGCAGATTTAACACATATGACATTGACTTGCACCATGCTTCCAGTATACATTGATATACTCTAAGAGATGGTTTGGCTATTGCCAATATTGGCACTACTGTGCTTTGGAAAAGATGTGCCACTGGCAACCCAGAAGTAAAGAGAAAAAGTATGCTGTTCCTAGGGGTGACAAGGGGAGGGAGGGAAGAAAGGGCAGAGGGGCAGTCCACGGCAGTGGTGGCTGGTTCCCGTAAGGTGCTAGGTAGAGTAAGGATGGGCGTACTCATCCAGGGATAGCTCCTATAAGGAGCACGGGCCCTCACACTCCCCGAGGGTTGTCATGCTTCATCATAGGGCAGCTCCTCGTTGGGCCGGCCCTGCAATGCACAACGGGCCCCGCAGGGGGATCTTTGCCGGAGGTCTTCTCGGTTTGCCGTCGTGAAGCTAGATAGTATATATGTGAGGGTGCCTTTATGTAGTGAGTAGAAGTGGGATAGTGAATGTGCAGGGACGGACGGCCTTAGGGTAGGTCCTGACTCTGGCTCCCCGAGGACCACAGTGGGTCCTTCTCGCAATATTTAGCAAGCATGTCCGTCACGTCCCTGTTGAGGCACCTCCATCCCCCCCCTTTAAGGTGCAATATTTTCCAGAAGGTATACAAATACCTCTGGTAAAAGTTCTTTCACATTTTTTACACTTCTAGGATTACTACCAAATCCATACTTAAGGGGACGTGACACATTGTTTCTAAAGGCGGAACACCACATGCTGCCCCCTTAGAATAGATGAGGATTTTGATGGTCCTGAAGAATTGCCTAGATCCCTTTGGCAATTTGAGGCAAGAAACATGTTGACCCCCTGCATGACTCGCTAGGACTGACACGGGTTTAATCTTCCACTTCCAGTCCATGACTCTTTGGTCGGTTTTTAATTATGGCCCAGGTACTCCTCGAATAAAAGGGTTGGAGAATCCAGAAGCCATTTTTACTGCACAATCACCATCCCACTTCTACTCACTACATAAAGGCACCCTCACATATAGACTATCAAGCTTCACGACGGCAAACCGAGAAGACCTCCGACAATGAGCCCCCCTGTGGGGCCCATTGGGTATTGCAGCGCCGGCCCAACGAGGAGCTGCCCTATGATGAAGCATGACACCCTTCGGGATGTATGAGGGCCCTTGCTCCTTATAGGAGCTATCCCTGGACGAGTACCTGAATCCTTACTCTACCTAGCACCTTACGGGAACCAGCCACCACTGCTGTGGCCTGCACCTCTGCCCTTCTTCCCTTCCCCCTCCTTGTGACCCCTAAGAACAGCATACTTTTTCACTTTACCAGTAGCTTGGGGGCATGTATGCTGGACCTATCAAGCCCCCCGTCCCTCCCTGTGTGACTTTGACCGTCAACCCAGAAACATGCAGCTGTTAGTCTACTGCAAGCCAAAAGGAGAGAAGCTGTATATGTTTGGCAGTTTTATATTGCACCAACTCGACCCGAAGATATTAGAGCGCTTTACATGAGCACCAGTTACATTACACAAGGACATTCATTGTTGGTAGGCAGAGGGAGATTAAGTGATTTGCCCAGAATCATAGGATGTTGAGCCAACACCGAGACTCGAACCTGGCTATGAAACTGGCGAGTTAGGATTTGGTATACTCTAATGAATTGGTAGATACTTACACAATGTTCGTACACACCACAGGGGCATTTGGGAGTCACTTTGCAGCTAGCTGGTGAGCAGAATGGATATTAACTAACCCTTTGACATATCCAGCATTTTTGCAATAATGGTGTGCACTTATTTATGATAATGTATTTGTCATATTTAAACTTTATGATTGTGGGTAGTGGTGATTGTTCAAATGAGGAAATGTGTGCCAGAATGGCTGTTAATTCAGAATGATGACTGAAACATACGGAATATCTGCAATGTTTGAAAATTAAATATAATTTATTTTTAAAATGAGAACATTAGGGCCTGAACTCCAAAAATAATTTTGGACTTCCTCGAGCAATATGCACATCCGAGCAAAGAAGATGCTGAACTGTGCAAGACTTATTACTAAAAATGACTTGTATTTTTATTGTTTATGTGAAAAAAGGCAAGTACGCTAAGAACAGGGATTGCTCACACATGCCGGCAGGGTCTGGGCCATGGTAGTTACCAACACTTCTGCATATTCATCTAATTTCCACAAAATGATGCATACACATATGTGTGCACCCCGGGCCTGCATCCACCTCTGTTACAGGCGCACACCACAAGGAAAAGACACAAGGCAATCAGTGTTAATCTTTGAAAGCTCACTTTTCTAGTTATTTCTGTCTGCTTTTCTATTTCTTTAATCCACTGTCCCTGTTGAACTGTTGCTGGTTATTTCTAGGCATGTCCCGTACAACAATGCTCAGGCATACGGCAGCCACTACATACAGTTTTACTACCCCTTTGCATGGCTCAAAAGCGAAACAGCCATTTTACAGGTTGTGCTCTATAAGGTCCTGCCTCTGAAATTCACTTGAAATCCCCCCTGTGGTTTGGTTGGTTTAATTTACTGCTTGTAATGTGCATCAAGGATAGCTTTAATGTGCAAAGCAACATAACTTATTTAAACCGGTAAAACCAAAGAGGGACAGACAAGCAGCCCACAAGCAACATGAAAGAGATTGATCCATACTAAAACACACCCTTGAAGCTTCCAGGGAAATCCAATCTATCACCAGTGGAGGAATCCAAATACTTCCAAAAGAAGATGAGTCTTCAAATGCTTTTCAAACCGCCGAGAGGGGGTTAACTCCAAAGCTTAGCTTCAACAGTCTTAAGCAGCCCACCTGAGTGAACTCAGTGACCTCTGAGGTCAAGGGTGAGAGGCGAGTACTGCTGCCTTGTGGGGGATGTGTCCATCACTCCCTGTGGCATCGAGAGCATTGCAAGTCCCCGATCGTTCCTGTTTGCTGACAATGGATTCCATGTGGCAGTTCACCACTGTGCCCATCCATGCAGCCTGCCTGGGTCTGTGCAGGCCTGGGAAAAAGAGAGGCACAGAAAATCCGATCTACTGAGAAAAGTCCAGCAATGCACCTGCTTGTGGCATGGGCTCTTCTCTATGTCCCCGGCGAGCTGTGTGAGGGACCTGGGAAACGAACAATATTAAAAAATGTGACGCTCCTAAAAAAATACAGGACGATTGCCACTCTACAGCCCAGATCCTCTGCCCAGGGACACTGCCCCCGCACTGTGCACACTGCTGTCCCCCAAACTGCCCATTCTCACACACACTCTGCCTATCTCCATACACAGCCCTTTCTCCACACACTGCCCCTCTGAATGCACTGTCCTCACAATAGCCCACCAATGTTCCTGCTCCCAAACAGTGACCTGGCTCCACCTCACACTGTGATTACCACACACATTACCGCTACAGCCCAGACAGAGGTCTAACCCGTCATCAATTCGTGCACTTACCCATTCACCTAACCATCTTTCTGCATGTTCACTCACCTGTTCATCCATGCACCCTCTCACTCACTCATCCATCCATCCACTCACCCTTTTATACATCCATACACTCACTTTTAAATCCACCTATCGACTCATTCTTGAGTTCACCCACTTACCCATCTTCACAAGCTCACACACAAACGCACCAATCAAGGAAGAAGCAATGTCAGAAAAAGCCAGCCCCATTGACTTTGTAAATAATGAGTGTTTATTTGCACATTCATATTTCCCCATCGTACACCTATTGCAATATGAACAAGCATTTGCAATGCATTAGGTCTCGCGTCTGCGAGAGTTTAAGCTATTGGCATTGTAAATGACCATGCTTTTTATTTGTTTTAAAAACCAACACGGCAGTAAAAGGCGTTGTCATTTACAATGCAATAGCTCAAACTCTTGCAAATGCGATACCTATTGCATTGCAAAAGCTTTTTTTATTATGATCGGCTTCATAGTGCAGAATTGCGGCAACTAGGACAAAGGGTTTAGAGGGGCAAGTGAAAAGAAGTGTGGCACTGACGAAAGAAGAGAAGATTGGGATCCGGGTAGGAAAGAAGTAAGACGACCTGTGCAGCTCTCGAATCATTCATGGAGATTTTAATAAAACTGAGTGGGCGCTTTTAAGCTCCAGGCTAGAGCTCAAATACCCCCAAAACAGAACACTTGTAAGCAATTGCCACATACCTGAAATATTTCCCAAAGCCCTCACTGCGTGCTCAGAATGTCAGGAAAAATTTGCAGTGGCAGCCGCGAGGGAAAGCAAAATATGTTGGTTGTTTATCTTCATTACTGCAACCACACGAAAGGCAAGCTTCGCAAAGATATTACACCCTGGCCACTGCCTATAACAAGCATGCTTGCACATTCGTTTCCTACTATGACAAACACCTAAGGTGCCGAGGCATTACCCTCACAAAGCTAACCAACTCCACATGGAGAAAAGCACTCGATTGAGTACAAATACAAAACAAAGGCATCTTGCATGTCCAATCAAATGACTGCCAAACATTCATCTTAACCCATTATTTGCATTGTATTTCAGAAGACCCACCAGTCTAGGGCATCCTGAGCAACCCAGAGCCATTGACTTTCGTTTGCTAAAACATATTGACATTCTTGCAGCAGGCTACAATATTTCGCAAAAGTCTGACTCGTGAAGCATCTGAATTCTGTGATTACTTCAGAAATGAATGGCAACCATCAACACAGTTAATATCAATGTGGTACCTTGGCCACCAGTCGCACATAAAAAATGTAAGTGATTTCAAATACCGATACAGGGGCAGCTTTACTTTATCATTGACCATTCGCGCACTCAAATTACCTCGAAAGTGAACAGATTACTCTTTCGAAGACACTACAGCCTGAAAATGAAACCGCGGCCATAAAAGAGAAAGTGAGCCAACATGGAAGGGGGATGGGGGGGGGGGGGGCGGTGAACACAGGGAAGCCTGGCATATGTTGAGCACTATCGCGGCTGCTTTGATGTCCTCAGTGGCCGCGCGGCTCACTGAGAACATCAAAGCAGCCGCGAAAGTGATCAGCAGGCTGACAAATGGTGCGCGCGCCCGGCGCACATGCACTGTAGTTGGCGGCCTCAAAAGCACTAGTTTGCACTTCCAAATCTCGCTTTCTATAGCTCTCGCCAGAGCAGCGCTAAAGCGCTGGCTCAGGCGAGACCTAAAAAACACGGCAAACAGAGAAGTTAAGGAGAATGTAGCATTTAGGCAACCTTTCAAGTTGAATGTTTTAGAAATGCATTGACACCTTGCTTCAAAAAGACTACCAAGTGTAGCCGCCATTCAGTCTGGAATGGTGTGAAACGTCCCAACAGTTACTACCTGTGGCTAAATGGGAGTCTGCCCTGGCAGAATAAAGAGAATTGTTGGTTCCTTGTAAAGATCAGTATCAACAGTAGGAAATGCAAATGTGGCTTTAATACAGTTGCACGTATGGGTGAAGTTTGAAGAGCAATCTGGGATGTTCGTACCAGTGAATAAGCAGAAACAGGGCGAAAAATAAGATTTGCGCAAGCATGGGGAGCTTAGCTAATTTGCCATGAATTAAAGGGTGGTGACCCGACGCTGTAACTTAAAAAAATGTTTTTAGTGACTTGTTTGGCAGTGAAAAAGGCAGAAACACGGCGATAAATAGGATTTGCGCTAGTTCACACATTTGTGAAGTATGTGCAGTAAGATTTCCAACCGAAAGGGCGCATGTTTTTAGTGACTTGTTGTTTTGGCAACAACATCACTTCGCAGGACAACAGACACTGCAGAGGATTGCTTTGAGAACAGGAACTGAGGCCCACAATCCCAAATTACATTTAAGAAAACGGAACATCCAGTAAAAAAAAACAATCCTGGACAGGCCCAAAAACACAGACAGCAGGAAAATGAAGTATGCTAAATGAGGCTGAGGCTAAATCAGACTGAGGCGTGACTGATGAGTCACGAAGCCTGTACAAAACGTCCCCCCACAGCGCTGCAAAGATGCTCGCGCACGTTAAGGAGCCATAAAGCTTAATGTCTGGGGCTAAGTTAATTATTGCGGAGGGTCCACAGGCCAGCTGGGTCATATCTCGCAGATAAACATGGGGCCTGTGAGGATGCATTAAGATTTCAAACTAAGCACATAGGCCACAAATCCACTTTCTCTTGTGTATACAATCACCATTCCGGCGATTGAGCGGCATGCTGTGTCTCACTGTCTAGTTTGAAACAAGAAGGGCTGGGCGAGAAGGGAGGGGGGAATGCGAGGAGCCTGAATACAAGTGAGAAAAAGAGGAGGAGAAGGGAGATGCAAGCAGAGCATCAAAGGGCTGGGCGAAAAGGGAGGGGGGGAAAGCAAGGAGCAGAGGAGCAGCTGTGCACGTGCACGCCATCGTGCACTCAAGCTCTAGGCCAGCAAAACCATGTGGGTAGCACTTTTGAAAGCCCACTTACAAAATGTCTCAAAGAGACAGCTTTCGCTGTCTCAGCGAGACATGGGCGGAATTTGCGAAATCCACTTTCGCGAATTATCGCGAAAATGTTACAAATTATCGCAAACACGCGGAAATATCGCGAAGATGCGGAAGTTTTTTTCCCGCATGTTCGCGAGATTTTCTGCATGGTTGCGGCTCGCCAACTAACCCATGTGGTTGCTCGCGGGCGCGGCCATCTTGTTTTCAGTTGTCTCGCAGTGCATGATCGCGAGAAGAAAGACGTGATCGCGCGACGCATGACGTCACTGCGGGCGCGAGACAGCGCAAATGGCTAAAAACAATACAACATCTCATGGAGAACACGACCGGATCAAGAAAACATGTCGGCGAACGCAGGGATGCATGTAAGGCGATCGCGCGCACGCGAGAATGTATTATTTTACAGCGCGAGCAAGAAACAAATTATCGCCAAGCTGCGGAATGCGGAAATTTTGACATTTTCGCGCTTTCCGCGGAACGCGAAAATGTCAAATTATCGCAATTTCCGCGAACGTAACGAAATTTTCGCCCAGGCCTACTAAAAAGGAAGCAAGGGCCTGATGTACTAAGGTGGTGTCACAAAGCAGGCTGTGTGTTTTGCACACCGACTCCTTGATGACTCCACCTTTATTTTGCATTATGACTGATTTACTAATCAGCATCCTCACAAATTGCCCATTAGCAGGGATTTGCAAAACTCTTGCATCATAAATACTTCTGAGACAGGAGTCCTTTAATGACTCCCAGGGAATGGAGGGATGGAGGACTGAGAGGGACAGTTGATCTCTATTCCTGCATTCGCATTCTTTGAGAGTCAACATTTTTTTTTAATAGAGCCCTGTGTCCTTTAAAATAATAGGAAAAAAGAGAAAGTTGGCATGCCACTCAGTGAATGGCACCAGGGGAAGCATGCCATGGTCCCCTGTCTGCTTCTGCCAATAATAAATGCGCCCATTCACAAGGTGGAAGCTTTCGCTCTGCGAATGAGACGCCATCTCCCTTGGAGAGGCGATTTCAGATCAATTGTTTGGATCCGCAAACGTGGTCAGTAATCATGGATAGATCCATTGCGATTCCTTAGGGGAGAGTATACGCCTCCCATCCCACGAAATCACAATCCGTTGCAAAGATCATTTTAAGAGATTGAAAATGTTTGTACATTGGACTTTCCTTTTTGCAGTTGCAAAGCCTGTGATTTTCCAAATATCAAACTTTATAAACACAAATAGTACATTGGGCCTGAAGTGTCAATAAAAAAGAAACCATCAAAGAAAGAATACCCTGGATTAACAGCGCAGAACCCAAAACTGCACCCTGAGAAGTAAGTGAATGAGCAACATCAGCATTGGGGAAATACACGTCATCGGAGCCAAGAGTAAGAAGCAGTCAGAAACATACTATTCATCACCTATATAACAGCAGCAAAGTGTAAAAAAAAAACCACAAAAACAAATCAGAACAAAACTCAGGGACTACATTATGTACATTATAAAGCAGACACTTCAATAAAGGGTCTGGATAACTTGCTCAAAGTCCATGCAGAGTACCTGAACCTATTTACAAGCACACCAGACAAAAGAAGGCCGCTGTAAATCACAGCCCAATGGGAAACAAGCAAAGTGAAAGGATCTCTCCGAAAATCTGGTGCAGTCCCTGCCTCTTGTTGTAACTTATCTGCTACACCACACAACTAATGCACACTAAAGAGGGACTGTTTTGTAATGATGGAAGAACATCACGAAAAGTTCAAAGCGCTAATTCTAAAGGAAGGGGCAGAATATATCTGTAAATTGGTTTATAAAAGTGAAACTGCCATGGATAGGGCCGCTATTAGTCAATAAGGGCCAGTAAGACCCGTGTGTTTGTTTCACGGATCGTTTCTTACTGGTGAACTATTCTTGCTGTTCTACTCGGGCTCAAGGTCACCGCAAGGTGTCGCCATTACTTAAATAAAACTCAGTCATCGGGTAGATTACCTTAGATCTACTTGAGGCCCACAGAATGGCGCTACACATTAGGCAGCAGAGGGACTGCATCGCCCGAATGTATGCAAATTAGAAAGGATCGATGCAGGAAAACAGACAGACAAGTCGTGGACATGTACTCTGAAATATAGGCTGCCAAAATCTCAACATCACAGAAACAGATCCCTACAAAAATGTTGGCATGTTCAAAATTCTCAAAACTATTCAGTCACTTTCCACTATTTATGGGACCGGGTTAATTTACTCTTCTAATTGTTTATTTGCAGACACATTTCTGGTTTATGCCCGGATGAAGTTATAGAAAGGAGATACAGTACAAAGTTGAAATTTCTATATTTTCAGTAGATGTTTTCACTGTAGCTGTTTTTCAGTCATCATGCTCCCGCGCTACCATCACAAACCTGGGATACTCACTGCCTGCGCTGCGTTTTCCCAGATGGCGGATGTGGGGTTAAGACGCGCAATGAGATGGTTAGCTCAAGATCTGACACTGATGCTACAGTCTTCATGTACCCAATCTGACGACAGCGTCAGTCTTTTTGAACAATGCTTACCTGTAGTAGTATTTGTCCAGGTTTCATCTTCATCAAAATGGGCGTCCCCGCCAATATATTGTCCCGGTGGGAAGGCGTGGGCAAGTATTCCAGAAGGCCCATCAAAAGGGAAGAAGTCCCCATGTTCTGAAAGCAAAGCACGGATGTCTGCATTATAGATGGGACTGTGGTGTAGCCTCCAACAAACCTTGTCAAACACACAAAAGCAGTACTCGTTCACTGTACCCAAAGAGCCGAAGGAGATCATGACGTCAGCGACACCGCTGTCAATCTGGATGAACTCTAGATTTGTCACGTCTGCCCACACCTTGAAGGCTTCTTGCATTGCCAGATCCACCGCGGCCCGCGGCAGATCTGGGGTGTAATTCAGCAGTCTGGGAAATGGAGCAAAGAACATTGAAAACCTATGACTTACTCTCTGCAAAGTGAAAATCCTATAGTAATTCATGACATTACAATGAAATGACAAGTAAACACGCTGGGTAATAGGTCAGGACTAGATATGGTGTACAGATTACAGTGCACAAATGAGAAGCTTGCTCTGAAATATTGGGTTTATCAGCACTTCTGAGGCAAATGGTATTGCCTCTCTGTGCCTCAATTCCCTTTCCTGGCAGAAATTGGGAACACTTAGATGAAATTTAGCTCATAGGAAATATGATACAGAAAAAAAATCATTGTTTAAAAGGTACTTCAGAGCCCTTTAGTTCTGTGCCTACTGTCAATAGAAATTCGCAAAATGTATAATGTAGAGCGCTGCATGTAACAATGCAAATGTTAGAAGTAACTTTACACCTGAACAAAATTGGTATTCTACACAACTCAAACGAAGTACCTGGCACCGTACTCATCAAAACAGACAACTAACGGCTTGTTTTTTCACCTGTACGTTAAGTTGGCTGTGGGCCACCTCAAGTTCCTAGGGAACAAGTTGTACTCTGCCACATCGGGGACACCACATCTCGGCTGCCGCATGAGGTTCAGTGTCTCTGGGTCCAAGTGGCCAGTCGCCGGCAAGCCAAAGAAAGACTGCATTTCCCGCAATTCTGGCATCAGATGGGTGGTACTCCTCTTCTGTACACCTGACCTCAAGGGACTCTGGTAGAAGGTGTTGAGATAATTCTGGAAGTAGAGTGGGCCACGTTTAGGAAAAAAGAGGACCCTTTGTTATGCAACCAGAACAACCATGGGCTGGATCCGTGCCTTACCTTTGCTAAGTGTAGGTCACTTCCTGTAAAATAGGCCTGCTGTGTAGAGGTGGGCGAAGGGAGAGGAAATGCTCGTGCCAGGCTCCACAGAAGGAAGGATAGTGCCAGCTGCATCATGTCCTATTCCGGACTCGAGACCTGTTTAGTTTTACCTCACTGTTGGTGTGTTTTCTTTTATAGAATAAGAGAGTGTGGGCTCTTGGTTAAGCTCTTATCTTGTTGAAACGACAACTTCCTTCTCTCCAAGGACACAACATCAGTTATCATCCTGTTCTTTCGCAAGAGTCAAAACACATGGGGGTTTGTAACTTGGGCTTTAAAACATCTGCCTGACCCCAGCATGCTGAATGATAATGCCAGAAATAGACACACTTGGATTTTCATAACTTAACCATTTAAACTAATCACTGAGGTCATTAACTTTCAATGTGTTTTTAGGGTCAGCACTGATATCGCCATCTCGTGCTCTAAGGTCAGAAGTGTTTCTAGCAGTATAGACCAGTAATCCTTCAATGCTAAAGTTCCCAGAATCCATCAATGCAAACACACATGAGCTGAAAGGCTGCCATTGTTTGCTGTAGTGATGGGAACTCATTTTCTATAAATACATTACAATTTTCATCATGCCTGTGTTTTACGTTCAATGATGTACCACACTATTGACATTATGGCAATGCACCACCAGCATTGTCTTTCTATTACATCTTCCAGAAACATTTGAAGGACAAGCTGTATATTTTTAAATATCAAATAACTTTTTGTAGGGGCCACACATCTTACAGGCTGCAGACATAGCCTGCAAATAATGTCAATAACCTAGCATCATGTCAATCAGATCCCAAAAAGGGAGAAGTCTTAGAGCAAACACAATCACTCCATTTTATATCACTAAAGAGAACTAGTACTTGGTACATATGTCAGAAGGATCACATGATTTATATAAGTTTGCAAGGACAATGGTGTGTGTGACTGCACAGCCACCAGTCAGACAACCACAGCAGAAGAGGATGATGCCTTGGCAGGAGCGCAGAGAGATATCTCCCATCCTGACTGAGTCTGAACAAGTGGCTAGAGATCCCTGGCCTGCCTGTAGATGTTCAGAGGCCCTATATGGCATTGATGCACAAGGCATTTGTGAGTTCAAGGCACAGACCTGTGATGTGGCTTGTGTTTCTTTTGAGTGGTGACATGTCCCAGCAGTTTGGATTAAAATGCTTCTCTTAGGTTAGGGTCAAGATTGATTTGTATTTAATTCTAATGGCACAGACACCATAAATAAACAATTGAATAGAATAATACCAGTAGTAATTCCCAGAGGTTACAACTGATTCAATCATTGCCACTCATCCCTTTTTGCTAAGTATGTCTCATAAGTGTAAGAAGTGACCCCAGACATTAGACACTAGATCGTTTTCCTATAGGTACTCGAGCTGTACCTCACCAATGATGTCCAATAATGTCAAAGCACATGAGGGGTTGCTCGCGACCTGTTTTTAGCAACTGAAGCTGGACCACTACTTTTGGAGTGAATTCTCTTCTGTAATTCCACAGATAAGTTAAATGTGTTATCCATAGGATTTCCTTATGGTGGCTGCAGCACCTTTAGATCTAGAGCAGCAGGCGGCATGGAAATATTGAGGTTGCCTACTTTTCAATATTGATTCTCATCTGGTTGGTTCTTGAACTAATGCATTTGCCCAAAAATCAATGAAACCCTGATTCTGGATGGCGTTTCCACTTCAAAATGCACTAACTAGTACCAGTTGCATTACAGAATGGGGAATAACAACAAGGGCCAGAGAAAGCAGGTCCATTACCGTAAGGTTTTTGGGCAGAAAAACGTAGATGCGTTCCACCTGCTTTGCAGATGCGAAAAGTGTCATCAAAGAACCGTTGATGGGCAAGTGGGTGGAGGGTCAGGATGGGGCTCATCTTGTTCAAGGAGAGCATTATCTTCCCCCTGTCTGCAGGGTCAGGTGGGCGGGTCAGATGGGGGTCACACTGTTCAACTACCCATAGCTCCTACCCCTGTGGCAGTGAAGACAGGTGTTGTACCTCCTGAGTTTGCAGCCCCACTATATCCAAGCCTGGGCACACTTGCATTTGCAGGTGGCTTAATTCCACCTGGAGTTATCGGTACTGGTGAAATTGTACCACTCATTGATATGCAGTTGTTGTTTCAGCAACTGCCTTACAAAATAACATAAAATGCAATTAGAATATGCTTTATAAAATCATGTGATTTAATAAAAAAAGTTAAAAACAGTTCTTTAACCCAATAATTGCACCACTCATTATAAGAACCTTAGTGGGCAAGCTGTAGGAATGCAGCCATGAGGTTTTCAATTGGTGTTAGATTTCAGTAGGTTTTGAGATCAGGTGCGAACTTGAAAAAATATTGATATTTATAGTTATTTATGCAATAGACTGTTGTTGGCCGGGCATTGCAAAATGGAAAATCTTACACAATAAACTCAAATTTCCCCTGCCCTAATTTCTTAACAGTTATTTCCAGGCACTTAATTAAATCCTGGCACAGTGAGGGTTGGGAATGATGCAGGTCTATTACTGTCAGCTTGTGAAGGCAGCAGAGCAGCTCCCCGACCTGGATGTCCTTCTTTCCACTTTTGCTGTCCAGTTTTGGAGGGTTTCAGCCTGGATGGCCATTCTAAGAACAGGTCTGGCTGACTCAGGTGAGGATTTGTCTTCAGGGTTCTGCAGTGCTTGTATTTCTATGGTAGACCCCACAATCAGGACAGCACATCTTCACAAAGCCACGAAGAGGGCCTTCGTCTCTTGTTCTTATGTTTGTTAACTTGGCCTGACCAGCAAGGTGGCTCTCAGATAACACGTGAAGGAGCTTTGTTTAAACACCAATGTCCCAACAATAAAGAAGGAAACAAAGACCTTACAATACTCAAGCAAGTGTGAGTAATTGAGAAGTACTTAATAAGACAATATCCCGCAAATGAAAAATGAAATGAAAAATGTTTTTGTATAGCGCATGGCTACCCGGAGGCATCCCAGCGCTGCGGAGGCGGATAGAGGAGTAGGTGGAATTATGGGAATAGCCATGTCTTCAGATGTTTGCAGAATGATGAGTGATTAGCTTCCTTGTGGATAGAAAGAGGAAGGGAGTTCCAGAGTCTGGAGGCGTTATAGGAAAGAAGGCGGCCCCCTGTCCGGGCCTTCTTGATTCTGGGGGCCTCAGCCAGGTGGAGTTCGTCTGAACGGAGGCTTCTTCTTTTTAATGATGGGGAGACCTTTGCCCTGAAGGCTTTTGTGTGCGATGCGAAGGCCTTTGAAATGTAGTCTTTCCTGTATTGGGAGCCAGTGAAGTGCTTTTAAGGCAGGCTTGGCTGAGCAGCGGTTATTTGTGCCCGTAAGGAGCCTTGCTGCTGAGTTTTGGACCACCTGAAGCTTGGAAATAACTGAATTGGGCGTGCCCAAATAGAGGGCATTACCGTAGTCCAGCCTGGAGAGAATAAGCGCCTGAATTAGGAGCTTTCTAGAGTGGAAGGGTAGAAGAGGAAGTACTTTCCGTGCGGTTCGGAGCAAACCATAGCAGGTGGCAGCGGTTTTCCTGGCTTGGGTTCTAAAGGTAAGATCATGGTCGAGCCAGATGCCCAAGCTTTTTATTTTCTGTTTTGGCGTCGGTGCAGGCCCCATGTAGGACGGCCACAGGATGTTAGAATTAAAAATTGCTTGAATGCCCAGCAGCATGAGCTCAGTCTTGTCACCGTTGAGTTTGAGGTGGGATGAGCTCATCCAGCTGGCGACTTCTTTGAGACAGGAGCAGAAGTTCGTGGGGAGCTGCTCTTCCTGGTTCAATGCCACGATAAGCTGGGTGTCGTACGTGTAGGTGACTAGTTGTATTCCGAAAGGGGCTACTATCTCTGCTAGTGGGACATGTACACGTTAAAAAGTGTGGGGCTCAAAGAAGAGCCCTGGGGAACCCCACATTGGATTGGCACTGGTTGGGACTGGGTGTTGCCTTCGAATACCTGGAAGAATCTTTCTTCCAGGAATGATTTCAACCAGGACAGGGCCTTGCCTGTTACTCCCACTTTTTTGAGACGGTGTATCAGGGTGCGGTGGTTCACCGTTTCAAAGGCTGCACTGAGGTCCAAAAGGATGATGGCTGAGGACCCTCCGGAGTCAAGAATCTTTCTTGACTCCTCTACCACCGCTATCAGTGCAGTCTCAGTGCCCAGGCCGGGATGAAAGCCAGTCTGGGAGGAATGGAGCAGTTTAAATGTTTCGAGGTGCGCGGAAAGTAGGCGATTAACGTATTTTTCTGCGACCTTGCTAATTCCAGGGAGTAGGGAGATGGGGCGGTAATTGCCCAACTCCGTGGGATCCAGGTGGGGTTTGTTTAGTAGCACCTTCACCATGGCGTTCTTCCAGGCCTGGGGGACTATACCCGATGCTAGAGAGGCGTTGATTAAATTAGCGATGGGAGAGATGATAGTGGGTGTTGCCAGCTTCAGAATATTGAAGGGGGCAGGGTCAGTCGGATGAGAACATAAGCTGTTGAAAAGTAGCCCCATGTGAAACAATGGGTGAAAATCATTGCATAAAAGCGTAGGTATAATGTGAAAAACTAAAACAAATAACGAAAATACTTCAAAGATTCTTTTAGAGAACCAACCACGAGGCTGGTGCTCCTTGACACAACTCATAAGGGCATGTACTCAGATACAAGCCGAGGACCGTCCCAGTGATGAAGATTACCTTTTCACTTTGAATTTTACTGTATATGGTCCCCCTTTCAGTTCATTTCATTATATTTATGAAGCAATGGCCTCAAAGCATTGTAAAGAGAAAGAGAAGCCAATTAAATGATACAATAATAAGGATCATACAAAGACAGGAGAGGTGGCATCAAATGGCAGGCGACGAGAGAGGGAGTAGAGCAGATGTTCTTTAGGAGACAGCAGTAAGAATATAGGGTAGTGTTAGAAATGAGGGTCTCTAGTTGGCAGAGGTAGGTCCCTTTCTCCAAATAGGGGCCCTTGTTTCTAGTCAGGGTAAGGAGGATACACTTCTAAAATAACCCCTGCTCACCCCCTTGGTAGCTGGCACGAGCAGACAGGCTTATCTCAGAGGCAGTGTGTAAAGCATTTGTGAACATATACAGTAATACAGTGAAAACACTACAAATGGAAACCACACCAGTTTAGGAAAATAAGTAATCTTTATCTAAACCAAAACAAGACCAAACGACATAAATCCACAATACAGTAATAAAAATATGACTTTCAGATGGTAGAAATAGTTCAGTTCAAAGCATATTGCAGATGCGACACCTTTCACACAAAGTACCTGGGATGCGTCACACCACTGGGCTGGCCCAAGGGCTGTTTGAGGGCTCAATCACCCCTCACTCTATCATCTTGGTGACCTCCTCCTTGACCTTGATGCAAGCTTTGACCCTGTCAGTCACTCTGTAAACCTGTGCTTCACAGGAGGACTGTCCCCGGTGTCAACATCATGGACACACCACTGAGTGACACCAGGGGTTAGGGAGAACAGAGCAGCAAACTGCCCCAACAGTTGGCGGCAGTCGCTCTGCTGTTCAGGAGTCAGGGCGGGGGAGAGTGTCACACCATCCACTGACCCATCGTGTTCCTTCACAAACAGGAGGTCAGGAAGAGGCTCAGTCTCCTCCTCCATTCCAGCATCTGTCGCTAGGAGCATGCCCACTTCGGACCTCTCCAAGTGGGGCTTAAGGCGGTTCACAAGCAGGACCCGGAAAGGGTTGCTTGGAGACTGCAAGTCCATCAAGTAGGTGACGTTACTCTTGCGCTCCACCACCTCAAATGGTCCCGTCCACTTGTCCTGGAGCGCACATGACTCCACGGGGGTCATGACCCACACTTTCTGTCCAGGCTGAAACTCGATCAGAGTGGCATTCTGATCATACCAGCGTTTCATCTCCTCCTGGCTGGCTTCCAGATTCGCCTGAGCAAGTTGCCTGTAGTGCTTAGTCTGGTTTCTGAAGGCCAGCATGTAGCTATATACATCCTGGGGAGGTTTACTGGGAGCTTTCTCCAAGCCTTCTTTCACCAGACTTAGAGGTCCTCTTACAGGATGTCCATACAGGAGTTCAAAGGGACTGAACCCTAAGGACGTCTGCGGTACATCTCTGTAAGCAAACAAAAGGCATGGTAAGAGGAAGTCCCACTTACGCCTCATGGGTTCACCAAGAACCCAGAATCATGCCCTTCAGGGTCCGATTGAATCTCTCAACTAGCCCATTACCTTGGGGTGGTAAGGAGTGGTGAACTTGTAGGTAACACCGCACTCTTGCCACTGGGACTTAATATACTTAGATATGAAGTTAGCACCCCGGTCGGACACCACCTCTCGGGGGAACCCCACACGGGAGAAAATTCCTATCAAAGCACGACCTACCACGGGGCCGTCACAGTCCGGAGAGGGATGGCTTTCGGGTACTGGGTGGCATGGTCCACCAAGACCAGGATGAACCTGTTGCCCATGGATGTCTGGGGATCCAGATGCCCCACAATGTCAATACCCACCCTCTCAAAGGGGGTGCTGACCACAGGGATAGGTTGGAGAGGAGTCTTACACTTCCTCCCACTCTTACCATTTGCCTGTCAAGTCTGAGAAGACCTACAATGAGTATCAGAACTCTTACGCATTTGGGGCCAGTAAAAGTGGGTGACAAGCCTTTCAAAGGTCTTGTCTTGCCCTAAATGTCCTGCCAAATGCACATGAGCCAGACCCAGTAGGAAGGCTCCGAAGCACTGGGGCACCACCAGCACACAGGATGACCCAGGCTCAGCAACCTTAGGAGCGCTATACAGGAGAACATTCTCCCAGTAAATCCAATGTGATCCAGACTGATCACCTGCTATCTGGTTTACAGCCTGTTGCCACAAACCAACAAGAGAAGGGCATTTCTGCTGCTCCAGGCAGAATTCCTCCCTGGAGAGGCCTCCTTCCTACTGCCAATGGGTCAGCTCAGGCAAGTCCCCCAGTTCAGCCACTTGTTCCCCTGTGGACTCCTTAGGGTCTGCTTCCTCCAGTACCGTGGTAGCTTCGGAGGCTGGTTTCCCGCGCCCACTGCCTCTTCTCTTTCTGGCAGGCACCTGGGCAACTCTTTCAGGCTCCAGGTCCTCTTGATTGCCTTTACCGAATGCCATTCACTGAGTGGTCACACATGCCCACTCAGGCAGACCCACCTTCTCTAAATGAGATCTCTGCTCTACCTTTGCCTAAGGGGAGCTCTCCAAATCAATGCCTAGAAGTCAGTCAACAGGCATGGCTGGCTTCACAGCTACTTTCAAGGTACCTAAGAGCCCCCCCCACTCAAAGGGAACCTGTGCCACTTTGCAGAGGCACTCTGAATTGTCAGTGGCAAATTCTGGATAGAATGCGTTGGGGACCACCTGCTCCTCAGACACCAGCCGACAACTGACAGCTGTCACACTGGCTCTGATGTCTCTCAGATCCTCCACACTATGGCCATTGATGGTCACCCACTGCCTGTACTTCTTAGTGTTATCAGGCAGATGAGCTCTTTGGACCATCTCACGGTCTCCTAAAGAGACCAGGGACATCTCTGCGGGATCCCACCCCTCTTGGGCACCCAACTTCTCCCCCAAGGCTACACTAGCCATTTCCCAGGAAGGTGAACCAGTGGGTGCGGTGGTAACCTTCTTAGGACACCTAGGATCTCTTTGGTAGTGGCCCACCTGACCACAACCAAAACATGCCTTGGAACCGCTATGAACAGGCTTGCCTGTCGGGACCCATGGCTTCTTTTCAGTGGGAGGCTGGGAACCCTTACCTTGGTTCCCTTGGGGATTACATTGCGGCCCTTTTTGGAACTCCTTCTGTTTACCCTTGTCCCCCCCACTCTTCTGCTGGGAACCCTGCCCATCTTTGGCGGAGACTCCCACACAACCTTTTTGGACCCTGGTACTGACCCAGCAGTCCACCTCGACAGCAAGCTTCCTGGGGTCAGTCAGCTTACTATTATCAATCAAGTGCTGGCGTAGGTCTGGAAAACAATTATCTGACAAGTGCTCCCATGCAACCAAATCATAGAGACCCTGCAAATCATTCACCTTGCTACCCTTCACCCAACCATCCAATGCTCTGCAAAAGTAAGACACATACTCCACCCAAGTACTTGACTCCAGCTTCTTGCAGTTTCCAAATTTCTGCCTGCACAGCTCTGGGGTTAACCCATACCTTGCTACTAAGGCTTCCTTCATGGGGGAATAGGACATCTGATCCTCAGTGGGAGATGCTAGCAATGTCTCCCTTCCTTCACTGATAAAGCGGACCCACAACCCCGCTCCCAAATCTCTCTCAGGGACTCTGTGGGACCTCATTGCTACCTCATAGGCTTTGAACCACTGACCAATGTCCTCATGCTTCATGAAATCTTTAATAACATCCATGGGGATGTATACCTTCCCTTCTTCAGGCACTGATGGTGCGCTGCCACCATGGGGATTGGACTCTAAACTATTTGCCTTTAGATCCAGCTCCCTCAACCCTCTTTCCTGCTCTAAGAGCATCTTTTTCTCCTCCAGGGCTAATTTCTCCCTCTGAAATGCCAACTCCTTATCTTACTTCCCCAGCCTGAGCTTCGTGAGCTCCAACTCATGCATCCTGTTTTTCTCCCTGTCCTCCAGCTCTTCTGCTGGGGACAGCCCCTTTGAAGAGACACTGCTGGCCCCCCGGGAAGGTACCCTCCCCCCCAGGCAGACCCAAATGCCCATTCTGCTGCTCCTCCGAATCCTCTCCCTCAACCATAGGTTCCTCTGCATGCTCACAGGCATTACTTGACTCCAACCAGGCCCTCACCGCCTTTTGGTATTCCTCCTTTCTGGTGAGGCCACTTACAGAGATTTTGAACTTTTTGCAGACAGCTTTAAGTTGTGGCACAGTGTAGGTATCAACCCTCTCCTCTTCAAATTCATTATCACGAGATGCAAGTGATGCTGGTTTTAACATGATGAAGATTGGCAGTTCTCAGTTGCAAGAAAAAATTCCCATGAAAAAACTCTACCAAATGTATGTAGTTGCGTAATGGTCTGCACTGTACTAGTAGTGTACACCAATCACTGTATGTAAGACACAAATACAAGTCCAGATCCTCACCGCTGACCACCAATTTTAGAAATGAGGGTCTCTAGTTGGCAGAGGTAGGTACCTTTGTCCAAATAGGGGGCCTTGCTTCTAGTCAGGGTAAGGGGGATACATGTCTAAAATAACCCCTGCTCACCCCCTTAGTAGTTTGGCACAAGCAGACAGGCTTATCTCAGAGGCAGTGTGTAAAGCATTTGTGAACACATACAGTAATACAGTGAAAACACTACAAATGGACACCACACCAGTTTAGGAAAATAAGTAATCTTTAATTAAACCAAAACAAGACCAAACGACAAAAATCCACAATACAGTAATAAAAATATGACTATGATTATAGAAATAGTTCAGTTCAAAGCAAATTGCAGATGCGACATCTTTCACACAAACTACCAGGGATGTGTCACGCAAACAAACAAAACGGGCTGCAGGGAAGGTGATGCATGGGTTCCTTACACTCAGGGAAGGTGATGCAGCAGTTCCTTGTTCCGGGGGAGGTGATGTGTCGGTTCCTTACTGCTGCACAGGGGAGGTGATGCGTCGGTTCCTTACCGGAGAGAAGGTGATGCGTCGGTTTCTTCCTATTGGGGAGGTGATGCGTCGGTGTCTTTCTGCGTCCCCCAACAATGAGACAAACTTGGCACCTCAATGCGATGTAACGATCCAGAACGATGCGTGTATTCTTCCAGCTCCCAGCAGAAAACAGTCTCTAGAGGTCCAAAACAACAGCAATCAATCAATCAATTTATATAGCGCGCTGCTCACCCGCTAGGGTCTCAAGGCGCTGGGGGGGGTGGGAGGGGGGGTCCGTTACTGCTCAAAAAGCCAGGTCTTGAGTTGCTTCCTGAAGGAGAGATGGTCCTGGGTCAGCCGTAGGTGGATGGGGAGGGAGGTCCATGTCTTGGCTGCCAGGTAGGAGAAGGATCTTCCTCCGGCGGTGGCTCTGTGAATGCGTGGTGCGGTGGCGAGGGCGAGGCTGGTCGATCGCAGCTGGCGGGTGGGCATGTAGAAAGTGAGGAGGTTGTTGAGGTACTTGGGGCCCAGGTCGTGGAGGGCCTTGTGTGCGTGGGTGAGGAGTCTGAACGTGATCCTCTTGCTGACGGGGAGCCAGTGCAAGTCTCTCAGGTGGGCGGAGATGTGGTTGTGGCGGGGGATGTCCAGGACGAGTCATGCGGAGGCGTTCTGTATGCGCTGGAGTCTTTTCCGTAGTTTGGCTGTGGTTCCCGCGTAGAGGGTGTTCCCGTAGTCCAGACGGCTGGTGACGAGCGCCTGGGTGACCGTCTTCCTGGTTTCGGTGGGGATCCATCGAAAGATCTTTCGGAGCATGCGCAGGGTGTTGAAACAGGATGACGAGACGGCGTTGACTTGTTTGGTCATCAAGAGGGAGGAGTCCAGGATGAAGCCCAGGTTTCGTGCGTGGTCCGTTGGCTTGGGGGTGGTGCCCAGGGCAGGGGGCCACCAGGAGTCGTCCCAGGCGGAGGGGGATGATCCCAGGATGAGGACTTCTGTCTTGTCTGAGTTCAGTTTCAGGCGGCTGTTCTTCATCCACTCGGCGACGTCTTTCATTCCTTCATGTAGGCTGGCTCTGGCGGTGGCGGGGTCGTTGGTGAGGGAGAGGATCAGCTGGGTGTCGTCTGCGTAGGAAATTATGTTAAGGTTGTGTTGGCGTGCGATGGCCGCGAGGAGGCTCATGTAGACGTTGAAGAGGGTGGGGCTGAGCGAGGATGCTTGAGGTATGCCGCAGGTGACTTCGGTGGTCGCGGATCGAGACGGGGGGAGGCGGACTCTCTGGGTTCTTCCGGCGAGGAACGAGATGATCCACTTCAGTGCTTTCTCTTGGATTCCGGTGTTGCTGAGGCGCTGTATTAGTGTGCGGTGGCAAACTGTGTCGAACGCTGCAGAGAGGTCCAGGAGGATGAGGGCAGCTGTTTCCCCGTTGTCGAGCAGGGATCTGATGTCGTCGGTGGCTGTGATGAGGGCGGTCTCGGTGCTGTGGTTTGCTCGGAAACCGGACTGTGAGGGGTCGAGGGATCGGTTCGTCTCGAGGAAGGCTGCGAGCTGTTTGTTGACGGTCTTCTCGATGACTTTGGCAGGAAAAGGGAGGAGCGAGATGGGGCGGAAGTTCTTGAGGTCGGTGGGGTCCGCTGTCGGTTTCTTCAGGAGGGCGCTGAGCTCGGCATGCTTCCAGCTCTCCGGGAAGGTGGCGGTGGTGAAGGAGATGTTGATGATGTCCCGGAGTTGGGGTGCGATGATGGAGTAGGCCTTGTTGAAGACGTGGTGGGGGCAGGGGTCGGTAGGGGATCCGGAGTGGATGGTGTTCATCGTGCGGGTGGTATCTTCGGTGCTGACCGGGGTCCAGTTGCAGAGGGTGGTGGTGGGGGCACCTCTTTGCAGGTCAGAACTCCCAGCAAGGAAGGTCAGGGGAGCTGGTGGTGAAGTCTTTGTGTCCCTGAGACTTCAGAACAGGAGGCAAGCTCTTTTTCAAGCCCTTGGAGATCTTTCTCAAGCAGGGGACACAGCAAACAGTAAAGTTATTTTCTCCTTCCCTTGGCTGCAAGTAGGCACTGCAGGCCAACCCCAGACAGCAAACAGCACAGGGGCAGTATTCCTCCTTAGCTTCTCCGGCTCTTCTCCTTGGCCAAGGTTCCTCTTGATTTCTGAGAAGTGATCTAAATGTCTGGGGTCAGGGCCCCTCTTTTTATACCCCAAAATCCTATGTTCTCTGAAGGCAGAGAGTGTCTGTACCCAGCCAAAACCAATTCTGAGGGACACTTTGCAAGTGCACAACAACCTCCATTGTCAGTGTGAGCCCTGGCTCCAGAAACACCACAGGGGGCGGGGCCATCATTGTGGAAGGCAGGCACAGCCCTATTCAGGTGGAGGTGCTACTCCTCCCGCCACTCCAAATGCAGACTAGGCCTATTCAGCCAAGCACTGACTCATCAGGCTCCTTGGAGCCACTGCTCCTCGCCAGCCCCTGACACTCCAAAGCCAGACATGCAATACACAAACTTAGCAGAGGCATACTGGATGGCTAAGCAAGAAAATGCCTATTTTCTAAAAGTGGTATTTTCAAACACAGGATGTAAAAATCACCCTCACTAAAAGATGCATTGTAACATTCTGCGTTCAGGCATATCAAACTTTATTTTACTACCTTGTTCCCAGGGGTAGTTATGTTCATACGATGTTATGAACAAACTACCCATTCTATTCTATGGGAGCAGGTAGCCTTGCAATAGTGAAAAACGAAATTTGCAGTATTTCACTATCAGGACATGCCACACACATCAGGGCATGTCTTACCTTTCATACAATGCACCCTGCCCACAGGGGTACCTTGGGCCTACCATAGGGGTGACTAACATGTAAGAAAAGGGATGGATAGGGACTGGCAAGTGTGTGCACTTGCCAAGTCGACATGGCAGTACCAGACTGCACGCAGGCTCTGCAATGGCAGGCAAGAGTTTACATTTACAGGCTTTGTATGTGGGTGGCACAATTAGTGCTGCAGTCCACTAGCAGCATGAGATTTACAGGCCATGGGCACACACAGTGCACTGTACTAGGGTCTGACTAGTAAATCAAATATGCCAATCATGGAATCACCAATCCATAACAACAATTTAAAAAGAGAGCACTTGCACTTTGGCACTGAACAGCAGTGTCAAAGTGCCCAAAGCATCTAGACCAGCAAAACAAAGTCCAACACACAGCAAAAACACAGGAGGCAAAAGGCAAAAATACAGGGGAAACCCACGCCAATGGTGCCAGGTCTAACAGGTAGGGATATCGCAAGGAGAAGGGAAAAGGAACAGACATGAGACTGAACACAAGGAAGATGGGAATAAACAAGAAGCAACAAAGAATTGAAAGGAGATTGTATGCGGCAATTTACATAGAGACGAGAAATAGAAGGCAGAGGAGAAGACAATGGATGCGTTTAAAAATGATGGAAACAAAGTAGAATTCAAGACTGTAATTGGAGCCAGAGAGAGAGAGAAGCAAGAGATGGAGACAAAGTTGAGGTAAAAGAAGTCAAATTGAACAGTTAAATATTGATTGTAAAAAATCTAGGAAGTAATTAAGATGAGAGTAGAGATAAGAGTCTTAGTAGCAAAGAAGGTAAGCAGAGGATGTATTAGATATAAATGTTATAGTTAAAGATCAGTTGTGAGCAATAGAGTAGATATGAGGCGGAAAGGGAAAGTAATAGGCAAAGAGCATGCCTAAATTGAATGACGATACTGGAAAAGAAGTAGAGGGGAGGAAATAGAGTAAAGGGGAGAAAGATACTGAGAAAAGCAGGAAAGAAAATTATTTCAGATTTGGACAGGTTAACCTGGAAAGACTGGGATGACATCCAGAGCGAGAGACAGGCTAGACAAGTAGAGATTGCATCATTAGGTGAATAATCATATGATATAGAGATGAAGGTCTGTGAGTCTTCAGTATGGAAGTGAAAAGATAGTTTAGTAGCCCTGCTCATACACCATGCATATTCTCTGCCCATACTACACCATTCATCAATACGCCTCTAACCCCACTAATTACCCATTCCAACACATTGCCACAACCCCTGCAGCTGCACACATTGTTCTTGCCCCCACTACTTGCCCCCACTACAGTGTCCTTGCCCAAACCCACATGTCCCATGCCCCCATGCTGCCCCATCCCCTTTCATCCATTCTTGCATTCATACATTCCTCCTGCCATCAATCCATGCACTCACTCATCCATTCATCAATCCATGCTCTCACTTATACATTGATACATGCACTCTACCATTGAGCAATGAATGCAAAGTAGTTGCAAGTTCAGTTGAGAAGAGTGGGCGTGGCCAGTGACGAGTTGCGGAGAGACTTGCGAGCCGCAGGAGCGAAGCAGATCTGGTGTGCCGTGAGGGTTCGGCGCGCTGGTGTGCCGTGCCGTGAGGGGCAGCGAAAGGACCTCAGAGGACCTCGGAATACTGTGTGCTGTGCTGTGCACTGTGGTGGGGAAGATGGTGGGGAAGATGGGAGCCAGAGAGCCGCGATTCGGGCTGTGGTGGGAGCGTGTCTGCTCGAGTGCAAATTCTGTATTTTGGCAGCATCAGTGGCAGAACAGGAGGCGGAGAGGTGGTGGGAAGGCTGTTTTAACTGCCAACTTGTTTTAACTTGCTAAGCTGCTAACCGCACCCTGCCTGGTCCCACCACTCTTCCGCAACTCTCCCGCGCTACTTCCCCTCTTCCCCTCTTCCCCAGCGGCCCCTCCCCACACCATGAAAACGCAGCTGCACAACCAGAGCTGCACCTGGAGTCCCACTGGTAGCTCACTGAGGAAGGAACTATAAACAGGAAGCCCTGCCACCCCGTTGCCACGTTCCCTTCACTCTTGACTTGCGGTGACCTTCCAGACTGCAGCCGTCCCGCAGAAAAAAAAACTGCAAACAAGCCTGCAACAGACCCGCTACTGACCCAACCTGGCCAGCTAGTTGGCAGTGGGGGCTACACATTGCTCAGAAGAGTGAGAGGGAGAAGGAAATATCCGCGGCAAGTGCAAGCGCGGCCGCCAGTTTCTGGTGGCTGCAGTGAGAGTGAGCCCTTGGTAGTGCTGCGGAGGCGGCCTGGCTAGGTCAGGTCCAGGCTGCAGCCCAACCTTGTGTGCCCCGTTTGCCCCCGCCTTGCTTCTCCTCCCACCTAAAGCCATACGCCATATGCTATACTATATACTATATACCACAGTCACAACCTCGACAACCTCGACAGCCTTCACTACATCACTCATGGGTTAGAACAACTTCTTGACTCCCCGTTTCAAACTGAATCAGCCCCTGCACAATGAGATCAGCAAAGATCAGAGGCACTGTAAGGAAACCACAAGGGAAACCTAAAAGGGAAAAAGGAGACCAACAAGTGGCAGACAGCCCCAGCAGAACCCAGGATCTGGGATTAGAGTCTAATGAGCACAAGGACATGAACACTGACACCGACGTGGACATCGTCAAAGAGTGCGCATTGAGCCTCACTAGCCTCACTAGTTCAATCCCCAGAACTAGTGCCAAATCAAGCAAGCAGGCACTTATTACCGATTTTTTTAAAGTATGCCACAGACAATCCCCTGAGAAACAAAAAACTAATAAGGAAGCTAAGGAAGCTAAAGGAGTCAAGCAAGGCAACACAACCGATGCCACCAATGACATCGATGCCACTAATGACATCGATGACATAGTTGACACATTCCGAGAAGGCAACGGGATTAGCGACAGTGACGATTAAATAGCAAAAGAACAAAGAATGGAACAAGGGGATCTTATGCCATCCATATGAGACGATAAAAGCCATGATAGCCTCACACACAATCATTTGACTCCAGTGACAAACTGTCAAGGACACCATCTTCTGGTCGCCGAGGCATTAGTTCATATAGAGTCAGGCACAAACTGGGAAATTACACACAATCAGTGGGTGAGCCCGGTACAATTAGGCCAACTAAGTCAATATCAACAATCCCAACAACAAAAAGCGTTACAGTGCCTCAATGAAGATCTTGTGTGCTGGAATTTCAGCTTTTCAAGCCCTGGTGTCCCATCTAGCTCATCCGCAGTTCTACAAACACAACCACTGGACCATCCCGGGGCGCAATTAGTTTGCGCTCAAAAACATATTCCCGGCATGCTTGAGACACCCCCAACTGCACCCCCCAATGCATCCCAGCCCGCTCACCAGACGGAAAGGGGACCATTACAACAAAAGACAATGGGGGTTGTGCCCCTTGAGGCCACGTTGGCCCCTCCTTTAGAACCACAGGGTTTACATGAAAACAAACGCCGAAGAACAAGGAGGCAAATCCTTGATGGATGCACAAATACATCCACCAACCAGCTCTGTTTGGCCATTATTACTAAGCACCATGGAAACTATCAGATCTGTCTTGACATACCACGCTGACAAGCTAGACACCCAAGTCGAGCTATTAAATGTCTTAGCAATATAGGTCCAGGGGATGGAACAGAAGTTGCAAGATTTAAACACCATGATAATGAAGGTTCGACAAGAAAAGGACATTACATATCATATCTGTTACTGCCCCAAAATAATTGATAAACTCGCAAGGGTTCCAACAATAATGTCAGAGATGCTGGGGGTAGTCGGGGAAACACAACTAAACCCTACATTACCATCCAAGTAAATAATACCCAAGGAAATGGACAGAGTTGGCAGGAAGAGCCCAAGTGGCAATAATCCAAGAGTGACAGTGATAAACAAGTTCCAAGACCATGAATGTAGAAACGCACCTAACACCAAGAATGAGTCTGAACAACTAGAAGGACCTGCCACAAATCCCAATCAAGATTATTTACAAAAGGAAGCAGTGGGAACCAAGGAACAAACAAGTCTGAGAACCTCACTGACAAAGAGGGAACGAAAACGCATGAGGAAAGCAAGGAAAAGCCAATTAAATAAGACCTGCCCGTAAACATCACCGGCACTTATCCAGAATGGCCACGAAAAAGGAGCCGAAATCAACACGGTAATGGACAACACACCGAAGCACAACAGTTAAAAAAAAAAGAAGCTGCTGTCTCAAGAAATCCTAAACCACAAAGCACCGAAACTTTAAAAACACCCAAAATGTATGACATATTTAAACCTTTGGTTAAGAGGGAACTCAATAACACATTAATTAACGATACTCACAAAACCAGTATAAATCAACTTACCCGGAAATTAGGATAAAATCAAGAGAAATTCGCACCCAGGACGACTCAGCCAGGCAAACGGAAGTCTCAGAGGACTGCAGGGTCATCAAAGAAGTGAACAAAAGTTCTCATTGCCAGGAAGGCAGAGAGACCACCGAACATATCCAACAAAATCAAGTCGGAGAAAATCACCAAGGGGCACTACTCAGTCACTGCCCACTTGAAGCATCAAAAGGGCCCATGATCAATAGAAGGAAAATACAATTGATTGCTTCTCATACCAAAGGCAACGACCAGATAGAGCTGGTCCCACACTACACCTCGAGAGGAGCCCACGATATATTAGGCTATTAGAAACCCTTCCAGCCCTGAATCATATTAAATCAGGGGATCTGGAAAGAATTTAATTGAAACCCAATCCGAATCGAATAGGGTCTGAAATAACAATAGTAACTTGGCTAGATGACCTCATCCCTGACCAGATCCTGAGGCATAAGGAGGCCTTCGCAGCATGGGGCATAGAATTAAAAAAGGTGGAATCACCACGCTATCAAATCCCACTACAATAACCCCAATGCACAGGGGGTATTTTAAAAGGAGCAAAAGGTCCTGACAACCTCGATCAAACAACAGGTGCTGGTCAATCAATCAGGCATATTACAATCACAATCTCACCCCCTGAAACATCTACCTTCGAGGACAATTCACAATTGAGTTCTACAAATACAAAATATGACACACCATGAACATATTTACATAAAAACTCCAAAATAGTCCAAGGCTGCAAGTTCTGATCCTGGAACGTGAACGGTTTATCTTCCAAACTAGATGAAACAGACTTTATAAATCACATTTTACAGTATGATATACTGTTATTCCAAGAAACATGGCAAACAATAAACACCATTGTGACACAAGAATGGCTGATTACACAATTTCTCAGCCACCTTCACCATGTAAGGTCCACCATAGTTGCGTGAGTGCACACTATGTTGATTCTTAGGGGAGAATGACGCAGTGATCCCAGAAGTCAAGCAGCTTTTCTATGTCATGCTATATTAAATGTTCATTTGTTTTATAGATTGGCTGCCACATCAACAGGTACTACACCTCAATAAGGTAACATTAGGTTCAGACACCACTTTACCTTAGCCATTAGTGTAGATTCACCATCTTTCATGAGGTCCTGAGGAATTGCCGCCAGATCAACCTGACTACTAGGCAAGAAACATGTCGACCGCATGAGACTGAGCGCAACACCCTGCAGCATCATTGCAGAGGGTCGCCACTCCTTTTTAATCAGGGCGGAAGGCAGGGTCATTAAAATTGTTTTGCCTGACTCTTCCCATTCCCTATTTTAACTCACTAGGTCCAGTTGACCAGCACACACACACTTCTACACTCCATAGGCCCCTTACACCCACTGCACCAAACGGCAAGGAATAAAAGATCTCCGCCAAAGAGCCCCTGCATAGGGTGCCCATCGGGTATTGCAGCGTCAACCCGACGAGGAGCATGCCCGATGATGAAGCATGACACCCAGCGGGCTGGGTGTGTGAGGGCCCTCATTCCGAAAGGAAGGATTCCCCACCTCCTTTCGTAATACACCTATTGATTCCTTCTTGTGATCCCGTCATACCCATCTCTACCCTCTCCCCTTGTAGAAACTGCATACCTCTTTTTTGTACTTTAAACAATAAACACCCCAATAGTAGGTTACAAAGAACCCCTTAACCCAGCAATAAAGGAGGCAAACCATGGCAGACCAAAAGGTGGTCTTTCAACTTACATCTCAACAGACATTCTATAGAAAGTTGAGGGCATTGACCTAGATTTCCCCTGGATGCAATGCACAAAACTAGAGACCCCGTCATCTAGCACCTTGTTAATCTTAAATATCTATATCCATCCCGCTCACAAGCAGAAGGGGAGAAACATCCAACAACTGGCCGCTGCACTCAGAGTTTTAAAAAGCACCTACTCGCATGCCAACATCATATTGTCCGGGGATTTCAATATGAAACTAATGCAAGCCCAAGAAGAAAACCTACCATCACACATGCATGCCAGACAGGGCAATTCATCTAGATGCGATACATCAGGAAAGAGATGTGCTGCATTAATGGGCAAACTTTCACTGTTCACCTTAAATGGAAGAAGCCCACAGGACAGCCTGGCAGCTTTTACAAGAGTAACAGCTAAATCAAGATCAACTATTGATTTCACTTTAGTGGATCTCGACTTATTCCCTCTTATATCAAATTTCCAAATAAAGGAAAGAGCAGACAGTGATCATTACCCTCAATCCTTCAGATTCACTAACATGCAAGAAAGAACTCAGCCAGCAAGTGCTCTCACACTAGCAATCCAACCATATATTCTAAAAGGGCTAATATGTAATAAAAACAATGTAGATGCACTCATGGAGTCATGTTTTTCTCCACTGACACCTCATGATACAAAACTTTTAGGGACAGAAGCATGGGAGACTTCCGTCGAAAGATTAAACATAACATTTTCGAACAACTCTAAAAGTCAAAAATCGTTTGCGACCACCGAGGCAGTCTGGTACACACACATTTTAAGGATAAAAAAAAGACAATTAAACAAATTTCATAGACTTTTGAGAACTCAGGGCCCCCAATACGCCAGGCAGACCTTGATAACAATTGAACAGATGAAAAGAGACCCAAAAAAAATATATTAGAGCGGCAAAGCGATCCTCCCAGGAGCAATTCTGGAAGAATATGCTTTATGTCAGCAAGCAACAAAATTTAAAACAGTTTTGGGAATCTCCTAACAAATGGGAAGAATAGGCACTTCAATTCTGAAATAACGGAACACACATGGAGAGTGCACGTAGAGGCCACATTTAACACTCAGACCCTCTCAGGGGCCACCGTCAAAAAAATAAACATCGAAGGAAACAAGGATCAATAAGACCACTCTAAACAAAGGGACCCGGACGACCATCACTCCGGGACTGAACTCCCAGGCCCTAACATCAAGAAGTAATCAAAGACTAGAGCCTGTGATCTATACACCAAAACTGATAACTCACCCCCACCTTCAATTCAACCAGCCAGAAGGTAATTCTCATCTATGCTCTCTTGAAACATCAAGGACCGACCCTCAAGACTACCATCTACAGATCACACAAAAACAGGTTTTGTATGCAATAAAAAAATAAATATCTGAAGGGACGCCGGGACCAAATGTTCTGCCCAATGCCTTATTTAAAAAAGACCCAGCATTCTGGTCCGTGCGCTTAACCTCGCTGTTTGCATATACACTAGAGATCTGCACCATTCCAGATTCATGGCGAGGAAGTATCCTGCAACCAATACATAAATCAAGGGCTGGTTCTGATCCTTCCAACTACAGATTAATTGCCCTTATTGATGTTGAGGCTAAAATCTATGCAACAAATCTGCTGAAAAATCTAGAGGACTGGGTCAATCACAAAACTGATTCCGCATACGCAAACAGGCTTTTAAGCAGGGATGGGCACCCTAACAAATTTATCAGCTCTCACGCTCTTGGCCAATCAAGCAATAGTTAATTCAAAAGTTTTGTACACCTGTTTCGTAGATCTCAAAACATCTTTTGATAAGGTCCCTAGATCCATGCTATGGGCTAAAATGAAGTCTTGGGGAGCCCCCACAAAACTGTTAGACGCAATTATCAATCTTTACTCAAAAACATGGGTCCAAATAAAAATGGGGGATGGTCAAAGTTTAACAAACAAAATCACGACCATAAATGGCTTATAACAGGGGTGTGTTTTGGCCTCCTGTTTATTCAACATCTATACAGCCGACCTAGACAATAACCTTCGCCTAGCACAAGGGGACCCCCCAAAACTGGGCAATGGTCGAACAACAAGCCTGCAATATGCTGAAGACATTGTGCTGCTCTCTCAAATGCCCAGAGGACTACAGCGCTTGATAAATCAACTAGCACTATATACAGCTTCAATCCAACTAATCATACATTTTCAGAAAACAAAGGTAATGTGTTTTTCAAACTCACATAAAAAACAACCGAAATTTACCTAGACGATAATCAGCAACCCCCTGGACCAGGTGGGAACGTACAAATATATATAGGTACTATTAGACCAACGCCTAGGTTTCAAGCAACATCTAGAACTAGGGAAAGTCAAAGCAAAACAGCTATTATTTGCTCTTAAAATTTTGCAAAAATCACTGAGCGACATTTCAACAACACATTTATAAACAGTCACGGCGGCAACATTTTTGCCATCAATCACGTATGGTTCTGAACTTTTAAACACAAAGGCTGCAACAACTTTAATACTGCTCAAACCAGCCTCTTTAAGAACCTATTTCTAATTCCGCGCCATATTCCACAAGCCTCGATCAGACTGGAATTTGGGTTAAAAAATCAGGTTCCAACAAGACAAGGGGCACTTGCCAAATACTATTGGAGAAGGAGGGCAGCAGTGGAAGATTCTTTAGCACACAATTGCTGGCTGGAGGTTGAAAAGCAATCCAGATCGAGTAACTGAGTTTGCTTTTCCCTAAAACAATCCATCGCAGATCTAAAACTAGAGGACGCTTGGAATACAATATCAGCTTACCCTGAATTCAAACAAGTAGTCAACAAAACCATCAAGCTACAATCTCAGGTAATAGACGATGCCTCCTTGACTTCAAAAATCAACGCCTGGATGGTAATGCCTAGTGCCTACATATAAAAAGCTAAAACCCCAACCATACCTGACAGAACATTTAGCAAATCAAAAAAGCGGAAACTGATTTTACTGGGACTGGGTGTGTATTCATCAAAAGATCTTACTCCAAAAAGGAAACGGGCTTGGCGCACAATGGATTGCCGCCGTTGTGGCCAAGGAGAAGAGTCAGTACTCCACCTACTATGTATTTTTTCGGCATTACTACACATACGAAAAGCCCTTCTGCGGCCATTATTGAAAAAAGAACAAATAAGGACTTGCAGAACCGCTGTCATTAAATGCCTAGGAGGCTCAACAGTACAACTGGCTTGTAAGGCAATAGCGTTTCTGAGTATAGCAGCAAAGCAACTAGAAAAGAGTGGCAGCCAGTTAGAACCAGTTGGGGACCCAAGGTGATAAATCGCAATTAAGATTTAGAAGTCCATTTAGTTACAGCCCCACACACTTCACCTTGGCGAAACAACAGGAAATTACCAAAGGTACTAGTCTCCATCTTAGATAAAGTGCAAATGAACATTTTTTTTTCTCGCAGTCTATTAGTTTACAGCACCAAGCACTTTATCCTTGAAAAATTACTGGATTCGATCAACGGTACTAGTCTTCTTTTAGATCACCAAGCCATTTCTATCCTTTTTAACTTGTTTTAATGTGAATTTTAATGAGATTCATGTTAATTAATGTATTGATATAATCGCTCTTGTACTTTGTGCATGTTGGTGGATGTGCCGCCCTTTTAGGATTCAAACCAAATCAAATAAAAGTAATTTTTCATTCATTCATTCATTTATTCATTCATTCATTCAATGAATGCACTTGATCATCCATCAATTCATCCAACAATTGATTCATTTCTACATTCAACTACTCTCCTATCCACATAAGAACACACACGAACATGACAAAGAATGAAGAACCATTTTCACATGCAGAAATAAGCCAGTCCTGCAGTGCAGGCACAAAAGATATCCTACCCAATTCTGAGAGAATGTTATATATTTGCTCTCTTAGGTCTGCAACCGCGCATGCGAGCAGAGTTATGAATGTCATAAAGTAAACAAACATAAATGTACAAGTACAAAGATAGACTGGTAATTTAAATTGTCGGGGGGCACACCAGGACAATCTGGAGTGGCACATCGGTCGTATGATATACTGGCAGAGAGCAGAATTAATCGTGGTTTGTGTTAGTAGTGCACATACCTTAGTGATCCTCAATGTAGTCTTTTAATGTCCATTAAATCACACGGTTGTAGAGGCTGCTCCCTTGAGAAACTAAAGAATTTGCCATTAACACTCAACTCTAAATTGGGCTTTGGTAGAATTCTCTGCTTCTACTTCTCCCATAATTAGAAGAACAGTTAACAGGTTATTGAAGCAAACAGCATGCACCACTAACCCCAAGGGTGTCAAGACCTGACATTTACATATGGCCAGAGAGATACCAAACACATTTGAAAGTTGAAGAAAGTGTAGGACTATGATGTGGAGACGCAGTTACATGAGAACTTAACAGGCTATTTGCATTCTGCACCCATTGAAAATTCACGTGAACGAAATGTGACTGAGTCTATTTCTGGACTATTTTAATCTTTATTTCGGTTTGAAAAACCATAAAAGATATACAATAACAATTTGCACATCATAACATTAAAACATTTCCAACGGTATTGCTAGACAATTGCATAAGTATGAAAATTCATATTTTTAAATACAAGACCTTTCTCAATTATTTTTTTAAAACAAAGAAGGATAAATACAGCTAAAATGTAATGTTGTTAAATAAATAAAACATATTGAGGAGTTACAACAAATATCATTAGAGATAGCCAAGGACCATTAATATCTATCTGGCATCCTTTAAATAAAACTTACTGGCGAGGAATCAACTCAAAGTGCAAGTGCTTTAAGTGCAACATATAAACTTAATATATATGTCATTCCACTAGTTTCCTTGTTAATTCATCAAGTGAGAGTACAAAACTAGTATAGCAACCGTATTACAAGTGTAGTACATAAAGTACAAATGCAAAGCTTATGTATTGACAATATTCCAAGTAAAATACACTAACATTTCAAACCTTCCTTTGCTCTTATTAGACCTAAAGCAAACAAGTACCTACTGACGCTAAAAACAATCTTTTGAGAGGAATCAGTTCTCAATATTCTTGTTGCCTCATAGCATGACCTAATTCCCAATGTCCGACAAATGGGTTTAATCCATTTCCTTCTAGATTTTACGTAAACTGGGCAGAAAAATAATAAATGTAAGTTGTTTTCTCTTGCACCAGATTGGCAAAATGTACAGCACTAAGTATTTTCCTCCCCTTGTTTGCAAGCCCATTTCGATGTGTTTGAATTAATGTGGAGGACTCCATAACGAAATTTCATGTATAGGGATTTTGCTAACTGTGGCTGCACCTCATCCAGAAATGCCTCAAAACTGCAAGTGTGTTTCATTAAGAGGAACTGTGTTGTAAGTGTACCAATGGCTGAGCTATGAGACACACTATCTTGAATATAGGCCGAAAAAGTTGATTTTAATATATTCTTAGAAACCATAGACAATTGAGCAGGCTCCTCCCAATAATGCTTCACCCCTAATTTATTGAACCAACAATGAACATGTTTGAACTACAGTAAACCTCTACCGTGGTTGAGCCTTAGGATTTCCTCTAGCCATTCTTTATAATGCATGAGCTCTGCTGTAGACCACAGCCGCACCCAGAACAATGTTGGTCTTAAACTTGCCTGGTAATCCATACGGCGTACATTTAAGTCCTTTACAATAGGTATTAGTGGTGTACGCATAGGAAGGTGTAATAATTTCCTAAAAAACGTATTTTCTCCTGACATAAAAGTATTATTGCATGAGGGCCCCCATAATTCTGCCCCATTAAGGGATGCCGATTGTGCCCTATACTTATATACCTCAAGGGCAGGGGATACCGCTTTAGACATACTACTCTAATATTTCTTTACTATTGGTAGAGAGTTTTGGAGTAAAATGATCTTGCTTTTCTCCAATTGTGGTTTCCAAGATATTTTATTGTCCAAGGTTATACCTAAATAGTTAAAATTATGCACAGATTCTAGCCTCTGGTTTTTAAAAATTAAATTCCTTTTAAAAGACTTTCGAGGATTAATTGCCATATATTTTGTTTTGCTATAATTTATTTACAGGCCCTTAGTCTCACAATATGCACCAAAGGAATCTATTAAGCATTGTAAACCTTTTGGAGTTCGGGATATTAAAATGGTATCAAGGGCAGGTACTGGCACCCCACCTAGTTTGGGAGAATCATGTTCGCAGCCCGTGAATGAGTCATGTCTTAGCCACTAAAAGTCAGACAATATTTGTGATTTACTTAGAGAAATTGCCTTTTTATTTATGTATCTTCTAAAGCCAGGCATACTGGGGGCATGCTGTTTGCAGAAACCTAGGTATCCGTAGCTTTTGGTGATTCATCAGGGCTTCCGGACAGAAACCATTGAGTGAAACCTAATCAAGTCACCAACCTGACAAGCATCCAGTGAGCACTCTCAGTGCATGCTAACTGTTCACCTTCGGATTTTCTTTTACTCATCTGTTAACTCCTTCAGTGCAAAAAGAGTTGTTTTTTATCTCAGCACCAGGAACGTAGGGGCATATCAGCAACAGCCGGCGATAATTATCGCTAAGCGCACTTAGCGCGAGGATAATTAACGCCGGCTATCGCTTGATTATATCGCCGAGATAGCGTGCTATCAGCAACGCTTATCTCCAATGCGATATATAATCCAGCGATAGTAGCAAAAAGTGCGATTATCGCTGGAAATCCAGCGATAATCGCACAGCGACAGGCAATACCTTGTTGATAGGGCTGGGTGGTCTCAACCCTAAAATCCACCACCCATAGGTTAAAATGGTTTAGTCAGGTTACAAGCAGGCGTAATGAAACCTGCATTAGGCACGGTTAGCGCTACATTTTTCGTCGCTGTGAAGGTTAGCGTGCAGCTTGCTGATAGGAGAAATATCTGTTAGCGTTGGTGAGGAACGCCCACTTTGCATATCATTAGAGACGCAAAGCTGGGCGTTAGGGAAACGGACGCAGAGGCATGGAAACACGCACTAGCGTTTCCATGCTGATAGTGTGATACAAATATCGCTGCTTTTCGCCCGAAAACGGACGCAAAAGTGGCGATATTTTTATCGCTTTGCCTTGATGATATGCCCCCTAGTTTGTTTTTCCTTTATAAGTGTTTCGTGAGCCCTTATTTCACACACCATTTCAAAAGTTCAATCTAGAAACCACCCCTGTGCACACGGAATATTTAGTAGATGCAAATAGAATAAAAGGCCTGATGTTCTGACAGACACGTCGCAAATAGGAGGTGCAACTTGTGTACTGACTTTGTGTGACCTGTGTGTAATTTTGTGGCAACCTATGCTCTAATAGGTTAGAGGGGGTCTCAGAACGATCTGCCCGAAGATTATTTTTTCGGCAGGTCTACATCTGCAACCCTCGGCGACTGGCTATGAACACAGGGATGGTGGCCTGCAAGGAACAGCAGACCATCTTCTCCGCACTCAGCACTCCCCAGACCTCAGCCTACTCCACTCGAAGATGCTTGACACTATAGAGAAGCTGCCGAAAGGGGACAGCTTCCCCTTTAAGAACGCAGTACCACTTCTTTGAGGTGTTAGGGGCATATTAACAAGCCAGGCGATAAAATTATTGCCGCTTTAGCGGCAGAAAACTGCCGCTAAAGCGGCGATAATGGGCTTGATAATATGCTCTATGGAATTCCAATTGAAGCCCATGTTAGATGTGAAGGACGTCTAACATGGGCTTCAATTGGAATTCCATAGAGCATATTATCAAGCCCATTGTCGACGTTTTAGCTGCAGTTTTCTGCCGCTTAAGCGGCGATAATTTTATCGCCTGGCTTGTTAATATGCCCCTTAGTAACTTTTTAATAGTTTGTGAACACAATTGCAGTCACAAACTTTTGATACATCTCATTAAAAATTGCAATCAGAAACAGACACCCTTTTATGCTCCGTCCTAATTTCGATACAGAATGAGCTGCAAAAGCTATTTTGCGATTTGGGAAGTTATTTCCAAATCATAAAAGCGGTTAAGTATTCAGCTGCGTAATTTAGGGTTCCATACATTTATTTATCAATATGTTCACCTGGGTATTACAATATTAATCTGTATGCACATGTATTAATCAGAGTCTTAGCAAGTGGCTATATTAACACGTAGTAGATTCACATTCATATAATTGAACAATAATCAAAGTATTTGCTTATGTTAACTGTATTCACTTGACTACCATTTTCTCTTTTAATGTTGGCCTGACTGTGGCTAGGCCTAAGCCAATCGAATTGTTTTCTTATTAAGTTCACAGTAAGTTTCACATTTTCTTTTCCCTGCAGATGTCTGATCTGCTTCGTTAGTCAGAATAGTCTATTGTTTAGGCACAGAGCTGTTAGATGAGGGAGCCTTAATTGAAACTTGGACGTGCAGTGTGTGAAAATGAGCAAGAGCTTCCTGTACCAGGCAGACCGGACAGTTGTTTCATTTCCAAGGCTGTGCAGCTGTGGGTTCCTTTGTAAGGTGATGGGAATGTGGGAAATGTACCTGCTCCCAGGAGACGGTGTACCCTGATCGGTTCATCCACAAGGATTGGTGGAGCAAACTTTCTAGAACCTTTTATTGTGGATAATTGTGTGCTTCTTTGAATAAATTAGCAGATTCTAACCCAATTTCACTGAGGAAAGACCTTTCCAGAGCTCTGCTGATTTCACCTGCCTATGGTCTTGATCACCTGAGCCTACTTTCCTCTGAATCTTAATTTGGTTCATCTGATGCTGACACCTTCCTTTTAGAACTTCCCCTTGTCACTTCTGATGCCTTATTTAGCCTAGGAAAGTTCCTTTATGGACCTTTTCTTTTTCCTGTTTTGTACTTTGTACATGTACATCAATATTTTTTGATTTTGCATGTTCTTTTTCATAATATACAAATTTAAACTGCATGACTGAATGGATTTATATGCTTATTTGATAAACTGATGCCCTGATTGATTGATTGATTTGTAACCTTGTCTAAAGTTGTTAATAACAACCTTCATGGTTTGGACAACCTCCTCCCTGTCCTTTTTGAGAAGCCAAATTGGTTTCACTGTAATAGAAATGTTAGGCTGATGCTAGCTCCGTTGAACGCTTTCTGTCGATAATCAAGGGTCCATATGACCAGTGGTGCAACTTGATAGAACACTACACTAGAATTCTAAGGTACAGGAAAGTGCGCTGGATCAGTACATTTGAAAAATACAATATTTGCAGTCGTGACCTAGGTGATTTTGTGATTTGCAAGGTTGGCAACTGCAGAATGCCATACTACCATCCAGTCTGTAAGGAGTCTGATTTGTTTAGAAACCTGCCCTCTGTCCTTTCAGCAGAAATTTGCGGTGCATTCTACGGGAAGGGTCTGTACTGCTAAACAAGAACTGTTCTGCTTTTTTGGCTGAGGTATGTGAGTATCAGAACAACAGAGAAGCCGGGAAAGGGACACTGATGACCAGCTGCAGCCCGTGCAGGTAAGAGGGGTAGGGCCAGGTTGGGGAGGATTCGACAGATGACAATTAAATAAATAATTAATTTTCCCTCGTCGTCGTCGGTCAAAATCGCCTCCCACCCACCCCCACAGCCCCACCACTCTTACCTGCTCGGGCCGCAGCTGCTGATGACCAATTCTAACACCCTGCTACCATCTGTGGTGCCACCACTGTCATATTTGTAGAGGAGCAGCATGACCCGTGCCAGTAAGGGAGCTTCACCTCAGTCCACATGGGCTAGTGTTGCCTGACAGACAGCTGCATCCAACCCAAGGGTGGTCAAAAGTGCCACAGACCCAGATTGGGTGAAGCTGCCACAGCCTGGTTTGGAGAAGGAGGCACAGTCTGAGGGCAGCCTGTAAGGACGGGTGGATTACAAAGGCAGTTCAAACTCAGAAGACCGCAGCTCAGAGCTAATGCTCTGTCCCACAGCTTTATGTCTGTCCAGTATGATTCACTGAGAGGGTCAGCACCACAGAACAGAGGCACCTGCTTTTTTGGTTCAGTTGGTTGACAAATAGTAATGCCCTCAACCTACAAGCATATGTTCTTGGCAATCGCTAACAGGCCTATATTGTTCCTGCCTCATGGCTGTTTTTGCCTTTGCAAGTCCCACCTCTGAGTTCCCCTTATTTGTGTCAGCTAACTCTGATGCCCCCACCATCCCCTTGGAGTACTGGGGGTAGCAGTAACTATTGGAGTACAGAGTTACATGGGATTACGAGTGGATATCTCAGTTGACAAAATTTTATAAGAAATTACTAAAATAATTGTAACTATTGTACCCATATTCAATTGGTAATTCCTCATGCTGCCCTGAAACCGGTCCTAGAATGCTTGTTTCTGGTCCAGGGAGGACCTGGCTTGGTAGTTCGGGCTGAACTGTTCCCATGAGGCACAGGGTCTAGGCTGATTTGCATATGGCTGGGTCTGTACTGGGGTGGCATGGTGAGCAAAAGAACAATGGATTTCACCTAGATTTCTAGACTGGGGTGAATGTTTGATTTGCTCTGCATTCCGTCCATCATCTGGGTGTCTTTTGCTTTCTCGCCCTAAGTGCGCCGGGTATGCCCAGACGTGGGTCCCGGGCTCACTGTGCCACTGGATTCAAGCTTGCCTGGCTGATATGGGGTGATGCCCCGAAACCGGTCCCAGGACAGAAAAGGTGCCACAGGAGTGGGACTAGAATGCCAGGGATAGCTTAGATCTATGGGTCCTCTGAGTGTATGAGCTGCCATAAACAGTGTGAAGCCTTTGCATGGGGAGATGGAAGGCACTGGCCTAAGCTGGAAGGGTGTCATAGACTAAGATAGTGGTGGCATGCAGGAGGTTGTGACCATATGATTTGTGGTTGCCAGTGGAGAGCACGATGGTTAGCCGTGGGGAAATAAGTTACTGGCAGCACCAAAGAAAAGTTCCCTAAGAGAGACTGAGATGCCCCAAATGCTCTGCTGCCTGTGCTGTACACACCTACTGCTGGACAAGCTGCCACTGATGCAAAAGCCTACTACTGGAACCCATGACCCTGGTCTGTGGCCACATTTGTGCCAGGTGTGTAAGTAGCCGATCGATTTATATAGCACGTACTACCCTATTGTGGGGCACTGGAGCACTTACCTACGTGGGTAGCACACTACACCTAGAAGGGCATGTCGGTGGATGCATGTTGTATTTCTTTTGATATTGTGTGGTAAAGGTTTCAATGTCATGCTTGGGAACTACAGAGGTGCAGTTATCATGTTATGGGATGCAGCCCTTAGCACTAAGATGCATGAAAAAATAAAAGAGATAGGTGCACAGTTTATTGTTTTCAGTAAGTTAGCAGCTTTGAAAAGCTCCGCAGGTCCCTTTATGGTATTTCTTATGTTCATTGTCCACTTAGCTGCTAACTGCACAGGGTTGTCCATTCTGAGGTATGTTGTTTAAAGTTTATGGTCCTGAGTCAGAATAGGATAAAGGGGGAAATGGTGGAGAGATCTGTTGGGATGGACTTTGCTAATATCATCTCATATCTGAGCTGTCAGGAAACAGTCTTAGTATGTAGGTAAATGGAACCTCCAGTGATGGACTTACTGTTGGTCAGTGGCATGTGGCAGATCTCTTCTATTATTCCATGCCTGTTCAGTTGGTGATAGATGGTTTATTTGCTGCGGCCTGGTACCATACATGTCCCTTGTCAGTTTTTTATTATGTGAGTGTGTCAAGCAGTAAAAGGGAATTATTTTGCAGCCAGTATGAACTGCAATTGACTGCTCAACCCCTGAGTGTTATGGTACTACAAAAGTGTGGGTCATATATGGTATTTTAATAGCAATTGCATTTATATAGCAATTACTGTTCCAATGATGTGCCATAGTGCTTTACACCAGGCAGCACGCTGATCTGGAACCCAGGAACCCAGGAGTTTTCTTTTGTTTTTGTTGGTTATTTTTGGTAATTGGGTTTAATCTTGTGCTTTTAAGGAAACCATGCCAAGCATTTACTTCAGTCCCTATGTTGTGGTAGATTAAATTACTAGGGGCATATTTATAATAACTGACGCATCCCTGCATATCAGCAGGGATGCGCCAGTTATTTTGCGCCCCAGCTCCGCCATCATGGATGCGCCGCATTTATAATGCGGCGCACCATGGGGCAAAAACGGCACAGATGCGTCACGTATCTGTGCCGTAAAAGTGGCGCATTGCTGGAGTTGCGTCGCAAGCGCGACGCAGCTCCAGCAATGCTCTGGGGGGCCCTATCTGCACAATGCTGCGTCAATCCTCACGCCTGCTTCAAGCAGGCGCAGGGTTTTGACACAGCATGGGCTCAAAAGTGACTGAGTGAAATCTTGTAGATTTCACTCAGCCACTTTTAGGAGGCGTTCCTGCGCCGGAACGCCCCCACCTGCCCTGGAACGCCTACATGTGGCGCAGGGCTTTACAACGTGACGCATCTCCCAGATGTGTCACGTTGTAAATACCCCACACCATGGCGCAGGATTTGCGCCGCTGCTGCGTCACAAAAGTGACGCAACGGCGGCGTAAATGAGGCGCAGGTCAAACATAAATCTGCCCCATAGTAGTTAGCTGTGATCCTTAGTGTGGGTTGCGGCGTGCGAATTCATGCATTTGTAAGCAGTTTTAATAGATAAGCTTCAGTAGACTAAGTATTGGTAGATGCAGTGAATGGCTTTTAAAGTGGAAATTGTGATCTTTGAAGTGAGATAAAGCAAAAAATATATAAGTGACTTAGAATAGGTGGTGCTCAGAGAGACAATCAGAGGCTTTAAGCCAAAGTAAGTTTTCATGCTGGATTTTTTTTACTAGGGAGGCATTTCATGAGTTGTATTATCACTTTATGTCATGAGAACACAAGTTCACTGTGCCATGGTTCCTTTGCTTCTCTGCCAAAACTTGAGAGCGTTTAGAAACAGGATTAGCTTAGAAGTGCTGTGTACAAAAAGGCTGGGCTCTCTGGTGGCTGAACATTTGTTTTTTCCTAAAAGGCAAATGGCCTCTGCTTGCTTATTCGTCCATTCATCTACAATGAAACAGCTGCGCCTCCTTTTTTAGGTCTCGCCTGACCAGCGCTTTAGCGCTGGCTCTGGCGAGACTTATAGTAAGCGCGTTTTGGAAGTGCAAACAGTGGCTTTGCAGGCCTCCAACTACAGTGCATGTGACCCGTCCGGGCGCGCGCACCATTTGGAGTCCTGCAACCACTTGTTTGCTTTCACTATTCATCGCACCATTTGGCAGCCTGCGTGCCCGCCCCCACTCCCCCTCCCACTCCGTCAGCTTCGCTTTCACTATTCATCGCACCATTTGGCAGCCTGCGTGCCCGCCCCCACTCCCCCTCCCACTCCGTCAGCTTCAGTGCGCGCTTGTTTTCATTTGTGAGTAGTTCAGTTGGGGCAGTCTCTTGTCCACACGGCCACGGTCTCTCAGAGGAAGGAAAGATGTGTTCTTTTTGTGACGGTTTCATGTTCCTGGGAGAGACCGAGGTATCTGATGTGGGGGGTGGGAAGGTTGCGCATCAAAAAGAGAACCCCATAATGACGGCAGACACCTTCGGCGTTGTCCAAATTTGGAAGCGTTTTCTATCAAATGTAAAATACTTTTTCTTACTCCAGCAGCCCCCGGTCGTCATACGATTTAGCGTTTTCAGATGGCTTTAGGAAGTGCTTGAAACAATTTCAGTGGTCTTGTGTACCAAATCCCATGGTCTGGTGGTACATAAATGGTGCCAACCAACTCCACCCCGTAGCCGCATAGGTGCACAGATTGGCCGATAGGCAGGCGTCATGCCAAGGGTGCTGGCAAAATTGTATGGGAGGAAATGAACAGGCCAGCCTTTAATTTTTTGTAATGGGGAGATTAGGGTTAAACTCCGGGATGACGAAATTCTTTAAATAGAAAGGAATCTGGTTTCCTATTTAATCCAGGCAGTTCTCTGGGAACCACAGTCCTTCCTGCGCATCGTGTGCGTGCATGCACCAAGAACTCGCACCCTGCACACCTGGGGCTTACTTAGAGGTTGATTGATATTCCGAAAAAAACGTGACAGATTATCTTTACAAGTGCCGTAAAATATTATCGGGGCCACTTCAATTATGCGGAAGTAGAGGATAAAATTATGTGGCAGGGTTTACAATAATATGCCGACAAGAGAAGGTAAATTATGAGGCGTAATGTGACTTATTTTCTAATGGTGTTACCTCGTTATCTTTTTAATTTTGTACATACTATCTGGGTAACGGTCTCACCTCATCAGTACTAGTCTGACACCCAAAGATAATATAGCATCAGTTAGCAGAAAGGTGAAACCATTGCGCCTTCCTCTCCACTGCGCATCAACAGGTTTTGCTTCAGTTTACTTAATTTTGATCCACGTGAGCTGGATTTTTTGGTGTCAAAATATGCGTTTTGTGGCAACTGGGGCAGATCTGTAATTTTGCGGAACGGAGTGGTGGCGAAATCACATAATTCCAGTGGCCCCAAATAAGGTGTCAGATATCCATAATGCTTGTTTATATTTCATGTTTGTTTTGCCATAGTTGGTATGGAATACATAGCCCCTTTTTCAAAGCGGATCATGTTTATTGAAAACAGAAATGTAAACTTCTGTTTGGCTGTTCGTTGTCTGTGGTACAAGAATAGAACATGTTCAGGTGTGCTACTGAGAAGATGGAGATTTTATGAACACATAAATTGCACAATGAGCCCAATTGTATGTAGAAGTGAAGGGTTTCCTCGCTGCTCCCTGCAATGTTCTGCTTGCAGTGGTCTGGGGTTTCAATGAAAATGTCCCAGTTTTGTTTACCTTTTTTGTGGAGAATACTGATTGCATCAATACTAGTGGTGAATCCGGGTATAATGTATGGATGTGTTCGATGTATTCGGATATTTTCTACAGTAAATCAATGACCAGCTTGTGGACAGGAAAAGGGAAATCAATAAGATAAACTATTCTTCTAGGCATGTGTGTGTGTGTATATTTGTGTGTGTGTGTGTGTGTACTTATATATATATATACATACATACACGCAGATGTGTAATATGCCATTTATTTCCATTGTAAGGCAGTCAATGACCCCTCCCTTACATTAACTGTGGTACTAAATAGCATGTTAATATTATGCGCTCCTGCGTATATGGTTTATGCCACAGCAATTCCCATGTTTTTTTACATATTTCACCGCACTCAGAATGCAAGGGGTTACATTTGTACAGCACTGTACAGTCACACTGAAGGGATGTCTGTGACTATAAGAGTTGTTTCCCTTTGTAGAGTAATAGTTCAATGCAATCTGTGAAGCAGCGAAGGTGTTTTTCTCCTGCCTGTTTTGCTGTGTTGTGATAATAAAATCTAATTTGATATTTGCACTTAAGTCATAAGGTGAGAATGTGCGTTTATTAGTACTATTACTCAAAATAACATGGTATCTGTTAACGGGACAAATATATTTCATTGCCAAGGCATAAATATGTGTGTAACTATAACATTATTAGCCAAGGAAATAATTAAACTGCCACTGGCAGCAACTTGAGCGCATCAATGCATCAGCAAAGCTTTAACCAATATTGTAGCAAAAAGTGAAGGGAGTTAGCAAGCAGATGTGGAAAGCCTGGCCTCAAGGCGCTTGACTTGTAATCTAAACTGGCTGTGGTGAGAAGGGACGAAAAAGAGGGGCTTCAGGTGGCTGTTGGCAGCAGTTGCAGTGAGGAGGGCAGGAACAAAGAGTCCGATCCCTGCTTTGCCATACTCCTGTGGCAGAGGCAACGCCCCCACCGCCCCAATCATTGCGTGATCCCCTCAAGGCACTAGGCTCATTGACGAAAGGTGGCGAGCCAGAGCCAACAGTCCCTTCCGGCCTGCTGTCTTGTCCTGCCCACGCCCTCCACGAGGCCGGCTGTCCCCATTCCTGGGGAGAACCCTTGGACGATGGTGCAGACACCATGGAAAAATTCAGAAACTGTTACGAGCCCTGCCTAGATGCACAGCACCTAGAGATTTCAGACTTCGGCTAAGTGCCCTCTGTGTGTTCTAATAAAGGGTGCCTTAGAGATGCCCACATAACATGTACACACAGTAGAATGGCAACCTAGCAGCCACTGCTCGGGCATTAAAGCTTGGCGGGGGAGGACTACGCATGCGCAAATGTGACTGCTTCAACTGACTTTAAAGACTCTCGTGCATACGGGACTGTAAAACTTTATAACAATGCGTAATGCCTTTCCCAAGACTGACATAGGTGAGAACTCAGTCACAGTCACATGGAGACAAAAAGATGTGCCCAAGGCCACACTGCTTGATCACGAGGAAGCTAGGATCAGAGCTCAGGCTTCCTGGTTCCACAGAGGGCACCCTAGACCCCAGGCCATATCTCTTGCCTGTTGGATGCCAGGTTAGCTGACACTTACTCTCAACAACGGCACTGATCTCGCCTCTTGGGCAGTTGCGGCTCGCATCGCAGTACTCACGGGGGATGGGTCGCGGTGGTGGGGCAGAGGAATTAAAATTAAAATAAAACAAGCATTTGTAATGCAATAGGTCTCGCAGTTACACTAGTTAAAGCTATTGGCATTGTAAATGACAATGCCAATAGGTATTGTTATTTGCAATGTCCATAGCTCAAACTCGCGTAAATGCGAGACCTAATGCATTGCAAATGCTTGTCCTCAGTGGTCTGTGTCAGTGTTGTGTTCTCCGTTTCACTCAGTTGGTTCTGAGATCACCCAAAGAAAGGCTGGCCGCACAAAAGGTTCACATTGCAAGGGGGTAGGTAAAAGGAACATAATGTCTGCACATGCAGAGTTAAAGAAAAACAACACTCCTTTTCAGCATTGAGGCCAAGACAGCCTGGTGCACTGAAGGCGCCCATAGTGCTGAGAAACTGTATAATCTGCGAGGCAAGCATTATAGATCAAAGCCAATTGGTATTCTCATTATTATTTCCAGACTTTGTGCACCATTGTGCACAATTATTTGCTGTACTACAAAACTATACCAGCAAGCACTATAAAAAGAGGTCTCCTTATTATGCATTAGAAAAGTCATGTAACGTGAATATGTATTTGATTAATCACTCAGCAAGAGATAGAGACTACCAAATAGTGTCCGTCTAGGGCCTCAAAGCCCACCCTTGTCCACAGGCTGTGCTCACATGAACATGGTAATGGGTTGCCCACTGTAGAAGACATACTGTTGGCAGAGCCAGTAATGCCGTCCCTGTGGCAATGCAAAGACCCTGCAGCAGAGCAGCCACCCCTGGACACGTACAACCAGGCAGTGGAGACACAGGGACATCTGCGAAGGTAGATGCATCCTTGTGAAGGTGCAGGATCATGTAATGCTGTCAGTGCTTGGTTGAATGCTAAGTTATCTCTGGGTTTTCTATTAGCGCTTCTCAGAATCCAGGGGCATATGTACACATCCCTAGTGTCACCAGAGCATCACCTAGCACCACCCGAGCATCACATTTTGTGACGCTTTGGTGGCACTGTATGCCGGCCCATATTTACAAGGCCACGCAAAGCCACTTTGCAAGGCTTTACACGGCCTTGTAAATATGGCCCTCTTTCACGCAGTATTCTGCGTTAAATTGGCCTGTCATGGGTGTTGCTGTGGGTGTTACCATGCAACATCCATGGCTTTTTGACACTGCCCCAGATTTACGAGGATTGGTAAATCTGAGGCAGTGCCAAAATCTAACTTCTTTCAAGGGTAGGCGTTAAAGTGGTGCAAACGAGGAGAAATATTTTTACTTCTCCTTGTTTTTTGCTCTTTCTATATGGGCTGCATTCTGCACCACACATAGAAGGAACAAAACGCCATTAATGTTTTTCTCTGTGCAGGAAGGTGTCCCTTCCTGCACAAACACAATCATCCCTGCAACGCAGGCACCCTTGCACCCTGGTGCGAGGGTACCTGCGTTGGCGCACAATTGCTGTTTTAGCGCCTCCGCAGAGGAGAGCACAGGAGTGTGCCTTATTATTGTAAATATGGTGCATCCCTGCATTTTTGAAATGACGCAGCTTTGCGCAGCAAAATTGCTTGCAGGGCTACGCTGCGTCATTTCATTGTAAATATCCCCCTCAGTTCCTCTCTTACCCTTCAAGCTCCTCCCAGGTCATTCATCCACTTACTCACTCATTCATCTGGTTATCCACCCGTGTGCTGACCTATTCATCATCAATCCATCCAGTGGGCAGATTTACAATAACTGGCGCATCCCTGCAGATCAGCAGGGATGCGCCAGTTATTTTGCGTGACGTTAGGAACCCTTTGCACCACCATGGATGCGCCGCATTTATGGCGCACCATGGCGCAAGGAGAGACAGATGCGTGACACATCTGTCAGCGTATAGGTGACGCAGTGCTGGAGTCATGTCGCAAGCGCGAAGCAACTCCAGCTCTGCTCAGGGGCATCCTATACTTGCAATGCTGCGTCACTCCTTACGCCTGCTACAGGCAGGCGTAAAGTTTTGGCGCACCATAGACGTAAAAGTGACTCAGTGAAATCTGGCAGATCTCACTGCGTCACTTTTACGGGGCTTCCTTGCGACGGAACGCCCATCCTGCATACATTATACCTGATGCAGGTGTAATGTAGCGCAGGGCTTTACAACGTGACGCATCTCACTAGATGCATCACGTTGTAAATATGTTGCATAGTGGCGCATGGTTTACGACGACGCTGCGTCACAGAAGTGACGCAACGGTGTTGTAAAGATGACGCAAGGGGCTTGTAAATCTACCCTGGTACTCATAGTGTCTCTCATCCATTCATGCACTCTTTCATTCATTTGACCATTGACTCATTCCCTCACCCACAGATGCCCATACACAAATTCACCACCAATAAAGAAGCACTTTCACTTAACAAAAATATTTTGCCATTGCTAATACTTATTTGATATTTCCTTTCATTAACATGTTTTATCTTTTGGCATTTGTGGGGACTATTTCTTTTTTTCTTTAGATTTTGGTTGCAGGTGGGGTATTTGTTGCTGTGACGCTACGTGAGTCAATGAGCTAGGGGCTGCCTTCCATTTCGGATTCCTCTAGAAACCTGAGCATCACACAGTGCAGGAAAAAGTACCCCTAGGAATTCATTTACCTGTCACATGTGGGTAGGCGCTAGGACAGCAGAATGGCACGGTACTCAGAGCCTGTATTAGAATGTAATAATATCAAAATGGGGTAACCCAGTATCCCTCAGAACCTGGGCGGATTATCAAAATAGTACAAACGGTTCTGTCGGGTAAACAAAATTACTTCTAGATAAAACCTTCATTTGTTTACATATACGAACACACATAGAGACCATAAGTAGTTTTCAAAAAGGCTTTATGAATTGCATCATTCATAAATAACTAATGACAATGGCTGTCAAATGTAAAACACAGTTGTGACAAAGTGACATAAAGTGCTCAGTGCTGTGGTGAAAAGTGCGTAATATATACAGTGTGATTTTTGGAGGTATTGATAATTTACAAAGGCCAGTTTAAGCGAATGTTCGAAACAATCTGCAGATCGATTGAATCAGTCTTTTGTGCAGAGTTTTTTCAACTGATCCTTGAACAAATGTCGACGTTTCAACCCAAGGTAGCGTTATTCGCTAGTCAATACGGGTCTTCATCAGGACAGGGAGTGACAGCCTATGAAATAGTAAGAAATATGGTCAGGTGCGTTCAAAGGACTGAATGCCGTCTAAAATTGTGCATGCAGGGTGAAGACTCACCAAAAGGAGGAGGCCCAATGTAGCTTGTGGGGCGATATGTAAAGAAAGGCAAACAGGAGCAGTTGTATCCTGTATGACCTGGCTAGGAATCAATTCAAGAAAATAGGATTTAGTATTGGCCCTGTCGTGGCTAATAAAATGATCGCGTTATTGAGGAGACATTGATAAACTCACTTGGTGGGAGGGTGAATTCTTATCCAATCGTTTGAACGAACCCACGTTGGTGATTAATCTCGGGCGGGAAATGCGTGAGCATAGACAAAGTTATGTCCTTCAGAGGGACGAATCACTGTCAGGATAAAATAAATAAATAAATAAACTCCGTCTGAAGGACATAACTGCTCCTGTTTGCCTTTCTTTACATATCGCCCCACAAGCTACAACTGTGTTTTACATTTGACAGCCATTGTCATTAGTTATTTATGAATGATGCAATTCATAAAGCCTTTTTGAAAACTACTTATGGTCTCTATGTGTGTTCGTATATGTAATACAACAAAGAATCTGTCAGTCTGAAAACATGGGCACAGTCGCTAAAAAGGTTAGAATAAGCGAAGAGTTTGAAAGGGGAGCCTCAGAGTGCTGTAGGATTTATTAGGATTTCCATCAAAAACCAGTGATTGGTGAATATCATCATCTGGATATCCACACCTTCCCACCACTGTGATTCACTCCATCTTGGAGTTTCATTCGTGGTTAGTTAATAACCGGAGCACATTTTTGAGGCCCCTGGAGGGGGAAGGAGAGAAGACAGCCAAGCCGCTAGTAGGGGCAAGATTGTGTGATATATACCAAAATGATACATAAGTGGTGCAGTGCAGTAAGGTGAAATATTAAAAAAGGATAAGGAGGAAAAAGAAAGTTTATTGAGAAATATTCCTGCCAAACCTTATCTAAAAATGGTGCAGAAACAGCTTCTAACAAATAGGCTGTTTGACAATAGGGTCGACATGTTTCAGCCTGCTTGCCTGGAGGGTCAAATGGCTTTCGTCAGGACCTTCATTATAATATCGCTACTGCAGCAAAAGTGAGTGAGAAAATTATAAATTGTGAAGCAATGTTAAAAAATACGACCTTATTATGGTGTATAACTTCTTCGTACTGTCAGTGTGTATATGAACATCTGCGGAAATACGAAAAGAGAATCAAAGAGCAACAAAGTGAGTGAAACCATCAGACAAACTCTCGCTTAGAACGCTGTGCCTTAATCTCAAGTGCTTACCTGATCAGCACGAGAAGTGAGCCTCACCTCACCCGGTAATGACTCAGGTTTGAAGGAGGCCCCGCCCTACAAAGTTGAATAAAATGTGGGGAAAATGAGTACGATGAACCATGAGATACGATGGTTCAAGATCTAAAATTAGAGACATTCGTCTGAATGTCCATTATATGCTCTGCTTAAAACGCTGAAGTGACTTCACCCAACAAAACAAGGCAACGCCTAAGTTGATAAACTCTGCAGACGCGCAAATGTTATGGCACCGGTTGAACACGCAGTGCACAATTACGCCACGTCTGTTAAAAAGATTTAGTGTTTCAAAGTTTTAAAGTTTAGACCGCTTACCTCTCCGTCGGTACCTCGATGTGGAGACTGAGCCGTTTGGGAGGTAACCGGCATCACAGGTGAGTGGTGTTAAAAAGCATACGCTTTGGTTAAGCGACGACCTAATTCGACAACGCGGGACCAATGGGTTACTGTGTTTAGTTTGTTATGGCCTCTGATGGGGCCATGGAAAGCCCGAGGTAACGCGGGACTTTGAGAATAACTACAGAATGGCGTCAGCGTGTCAGGAAAGTGTAGTTCCGATAGGGTCATGAAAGGCCCGAGGTCACGCGGGACTTAGAGAAAGACTACAGAATGGCGTCAGCGTGTCAGGAAGGTGTAGTTCCGTATATGTATATACGAGTGATGAAACTTTATCAATCAGCTTGACGCAAACATACTGTCATATGATAGATGGATTAGATCTAGCGAATAGTAAAGTCATAGATCTAAATGAGGTTAATATTAATCCCCATACCATGGGATTCCACAGTCGACATTAATCAGATTTAACCCATGAGTATAGCATGAGCTGTAAATGTATCATGTACTTTTCTCTTGTAAGAGGCAGATAGTCTAAAGACTTAATCACTATCTCAGGATGAACCTTGATCAGTGGAGAGTTATAATGAGATCCACGGAATATCATCGTTCAATCCTTTTTGAAAAGTACCAATCTTGAACACCCAGCGTTGTTCTTTTAAAAACAAAAAGCGAGATGTGTCGCTTATATGTGATGAAATAAAGGGTTTCTCTAGGACTGTCCACCAAAAATCGTTGGCTTGGTGCTTTACCTCATAGAAGTGGCGTGTCAGTCTAGTATTAGTCTTGTTGCAGCGAAAGGTGCTTTTATGTTCTAGCATTCGCAGTCTGACTTTGCGAGTGGTCATCCCTATATACCGAAGTTTACAGGGGCATTCGATCATATAGATTAGATTGTCACTATTGCAGTTGGTAAAAGATCTTTGTTCCCATGGTGTGTTCGTGCCTATGTCTAGTGTTGTAGAATGGCTAGTCTGTGGGCATATTGAACACGTCCCGCATGGGTGGTGTCCTTGTACTGCAGGTAGGTCCCATAAAGTGCCAATGGGACGTGGTCTTGCTTCGCGGGGTCGTGTATGAACCAATTTGTCTCTAAGGTTGCTTCCTCGTTTAAGAGAGAACAAAGGCAGTGGTATTTTCTCTTTGCATGAGTTCAAAAGGCGCCAATGCTTTTTCACACTCTTCTGAATTCCATTAGTGAGAGTGCTGAAGGTATGGACGAAGGTGAGCTGCTCTAGTGGTGGTTTAGCAATAGGTGGCTCGATTAATGCTTCCCTGTTGTTATTAGAAGCGCGTTTGAACGCTTTCTTGATCAGAGATCTCGGATATTGTTTAACAATGAGTTGTTCAGTGAGATTCTTTGCATGCACCTGGTATTTGTCAGATGTGGAACAGTTGCGTCTTACACGCAAAAACTGTCCGTAAGGAAGATTGTCTCTCAATGATTTAGGATGTTGACTATCATATCTCAGGAGAGAGTTACGGGACATTGGTTTCTTATACAGTTCACTTTCAAGGCCGGTTGGAGTGCTGAAGATGGAGAGATCTAGAAAGGCTAATCTCTCTTTGTGAGCTTCCACTGTGAACCTCAGGAAGTTGTTTCTGGTGTTCAACCAATCTAAGAAAGGTGACACTGATGACAAATCACCACGCCAGATTACCAGGATGTCGTCAATATAGCGCTTCCATAGTCGGATTGAGTCACTGAAGGGGTTGTCATCATTGAGCACATGTGTTTGTTCGAATGAATGCACATAGAGATTGGCTAAGCTTGGAGCAAAAATACTCCCCATGCTGGTCCCGGAGACCTGCAGGTATATGGTGTCTTCAAATTTGAAAAAGTTCTCTTTCATAGCCAAATGTGCGAGGGTCATGATGAAATGAATGGGAGTGATGGTATCCAGGTGTGTATTGTTCAGGATAGAGAAGATGGTTTCAAGGGTCTCATCCTGAGGAATAGAGGTATATAATGATTCTACGTCAAATGATACTAGAATGTCTCTATCGGGGTCAAAATCAACTGTAGGCAAAAGACGTAGAATATCTTTCGTGTCCTGCAGGTAAGTAGGCATCTCTTTGACTAGAGGTCTCAAGAAGTGATCAACAAAAGTGGATAGAGGTTCTAGTAGTGACCCTTGTCCTGATATAATAGGTCTCCCTGGTGGGGGCCGTTGGATTTTATGGACTTTAGGAAGAGTGTAAAAATAAGGCATTACAGGATGAGGGGTATTGAGAAATGATGCTTCCTGTGAAGTGATCCATCCATTAGATGATGCTTCATCTACTGCTTCAGTGATAATTTTCTGAATCCTCTTGGTGGGATCTTGTTGGAGAGGTTTGTAAAATCTTCTGTCCGCCAGTTGTCTGAGGCATTCTTGGCGATATATTTCAGTGTCTTGGATGACCACTGCTCCGCCTTTGTCGGCTGGCTTTATTACGATGGTTCGGTCTTCCATAAGGGCTTTCAAGGCCAAACGTTCTTTCTTTGGTAGATTGCAGAAGTGATCTGATCTTGTTTTGTTCTTACATAAGGTGGTGATTTCTTCGGTTACCGCTTGTTCAAAGGTTAACACCTGTGGTGGTACCTCATGTAAAGGTGGATTAAAGGTGGATTTATTTTTCAGGCCGGTGTTGAGTTCACTCGATGTAACTTGGGTCGTCTCTTTGTTCTTAAAGAAATAGTGTAGCCTTATTTTGCGGAAAAATTTCGCCAGATCACATCGTACTTCAAAATCATCTCCATGAGTGGTGGTCACAAAACCAAGGCCTTTGTTGAGTATCGATGTCTCATCAGGTGTCAAGATCTTGTTACTCAGGTTCAGTACTAGATCGTCTCGGTACTCGTTCCTGGTTGTGGTTGTCCCCTCTTGGTTTGGCTGCGTGTGTTCATTTGTTGGGGCATTGATGGTGACAGGTTCCAATGTACCTGTGTTTGTTGGCCTCTTCTTTTTGCCCTGGGCCTCCCTCGGCCCGATCCTAAAAAAGGCTGGAAATTGGGGTCCTGCTGGTGTACTGAAAATTGGTTTGGTTGGAAAGGCTGAAAAGCCTGGGGTGGTGGGGGATATCCCCACGGTGTCGGAGGCCACCATTGTTGGAAATTAGGTGTATATTGTCCTCTCCAGTTCCTTCTATTCCCTCGACCCCTGTGTTGTGTTCTGTTGGGTTGTGGACCCCTATTGTCATTTTCGTAGTTGTCATCATCCGAACTGCTCCCTGAGTAATTGGACCCATATCTGCGCCCTTTGTTGTTGAACTCGGGTGCTACGTAGGAATCGCTGGTGTAGGGATATATCACCTCGTGTTTGAATTTAGCAAGGTCTTTTTTAAATTTTTCTATGTTGGAGACAAGTATAGCATCTTTCAATTCTTTATTGCTTTTATTGGCTTCATCCTGGTTCTTTTTGAAAATTGTGGCAGTGACGGTGACTTTGATTTGGGCTTCTAAAGCCTGTATCTCTAAGAGGATGGTGTCTGCAATGCGTTTAGATGTGCTAATGATCAAAATGAGCCAATCACGCGTGCAGCGCCACGCTATAAGGGACCAATCTTTTAGAAATCTTTTATCTTGCAAAAATAAGCGAGGTGCGTTGGTAACTATTAGGCCTGTAGGGGCACAGTTGCCTCGTAAGTATTCAGCCATGATCGCACCGTGTATTGTTTTCCGTGTGTGTGATTTCTTTAATGTAATTATCTTGCTCCAATCATCAATATTGGTGCCGGGTAAGGTAAATGTAGTGTCCAATATACTGGGTGTACTATCCAAAATAGATTGGAGAGTAGAGTCATCATAGGCTAAACCACTGAATTCTGCCATAGTGCAGAGAGTGAGGTATATGTCTTATTAAGAAGAGGAAGTCACCAGCAGAACAAACAGTGCAAGTACTTGTATGGTGGTGAACTGTCAAAGGTCAGTTCAACAGGCCATCAAGTATGGGTTAAAACAGGACCCGCAGCCATCAGCTGCACTGTAATAATAACAAAAGGGGGGGGGGAGGGTCCGAGGGAAAATTTAAAGACCAAGACAGACTTAATCCCCCATACAATTAATAATACAACAAAGAATCTGTCAGTCTGAAAACATGGGCACAGTCGCTAAAAAGGTTAGAATAAGCGAAGAGTTTGAAAGGGGAGCCTCAGAGTGCTGTAGGATTTATTAGGATTTCCATCAAAAACCAGTGATTGGTGAATATCATCATCTGGATATCCACACCTTCCCACCACTGTGATTCACTCCATCTTGGAGTTTCATTCGTGGTTAGTTAATAACCGGAGCACATTTTTGAGGCCCCTGGAGGGGGAAGGAGAGAAGACAGCCAAGCCGCTAGTAGGGGCAAGATTGTGTGATATATACCAAAATGATACATAAGTGGTGCAGTGCAGTAAGGTGAAATATTAAAAAAGGATAAGGAGGAAAAAGAAAGTTTATTGAGAAATATTCCTGCCAATCCTTATCTAAAAATGGTGCAGAAACAGCTTCTAACAAATAGGCTGTTTGACAATAGGGTCGACATGTTTCAGCCTGCTTGCCTGGAGGGGCCTCAAAAATGTGCTCCGGTTATTAACTAACCACGAATGAAACTCCAAGATGGAGTGAATCACAGTGGTGGGAAGGTGTGGATATCCAGATGATGATATTCACCAATCACTGGTTTTTGATGGAAATCCTAATAAATCCTACAGCACTCTGAGGCTCCCCTTTCAAACTCTTCGCTTATTCTAACCTTTTTAGCGACTGTGCCCATGTTTTCAGACTGACAGATTCTTTGTTGTATTATTAATTGTATGGGGGATTAAGTCTGTCTTGGTCTTTAAATTTTCCCTCGGACCCTCCCCCCCCCCTTTTGTTATTATTACAGTGCAGCTGATGGCTGCGGGTCCTGTTTTAACCCATACTTGATGGCCTGTTGAACTGACCTTTGACAGTTCACCACCATACAAGTACTTGCACTGTTTGTTCTGCTGGTGACTTCCTCTTCTTAATAAGACATATACCTCACTCTCTGCACTATGGCAGAATTCAGTGGTTTAGCCTATGATGACTCTACTCTCCAATCTATTTTGGATAGTACACCCAGTATATTGGACACTACATTTACCTTACCCGGCACCAATATTGATGATTGGAGCAAGATAATTACATTAAAGAAATCACACACACGGACAACAATACACGGTGCGATCATGGCTGAATACTTACGAGGCAACTGTGCCCCTACAGGCCTAATAGTTACCAACGCACCTCGCTTATTTTTGCAAGATAAAAGATTTCTAAAAGATTGGTCCCTTATAGCGTGGCGCTGCACGCGTGATTGGCTCATTTTGATCATTAGCACATCTAAACGCATTGCAGACACCATCCTCTTAGAGATACAGGCTTTAGAAGCCCAAATCAAAGTCACCGTCACTGCCACAATTTTCAAAAAGAACCAGGATGAAGCCAATAAAAGCAATAAAGAATTGAAAGATGCTATACTTGTCTCCAAAATAGAAAAATTTAAAAAAGACCTTGCTAAATTCAAACACGAGGTGATATATCCCTACACCAGCGATTCCTACGTAGCACCCGAGTTCAACAACAAAGGGCGCAGATATGGGTCCAATTACTCAGGGAGCAGTTCGGATGATGACAACTACGAAAATGACAATAGGGGTCCACAACCCAACAGACCACAACACAGGGGTCGAGGGAATAGAAGGAACTGGAGAGGACAATATACACCTAATTTCCAACAATGGTGGCCTCCGACACCGTGGGGATATCCCCCACCACCCCAGGCTTTTCAGCCTTTCCAACCAAACCAATTTTCAGTACACCAGCAGGACCCCAATTTCCAGCCTTTTTTAGGATCGGGCCGAGGGAGGCCCAGGGCAAAAAGAAGAGGCCAACAAACACAGGTACATTGGAACCTGTCACCATCAATGCCCCAACAAATGAACACACGCAGCCAAACCAAGAGGGGACAACCACAACCAGGAACGAGTACCGAGACGATCTAGTACTGAACCTGAGTAACAAGATCTTGACACCTGATGAGACATCGATACTCAACAAAGGCCTTGGTTTTGTGACCACCACTCATGGAGATGATTTTGAAGTACGATGTGATCTGGCGAAATTTTTCCGCAAAATAAGGCTACACTATTTCTTTAAGAACAAAGAGACGACCCAAGTTACATCGAGTGAACTCAACACCGGCCTGAAAAATAAATCCACCTTTAATCCACCTTTACATGAGGTACCACCACAGGTGTTAACCTTTGAACAAGCGGTAACCGAAGAAATCACCACCTTATGTAAGAACAAAACAAGATCAGATCACTTCTGCAATCTACCAAAGAAAGAACGTTTGGCCTTGAAAGCCCTTATGGAAGACCGAACCATCGTAATAAAGCCAGCCGACAAAGGCGGAGCAGTGGTCATCCAAGACACTGAAATATATCGCCAAGAATGCCTCAGACAACTGGCGGACAGAAGATTTTACAAACCTCTCCAACAAGATCCCACCAAGAGGATTCAGAAAATTATCACTGAAGCAGTAGATGAAGCATCATCTAATGGATGGATCACTTCACAGGAAGCATCATTTCTCAATACCCCTCATCCTGTAATGCCTTATTTTTACACTCTTCCTAAAGTCCATAAAATCCAACGGCCCCCACCAGGGAGACCTATTATATCAGGACAAGGGTCACTACTAGAACCTCTATCCACTTTTGTTGATCACTTCTTGAGACCTCTAGTCAAAGAGATGCCTACTTACCTGCAGGACACGAAAGATATTCTACGTCTTTTGCCTACAGTTGATTTTGACCCCGATAGAGACATTCTAGTATCATTTGACGTAGAATCATTATATACCTCTATTCCTCAGGATGAGACCCTTGAAACCATCTTCTCTATCCTGAACAATACACACCTGGATACCATCACTCCCATTCATTTCATCATGACCCTCGCACATTTGGCTATGAAAGAGAACTTTTTCAAATTTGAAGACACCATATACCTGCAGGTCTCCGGGACCAGCATGGGGAGTATTTTTGCTCCAAGCTTAGCCAATCTCTATGTGCATTCATTCGAACAAACACATGTGCTCAATGATGACAACCCCTTCAGTGACTCAATCCGACTATGGAAGCGCTATATTGACGACATCCTGGTAATCTGGCGTGGTGATTTGTCATCAGTGTCACCTTTCTTAGATTGGTTGAACACCAGAAACAACTTCCTGAGGTTCACAGTGGAAGCTCACAAAGAGAGATTAGCCTTTCTAGATCTCTCCATCTTCAGCACTCCAACCGGCCTTGAAAGTGAACTGTATAAGAAACCAATGTCCCGTAACTCTCTCCTGAGATATGATAGTCAACATCCTAAATCATTGAGAGACAATCTTCCTTACGGACAGTTTTTGCGTGTAAGACGCAACTGTTCCACATCTGACAAATACCAGGTGCATGCAAAGAATCTCACTGAACAACTCATTGTTAAACAATATCCGAGATCTCTGATCAAGAAAGCGTTCAAACGCGCTTCTAATAACAACAGGGAAGCATTAATCGAGCCACCTATTGCTAAACCACCACTAGAGCAGCTCACCTTCGTCCATACCTTCAGCACTCTCACTAATGGAATTCAGAAGAGTGTGAAAAAGCATTGGCGCCTTTTGAACTCATGCAAAGAGAAAATACCACTGCCTTTGTTCTCTCTTAAACGAGGAAGCAACCTTAGAGACAAATTGGTTCATACACGACCCCGCGAAGCAAGACCACGTCCCATTGGCACTTTATGGGACCTACCTGCAGTACAAGGACACCACCCATGCGGGACGTGTTCAATATGCCCACAGACTAGCCATTCTACAACACTAGACATAGGCACGAACACACCATGGGAACAAAGATCTTTTACCAACTGCAATAGTGACAATCTAATCTATATGATCGAATGCCCCTGTAAACTTCGGTATATAGGGATGACCACTCGCAAAGTCAGACTGCGAATGCTAGAACATAAACGCACCTTTCGCTGCAACAAGACTAATACTAGACTGACACGCCACTTCTATGAGGTAAAGCACCAAGCCAACGATTTTTGGTGGACAGTCCTAGAGAAACCCTTTATTTCATCACATATAAGCGACACATCTCGCTTTTTGTTTTTAAAAGAACAACGCTGGGTGTTCAAGATTGGTACTTTTCAAAAAGGATTGAACGATGATATTCCGTGGATCTCATTATAACTCTCCACTGATCAAGGTTCATCCTGAGATAGTGATTAAGTCTTTAGACTATCTGCCTCTTACAAGAGAAAAGTACATGATACATTTACAGCTCATGCTATACTCATGGGTTAAATCTGATTAATGTCGACTGTGGAATCCCATGGTATGGGGATTAATATTAACCTCATTTAGATCTATGACTTTACTATTCGCTAGATCTAATCCATCTATCATATGACAGTATGTTTGCGTCAAGCTGATTGATAAAGTTTCATCACTCGTATGTATACATATACGGAACTACACCTTCCTGACACGCTGACGCCATTCTGTAGTCTTTCTCTAAGTCCCGCGTGACCTCGGGCCTTTCATGACCCTATCGGAACTACACTTTCCTGACACGCTGACGCCATTCTGTAGTTATTCTCAAAGTCCCGCGTTACCTCGGGCTTTCCATGGCCCCATCAGAGGCCATAACAAACTAAACACAGTAACCCATTGGTCCCGCGTTGTCGAATTAGGTCGTCGCTTAACCAAAGCGTATGCTTTTTAACACCACTCACCTGTGATGCCGGTTACCTCCCAAACGGCTCAGTCTCCACATCGAGGTACCGACGGAGAGGTAAGCGGTCTAAACTTTAAAACTTTGAAACACTAAATCTTTTTAACAGACGTGGCGTAATTGTGCACTGCGTGTTCAACCGGTGCCATAACATTTGCGCGTCTGCAGAGTTTATCAACTTAGGCGTTGCCTTGTTTTGTTGGGTGAAGTCACTTCAGCGTTTTAAGCAGAGCATATAATGGACATTCAGACGAATGTCTCTAATTTTAGTTCTTGAACCATCGTATCTCATGGTTCATCGTACTCATTTTCCCCACATTTTATTCAACTTTGTAGGGCGGGGCCTCCTTCAAACCTGAGTCATTACCGGGTGAGGTGAGGCTCACTTCTCGTGCTGATCAGGTAAGCACTTGAGATTAAGGCACAGCGTTCTAAGCGAGAGTTTGTCTGATGGTTTCACTCACTTTGTTGCTCTTTGATTCTCTTTTCGTATTTCCGCAGATGTTCATATACACACTGACAGTACGAAGAAGTTATACACCATAATAAGGTCGTATTTTTTAACATTGCTTCACAATTTATAATTTTCTCACTCACTTTTGCTGCAGTAGCGATATTATAATGAAGGTCCTGACGAAAGCCATTTGACCCTCCAGGCAAGCAGGCTGAAACATGTCGACCCTATTGTCAAACAGCCTATTTGTTAGAAGCTGTTTCTGCACCATTTTTAGATAAGGATTGGCAGGAATATTTCTCAATAAACTTTCTTTTTCCTCCTTATCCTTTTTTAATATTTCACCTTACTGCACTGCACCACTTATGTATCATTTTGGTATATATCACACAATCTTGCCCCTACTAGCGGCTTGGCTGTCTTCTCTCCTTCCCCCTCCAGGGGCCTCAAAAATGTGCTCCGGTTATTAACTAACCACGAATGAAACTCCAAGATGGAGTGAATCACAGTGGTGGGAAGGTGTGGATATCCAGATGATGATATTCACCAATCACTGGTTTTTGATGGAAATCCTAATAAATCCTACAGCACTCTGAGGCTCCCCTTTCAAACTCTTCGCTTATTCTAACCTTTTTAGCGACTGTGCCCATGTTTTCAGACTGACAGATTCTTTGTTGTATTATTAATTGTATGGGGGATTAAGTCTGTCTTGGTCTTTAAATTTTCCCTCGGACCCTCCCCCCCCCCTTTTGTTATTATGTTCGTATATGTAAACAAATGAAGGTTTTATCTAGAAGTAATTTTGTTTACCCGACAGAACCGTTTGTACTATTTTGTATTAGAATGTAAACACTCTGTTGTCCTCCCAACCACCCACTGCTTGGATGTCTTAATAGCGGTATTTATAGTGTTGGGATTAGTTATACAAATAACTCATCATTGTGGATATTATTTTAAAAGTTATTAAAATGGGCGTCTTGGCTTAATGGCGTATTGATGCTATATATGACTATACCGTAAAAAACAGCATTTACAAAGCATCCTCATTTTAAACAACCATCAGGAACTAAAGCTCTCATTAATGTGCCTAAGCATTAGGAGTCCTTAATCAGAGAGGAAGTGAAGCAAGAGTGTCTCGAAAATAGGGAGTTTACCTCTCTTTCAGGAAATGCAGCGCAGCCAGCTGAGTGGCGACGAGGTCATGGCCTACAGGTATGTTGTGCACATGATTATTAATGCTAATCACCAGGTTCAGTAAACTGATAACAGAGATTTCATTTAAGAACCTACCAGACAATAAAGAAATGGTGAACGCTGAAGGTCACAAGAAGGGTTTTATCATGGATGAGTCAACAATCTCAACACGAAAGATATGGCTGGTGCAGAGCTTTGAAGCATACACATGGGAAGTGTTGCCTCACACCACGCATTAGTGATGGGCAGGAAACATGCCCCCCTTGCTGATTCCGCTCATGTGATCTTGGTCGGAAAGATTTTCATTTAATCCTTGAGTCAGTCTTTACTGGAATCTTGGCAGCCTGTGGCACAGATCAGGAAATAGATAGGGACACCGAATTACTTTCACCCTATTGCCACTAATGAAATTAAACGAGAATACTGGGGTTGAGTTCTTAAACAGTTATACTAGGGACAAACTGTACATAAACATGCTTTAGGCCCTTTGCAAGGACAAAATTAATTGTTTCACTAATTTACATGTCTTAGTTTTTCAGGTGTCTAGCACTAGAAATGTTACTTATATTATACAGTAACATAGCGGGCCTGCAAGTATAATATTATTTGCCTGACTAATTAATTTACATATCTTAAAGTGATTATTAACAGCAAATGCAATGGCAATTGCTGTCAAAAGCAATGTCAGTGTCCAACACATGTTTCTTTAGTTCGACGTAGCCCTCTCTGCAGCATCACCCCCAAACCTTTTGCCTTCTTCCTTCCTGTTTCTGAATTTCGTTTTTGCTGGCATTATTACTCTGTGCACTGTGCCACTGCTAACCAGTGCTAAAGTGCTTGTGCTCTCATTTTTAAGCATGGTAAGATTGGCTTACACCCAACTGGCATATTTAATGTACTTATAAGTCCCTAGTGAAGTGGTACTTAGGGCCTCATCTACAAGAAAATAATGCAGTACGGCACCGCAAGTAGTGGCGTAGCAAGGGGGGTGGTCTACCCCAGGTGACACAAGTTTTGGGGGCGGCAGCCTTGCCCCAGCTCTTACCTGCCGTCCTGAGCGGCAATCGCCAGCACCCTCCCCCCCATGCTCGTCAATGTAGCTGTGGGGCAGCAAAAGCAGAGACCGGGAGGTCTACCTACGCCACAAGCGGCGAGCCAATTAGCTGCGCCGTGATACGTTGTTTTCAAAGCACACAGATGCATTATCTTAACAATACAACATATCCCAGTAATTTCCCCTGCACTGGCGCTCAATTGTTTGCCATGCGCTAGCTCAGGCACCTTTGTGTCATTTTGCAAGGGTGCCTGTGCTGCAGAGATGATTGTTTTTGTGCAAGAAGGGACACCTTCGTGCACAAAAACAATCATTAATGGCATTTTACTCTGTCTGAGCTTACTATAGAAAGGAGACAACGAGGAGAAATAAAAGTATTTCTCCTTGTTGCTCCAATCCTACGCCTCCCTTGGGGAGGTGTAGTATTCTGATGCATTCCCAGTTTTACAAAATGTTGTAAATCTGGGAATGTGTCAAGTTCCATGGAGGTTGTGCGGGAACACAAACAGCAACACCCATGGAATGCCCCTTTCAAGCAGAGTAATGCATGAAAGGAGCCCACATTTACAAGTCCATGAAACGTCACGCAGGGTGGCTTTATGTGGCCTTGTAAATATCGTCAGCCCATTGCGCCGAACCATTTTTAGAGCTTTGGGCCCCAGGAATAGTCTGAATTGTCACACTTGTAGCAGTGTGTTGGGAAATGTAGTTGCATTGGTACTGTCATTAGCAGCACTTATAGTGGCAATTAGTGGTGCAAGTTGAAGTGGCATCCTGATGAGTCCCTCTAACTTATTCTATTACAGATTAGGCACAGTTGGTACAACATGTACCCAGAACCTGTGAATTAAATGCTACTAGTAGGCCTGTAACACTTATTGTGGCACCCACTCAAGTAGATCTTTAAAACATGTCTCAGGCCTGCCATTGCAACCTGTGTGTGCAGTTTTAAACTGCCTCTTAGAAATGGCAAAATAAACCTTTTGCCGCCAGGCCTAAACCGCCCTTTTAATACATATTAAAGAGGGCAGGATACAGTGTACTTAAAAGGTTGGACATGTGCTTTTACTTTTTACATGTCCTCGTAGTTAAAAACCTTTACAATTGTTTTTCACTACTGCAACATTGGAGTTACCTTATTACATTTGAAAAGCTGTAACTTCTAAATGGGAAGAGGTACCTAGTTCAAGTTTGGTGTCTTTAGAATTGTAATAAAAAATCCTCTTTTATGGTGGAGTCGGATTTTAAACGACAATTTTGAGAAAGCCACTTTTAGAAATTTGGCATTTTTCTGCCTTAGCCATTTGGTGCCTGCAGCCTGTCTCTGGGTCACATGACTGGGTGTAATTGATAGTTGGGCTTTGTTTATCCTCCTACACAGCCACACACAACAGAAAGTTTAGGTGGGCCTGTATGGGCATCAATGACAGGTTGGGAGGGAAAAGCTGGGCGCAGCCCTACTTACACCTGACTAGGCTGTGTTCTACTTCCACACAAAGAGCTGCATACCCCCTGAAGTTAGTCTGGAGCCAGAAAGGCTACCTGTGTACTTAAAAGGGAAACCTCTAGAAGCTTATCCCACTACAAGGGCAGAATTGGGTATAAGTATTGGACCTCAGATGCCAACTCTTCAGCACACTTCTGGACCTGTGAAAAACTCTGCCAGGGAGGACTGCTGTGCTGCTGAAAGGACTGCCACTCTACTGGACTACTACCCTGAAGGACTGCTGCCTGCTGTGCTGACTCTTGCCTGGGTGCGAAGGACTATACATGTAACCTAAACCCAGACCCACAAGAGATACTGCAAGGGCTAGTCTCATGCAACCAGCACTTGGACTCTGCAACTGTGAGTTCTACTCTGCCAAGTGGTGCCAACCCAGTCCTGGATCCTTGGAAGTGGGCCCAAAGGTGCTCTGCCAACCCATCTGTGTTTCCAGCAGAACCAACACATCTCTACTGCTGCACAGTGCAACCCCGAGCAGAATCGATGTACCACCTCCGCTGCAAGGATTCTGCCAGCGTAAGGACTTCACATCAACCTTGCAGCAGCATCGAAACCACCACTGTGCAAGCTTCACAAATGTAGGCCCCCCTATAGCAAATTTCTTATCCATGGCAGCCTCGATGGCGATGCAATTTCTCACATCGCAGTCTCACAGCTCTTCTGAACCGATGCATCGCCCCGACTGTGCAACGCATCCTCGATGCCACACTTCGCATTGCAAGCCCTCGTCAACGGTATCTCGATGATGATGCAGGACCTCACATCACAGATCCACGACTCTTTGGAACTGTTGCATCACCTCGGGTGCGTGACACATCTTTGGCGTGGGACCTCGCAAAGTGACGCAGCCAGGAGTTAAGATACTTTGTTCAGTGGGCCTTACTGGGTGCCTATAACTGGCCCACGCTCGATCGCTGTGGGCCTGAACTTGTGACTTTTTCCCTTTCTGGCGCGACCGGATATCCACAGTTGGTGCTTTGTGCTTTTGGGCACTATTTTCACTGAAATCTTTAAACCTGCATATCTCTGATTCTAGTGTTTGGACTTTAGTGGTTTTGGTCATGTTTTATTTATTAAAATCTACCCTATGTTTCTAACATGGTTGGGTATTTTGTATGTGGTGTGTTTTCATTTTATTACTGCTTGAAGTGTTGCACCAATCCTTTGCACATTGCCTTTGAGTTAAACCTGACTTCTCTGTGCCAAGCTACCAGAAGGTTGAGCACAGGATAATTTGGGGTTTGCTCCTGACAAGGATTGTGGCTGCTGCTTGAGTAGGGTTTCACCCCCTTCAACCAGTAACCACATTTCTTACACTGGTGTTCAGCTGTGAGGATTTGGACTTGTGTTTGTACAGTGCCATACAGTAATTTTGTATTACACTACCATCCCATATAAATAATTTGAAACCATTTCGAGTTTTTTAATTTTCCTTGATTAGCTTCTTTTGTTTCTCCAAATCTGCTCTCATTTCCACTAGACTGTCTGAAACCATACCTGCAGTAATGGAGTTTGAGCAGGTCAACTTGAGAAATTACACTCTTGCTGAGCTCAAACAGTTTCTTAAGAAAAGGAGTCTACAAATGAAGAAAAGAAGAATAAAGTAAACATGCCTTCAAGGGATTTTGTTTACAAATCGTTTTTTGTGGATTCAAAGAACTTTATCTTTAGAGCCCTAATTAGTGACTCCAAAAGAAATAAATTATCAAAATCAATTATATTCATTCAAAACGAGTGTATCAACCAAGAAAAACAAAAACAAACCGGGTTCATACTTTTTTTTTTTTAAATGCAAATGTATGTAGAAATATATTGTTTTATAAATAAGGGTACAGAATGCAAATCACATAAATACAAAAGTGATTGAGATAGATTGTTTATACAGCAACTAATTTCTCATCAACACTCTTGTAATTACCCATTTCAAACATTTTCAATAAGGAGAACATCATTGGTTAGACAATAAACATTTCCAGAGAGTTTCCTTATACATGAAAATGGGTGAAATTGTCTTAGTTTCGGTCTTGTTTCGTTCTATCATCTATTAAAAAAAAAATAGTGGCCAGCTGAGTCCCAGGCAGCAGGTGATACCTCTGGAGATCGCCTTATTATTTGAGAGAATAACCTCCAACACAGTGAGCCTAAGGTTCCTCGACCTGGGGCATTCTGTGTGTTGGTGGTCCCCCAGTTTTGCAGGACCTTCCTATTGGGGCTGGCTCATGATATCTCCCTGGAAAGACATCCAGGGCAAGACAAGACCTTTCCAGACTTGTTGCCCACTTCTATTGGCCCTGGACGACGACATGCATTCTCCAGGACCTGTCCCACTTGCCAGGCCAGTGGGAAGTCAGAGAAAAAGGTAAAAAGCTCTCTTGCCCCTGTTACCTGTAGTTGATACTCCCTTTGAGATGGTGGGCTTCAACATTGTTAGCCCCTTGGACCCCTAGACAGGTTTATGCAACAAGTTCATCACGGTCTTGGTGGACCACACCTATCACTACCCAGAGGCAATTCCTCTGAGGTTGGTGACTGCATCTGCGATGCCCAGGGCCCTGGTGGGGATTTTTACCTTTGTTGGGTTCCCCAAATAGATAGTGTCTGACAGAGGCACTAACTTCATGTCAGCATACATGAAGTCCATGTGAGATGAGTGTGAAGTGACTTACAGTTCCACACATCCTATCACCCCCCAAAACAAACGGGCTTGTGCACAGTTTCAACAAGACCCTCAAAGGCATGATAAAGGGTCTACCTTAGCCCTTCAAACTCCTCTATGGCCACCCTGTTAGGGGACCTCTGTGCCCTGTAAGAGAGGAGCTCAGGAAACCCCTCAGAATGTGGTCAGCTACATTCTGGCACTCCTTAACCAGATGATTCACTTTTAGAAAAAGACAAAAACAATCTTTGTTAGAAATTGGGTAATTGGTTGACTGGGATGTGAGCCCTGAACAAGCAGCAAGCTCAATCCTAGTCAGGGTAAGGTACAAGTAAAGCCAAAATTATCCTATGCTAAATCCCATGGCAGCTTGGCACAGAGCAGTCAGGCTTAACATAGAGGCAATGATCAAAGTCAAAAGTTCAGGTTGACCGCGATGGAGCACAGGTCAAATACAATCCAAGATTAGTCCTGCTAAAGATTAACCTTCTAAATGTTTGTGCCAAGAGATCCGTTCATGTTGGAGAGGGTCACGAGAAGCAAGGAGAGTGTTGTAGGAGGCAGTTGTGTGGTGCAAAGAGCAGGCTAGGACTCGAGGTTGCTTCCCTCCTGACTTGCCACTGGCCTGGCAAGAGACCAGGACCTGCAGAAATCATCTGAGTCCCTACTCATTTGAGGCCAATATTATTGGGTGTCAAGCCTGTCAATGGTCTTGTTCTGCCCCAAATTACCTGCCAGGGGTACATCATGAGTCAGCTCCAGTAGGAAGGACCTGTAGAACTGGTGACCATGAACACATGGGTTGCACCAGGCTCAGGAACCTTATGCTCACTATACAAGAGACCATTCTCCCAGTGAATTAGTTGAGCACTATCAGTGTCTATAGCTGCCTGGGCCTTGGCCTGCTGCCATAGGGCCACAAGAATAGGGCACTCTCTCTGCACCTTGCAGAACTCCTCCCTGGTGAGACCCCCTTTCTGCTGCCAGGTGGTCATCTGAGGTAGGTTCCTCAGGGTGGCAACATCCTCCCCTCTATGCTCCGGGGCATCCCCCTCAGGTTCAGCCTCCTCCTGGAATTGGGGATTTCAGGAGTGCGTCTCTTGCCCTTCCTCTTCTTGGCAGGCACCTCGGCCATTCGTTACACTCCAGGGCCTCCTGACTACCCTCTCGGGCATCCATGGTTCATGTGGTCAGGCACACCCACTCAGGCAACCCTAACATCTCCAAGTGGGACCTGAGCTCCATCTCCTTCCAGATGGAGTGCTCCAGGTCATTGCCAAGCAGACAAGCCACAGGCATGGACGGACTCACAGCTATCCTCAAGGAACCAGAGACCACCCCATCTCAAATGGAAGCTGGGCCAGTGAATAGTGACTCTCATGGTTGTCAGCTGCACCACCTTGGTGAAATGCATTACGTCTGCTCTGAGGTCACCAGATGACATCTAACAGTTGTCTTGCTAGCTACAGTGTCTGTCTCTTAGAGCCTCAACCATTTACCCATTGAAGGTGACCCATTGCCAATACTTGGCACGACTTGGGGATCTTGGCCAATCTCCTTATTCCCCAGGGACACTAGGGTGACCACTGTCTGCTTTCCAAAGCTAACTGGGACCACCTCCTCCCCGAGCGCTACACTAGCCAACCCCTGTGACTTCCCACCGGTGGGAGGCTGTGCCTGCTTGGGGTACTTGACATCTCACTTAAAGTGCCATTGCTATTGGCACTCATAGCACTTGGGGGAGTGCCTTCCCTGAAGACTTACTGTCTCAGTTGGGGGATGGGAGTCCTGACTCAAAGAACTAGTTTGGGATCCTTTAGAGAACTCCTTGTTTTTATGTTTGACCTCCCTCCTTCTTCTGATAGGGACCTTGCCCACCCTTGTGGTAATCCCCCACAGACACCTTCTTAGGGACCCTGGTGCTTCGCTAGGTATATGCCTCCACTGACTAGGCCCCCAATCCTCTTCAGGGATCTTGTACATCTGTAAGGCAATCTTATAAGCCTCAAACCACTGGTCAATATCATCATCTACAACAAAGGCACTAGACCTTTAGGGTTATGGGCCATCTTGTCTCCAGAGGGCACTGCATGTATGCTGCCACCATCACTGCTGGACTCTGCCTGTCTGGCTTTGATGTCCAACTCCTTAATGCTCTAAGATTCATTCTACCCTGTACACTCTATGAGACATTGAAGCTATACTGATCCTCCTGATGGCACACACTGTAGTTTGGATGAATGATTATTAACAGTCACCCGGCCGCTCGTTTTTCCAGGGCATTCTCAACTGTTTAGAGATATATGCATGTGGGAAGTTTATTTATTTATTTAGTTTTGGAATTTTATATTGCGCTGGATAGACCCGGAGGTATCAGAGTGCTTTACATAGGTTGAGAAAGTGCAACACAGTTTACATAAAAGTAGATACACACATCAAGGTCCAACATAAGAGGGGTCCAGCGCAGCAAGGGATAAAAACAGGCAAACTCCGCAAGGAGCAGAGGGGGATCCGGAACCAGGCAGAAGGCGGTGGAAATAAGTTCAAGTCTAGCAGACCTGTACAAGCAGGGCACGCCCGGGGCCAGTCCATCACCACCGGATCAGAAGCAAAGGCAGGCCAAAATGGATTGGGTGTAAAAACCACAGGAGGTTTTGTGGTGGAAGCACAGCACCGCAGCGGGACGGTTTCGCTCGCTGAGCTGAAAGAACAGACAGACCACAGAGAAGCCATCTAGAAAGGTAAAGATGGCCACCATCTTCATCGACATGAAGCATACAAGGGGCGGTGGGGGAGCCAGAGTAAATTTTTTGTGGTCCGGTGCTAGGCAAAGACAAAGCTGCAGAAACAACATCATGAGCGAGGCAGACAGCAAGCGGTGACTCCCGTTGAAGACCTCCCACCACCAGGAAGGAGGACTCCTTCTGAGATCGCGAGGACTCCGTCCGAGATCACCAGTCCCACAATACCTTAGCCATTCAAAAGTAGGGAAGAGACCCCAGACCCCAAAACGACTCACCCATGAAGGGGTCCAGACTTCTGGACCGCAAGAGAGGGGTGAGAGGGCTGAAGACTGGATTCCAATGCTGTCTCCCCGCTCCGACCGGGTGATATGATCTCGGGGCCCATGGCTGCCACAGCGTGAAAACATGATGGGCCACCTTCTGGAAGGAAATCCAAGAGCAAACTTGCCAGTGGGAAAACATTTGTGGCGGGATGCAGAGCAACAGTGGCCGAGACCAGAAGGTAGGTGAATGCCAAGGGATTTTAACCCAAAGGGTGAATCCCAAGCCTGACTCCTCTCAGCTACAATTGAGCTGCTCAACCGGGCAATCGGCCATTGTGCTGGAATCCGATGGCAGTGTTTGAACTTTTGTTTGTTGTTGTCGTGTTGCCTCAATTTTGGCGTAGAGAGTCATAGCAAATATAGCAGATAATAGTATTCCCTGGGGAGGAGGAGGATCAAAGGGGGGGGCATATTCCAGGATTATCGGCAAAAGTCGATCCCTCACCCGGGAGCTCCTGGATGGAGCTCCTTATCCATCGGCCATCTTGGATATTGATAAGTTGGGGTCACTTCTTTTGTTTAAAACTAATATTGCCTAGCCTGAAGCAGCTTTACTTGATGTTAGTTGGGAGTTTTCTGCCTTACCTCTTGTCCCACCAAGGTTTCTAGAGGATCTATTCACCTCTGATGATATGATCCTTTTGATCTAGCAGGATGGGGACCTTCCTCCCATATCCTTGACATTGCTGCTTGTGATGTTTTGGGCAAGCTCAATGTTGATGTGGTCCCCCCTTTTGAGACACCTTCTAAGTCAGCAAGAAGTTTGCCATAAACTCCCCTGCATGTCATCTTCTTGAGCAAATGTGTTGTTGTCCCTGAATTGATGCGCCCCCTAGGACTTCAGGATTCTCCCTCATCCCCCTGGTGCCTCCTACAACACCCTGTCCTGACGATGGCTCTCTTCTGATTAACTCTGCACTTTGGGTCAAAACATCGACAATTACAAATGTGGACTTTTTTTTAATTTGATTGTAGATTTTGACACTCATGGGTGTTGTAGATAGCATCTCATTGTCCCTATCTGTCACATGTGCATATTTTTGTATATATCACTGGCACACTATCTGTCTACAATCACTGCACCAGCACTTTATAGGAGCACCTTGTCCTCTTTTGTTGTAATAATACTGTTAAAATCCTAGCTTGTATTTTTAAAATGGGATTAGTTGTGCTTTTAAACCTGTGGGTCAAGCACAAAGTGTGCTCTGCCTGTGTTGAATAGATAACAGGGTCCCTTTTTTCTTGCCAATACAGCTGGTTTTGTGTAGCTCATTCCCCTGCTTCCCCTTACTGGTGTTACTGTTTAGAGAGGGTCCTGTATTTCCTTGCCTGATCAAGGCGGTTGTCCTGTACAAGATGACAGGTAAAGCGAAGCGTATAGGTGGGGGTGGGTCTGTGTCTGGTACTCTGGACCATTTTATAACTAGAGCCGTCTTGGTTCTAGAGCATGAAATTGCCATCACTGAACGGCGTCTTTCGACAGAACCTATACATGCCAGACGCTCATCCATTGGGCCTCTGGCACTTGTGAGATCCCCTAGTAGTTTAGTAGGGCACGGTTCTAGCGATTCTGCACAACAGAGGGACGGCGGTGGTAGTCCCGCAACTCTACAGGTCAGTGGTGAGATCACGGATGCCCATGGTGAAGTTGTGTCTGTATCTGGCAGCTCCCCAAACCCTGCTGTTGCTTACCCTCAGACAAGGGCATGTAAAAAAGCTGTGCGATCTTCTAACCTGAAGAGGAAACGAGTTGGGGTCGCCCAAGGGGGGAAACAGGCAAAAATTTCTAATGTTCCGAAAAATACATCTAGTGGGTTGGGTGTTACATCGGCCGATGACTGTTTGTTCTTGGGCGAGACTAATACATGTTCCTCTGACCAGTCCCAAACAGGTGTAATGATCCCCCAGATTGAGCAGGTGGTGCGATCACTAATACTCCCCCTCCTAGAAAGGGTAAAACTGGTCAACGATAGGGTTGAACGCCTAGAACAAACTATCTTGGATAATTTTTGCTCACTAAAAAACGTTATTAAACTAGCCATTAAAGATAAAGAAAAGCCCAACCCCACCTCCCCCCCCGGTGTACCCACCATTCAGATTTCTACATCTTCTTCTCCTGTTGATCCTGTTGTGATAACCGAGACCATCCCACAAATGGTTTCTCGTGGGGCTTTGGCCAAAGATAACCAAAGCAACCTAAGCATAGGCAAGAAAAGTCACGTCCCCGGGAGCAAAACTAACATCGATAACGCTACCAAGGGCGAGAGTGAAGGTGCAAATTGCGAGACCAGTGGTATAATCACCAAACTCCCCATGGTCCACATCCATCTTACTCCGGACTCTATACCTTATGTTGCTGTCTTGACTGGTGTCCCCGAACTAAAAGGTGGTAAACCGGAATCCTACCAAGAACTCAAAAACAAAGTAACATGGTTAAATAAGAATAGGCCCATTCCTAATTATATGGATGGGAAGATTCTCTTTGCCAGAAGGGTTAGCTGGGTGGGATCTAGATTAAAAGATGTTCCGGGTGACGCCATCATTGTCAACTTTGAAGACAGGCGCATAGTGAGATTCATAAGCGACCAGCCATCCTCTACAGATTGGGCAGGGATCGGGGTCCATGATTTAAGGTATTTCTATCACTCTCCCCCTAATCCAGTCGGAAGATCTAAACAAGATTGGGCAAGTGGTGGAACTAACTCTGGGTTCACTACTCCTCCCTTTGACCTCCTCAATGGAATGCGTAACCCAGTCAACTTGGTATGACCGGTGATAGAGGGGTCGATCCCAGCGGTGCTCAGCAGTGAATGTGTCGCTGGAACCATGCCCTTGGGTGGAGCTGCTGCAGTCCTTTCTGCATCTCCCAAGACGTCTAACTCTGAAGGGGCTCATAACCCAAGGGTGGACGGAGAGTACCCGAGGGAACACGAAATGGGCTTTGACACCCCCCATCAGGTTAAAAGGTTTGGACCAGGTGTAGGTTCTATGATCTCTTGGAATGTTGCGGGCTTGAAGTCTAAAATGGATTCTCCCGATTGGGTCGAGTTCATTGGTGATTTTGATGTTTGTCTTTTTCAGGAGACCTGGTCCTGTGAGCCCCAGTTTATGCAGGGATACCTGAACTTTTGTGTTCCTGCATCCAAGGGACCTAAAGGGCGCCCTATGGGTGGCCTGACAATCTGGGTTCGTCAGGACTTATTTCCAGTGGTTACCGAAGTCCTAACTAGGACACTTGATATTCAACTAGTTAGGTTATCATTGGGCCCCCTGGGTGATCTAGATATTTATTACCTGTACATGAGAGGGACCAAGGGATCTGGATCACGGGTCCTGGCTGCCTTGGATTCAATTATGGACAAGCACTCGAGCGAGAGGAGAGTGGTTGTCGCTGGGGACTTGAACGTCACTTTTGAACCCCTCCTGGATCCAGATCTTGGGTGGGGCGTTGATCCTGAGGTAGACCAGCTCTGGGGAATACCTGGGCTTGAACTCGATCCAATCAAAAGGTGGACCGAGACCACTGTTCAAGTCAATGCTCTCTGTTTTGACCAAGGTTTGAGGGCGCTGAATGGTAGGACGGTGGGTGATAAATCCGGGGCTAACACATTCGATAGTGGTCGGCACTCTAGCAGGATCGATTATGTCCTCTGTAGTCTGGAGTTATGGCGATCCTTAATGGATATGGTGGTTGAGCCAAGAGTCGAGAGCGACCACAATCCTATCTGCGTAACGCATAGGTGGTGGAAACGTTGCCACATACCGGAAGAGGACAAGGAACTTAAGCCACCTGAAGTCGTCCTTTCAAATGATATGCGCAGACTTAAATGGCCCGAGGTTAAGATCAATGATAAGGCTATTGCTGACATTGATAATAAATTAGCCAGTGCCATATTGGATTTGGAGGGCACCCTGACCAACGTGTCAGGTAGTGCAGTAGCCACTGGACTTCATGAATTGCTGTTTGAGGGAATACGTTCACACTAGGAAACCAGTGAGAAAATCTAACAAGGCCCCACCCAAGCGGTTACGTTGGTATGACGGTGCTTGCAGGAGAGCTAGGGCCGATTTGGCTACGGCCCTCTCTAGTTGACACAATGCTTGCGTCCGAAATGCCAGGCAAACATAAAAAAACTGTAAGACTGGCCAAAAAGTAATGGGACGAGCAGTATTGGCTCGAACTGAAAGGAGCAAGTCACGCCAGGGACACCTGGTTATTCTGGAACATTATCAAGTGGGATAGAGGAGGGTGGCCTGATAGACCCTCAAATCATGTCTCCCAAGACGAATGGCTAAAATATTTCGAACCGCAATATGCTTGCAACCCTTCATTTAACTTTACCTGGGCTATAACTTACGTTTTTTATTCCAAGGGTCCTTTCTGTTGCCAGGATGCTCTAAAGGCCATTGGATCTGTCGCAAGTGGGCGTGCCCCGGGACCTGACGGGGTCCCACCAGACGTCTTTCTCCACGACAAAGTTTGTTGGAGTAAGTACATTTCTCTACTGGCAAACGCTGTGGCTGTAGGTACGCCAGTCCCCAAGTCATGAGGGGGGGGGCAGTTATCCCAGTGTTTAAAAAGGGAGATAAGGCACTCCCAGGAAATTATAGGCCAATTAGCCTAATAGACTCCATCCAGAAGGTCATAAGGAGGATGGTTCTGAACTTGATACTTGAGTGGACCGAAGTTAATAACATTCTGTCCCCCTTACAGGCGGGTTTTCGCAAGCTAACTAGCACAGTGGACCAGGTTTTCCGCTTTGTCCAGCTCCACTGGAAGGTAGTCACTCTGGGAAAGGGCAGCCTTTACGCGGCCTTTGTGGACCTGAGAGCTGCCTTTGACCTCGTGCCTCGTCTACGGTTGTGGGCAGTGCTAGAAAAACTCGGTCTCCCCATAGAAATTTTGACCCTGGTAATGAGGTTACACAAGTCTAATTTTGCCAGGATCCAGTGGGGCGGGCCTGGTGATGTTACCTCGGAGTTTCCTGTAGAGCGCGGTGTGCGCCAAGGTTGTACCATGGCCCCCACGCTCTTTTTGCTGTACATAAACGGGATAGTTGATCACATGCTTTGTGTTAGCACTGATGCCCCAAGGTTGGCTGGAGTTTCCATCCCCATATTGATGTTTGCGGACGACACGCTAATCGGATCCAAAACCCCGAGTGGATTACAAAGAGCTTTGCGTGCGTTCGATGTTTTTTGTCATGATCATGGCTTGGAGGTTAATGTGGCTAAAACAAAACTTATGGCTTTTAACCCCCACCCTAGTTATAGAGGGAAAAAGCTTTTTATGAACGGTCAGTCACTAGAGATGGTTAATAACTTCACGTGCCTTGGAATGCATGTAGCAAATGATATCAAATGGAGTAAGCATATGGAAATGGCTGTCCTGAGATTCAAGCAATTATCAGGTGCTCTATGCAGGGAGCACAAGAAATCCTTCACAAAACCAATACACCCCGTGCTCCAGGTCTATGAGGCCAAGGCCTTAAGCTCTGTGCTTTACGGGGCAGAGCTATGGGGCTTTGACCGGCTAGCTCCCTTAACTAGAGTGGAAAACAAATTCTTTCGAAGTATAACTGGTCTTCCCCAGAGCACTCCTATGATTCCTCTAAGATACGAACTAGGCAGGAAGGCGATCTCGGACATAGCAAAACTCAGGCCGGTATTATACTGGCGGAGACTTTGGACCACCCCTGAACTTTCCCACTATGCCAGAGGTCTCATGGACATCATAAAATTAGATGTGTTTCATAAGATTGGATGGTTGAAGAATCTCCATGAGACTCTGAGCGTCATGGGTATGGAGGGTTTATGGAGTGATCCGGCGACTGCCCTGTTCCCTACAAAGAGATCCCTCAAAATGGTATATTGGGAAAGAGTTGACTATCAGCTATGGAGCAGAGCAGACACCTCTGGGATGACTGGACTCTACCTGGAGGCAAAAACTTCACCTGCTTTTGAATCATATTGGGATATGGTTGTCAAACCTGGAGATAGGAAACTTTATTTCCAGCTTAGAGCTGGCTCTCTACCTCTCAGGTCTTTGACAGGACGGTGGACTAGTATGAACGAGGAATTATGTCCTGCCTGTGGGGCACAAGCAGAAACAACTGCTCATTTTCTACCCCTAGGCGAGTTTGGCTGTCCCCAATGTGCAGGATCTTAGGTACTAGGAGTAGTGCTGTGGCATTAAGAATCTTGTGCACAAGCACACTACCAATCATCTCCATAGCTCTAGCTAAATACCTGGGATGGGCGTGGTCTTTAAGGGATAAATCCATCAAGCATACCCTAGTAGCCATTTAGTAAAATAACAGGGGCTGGGGTGTCTCCCCTTGTACTATGATATGTTTCCTTCCTTTTTCAACCCTTATAGTATTTTACATTTTATAGCAGACTTTGTTGTCTTTTTAATCATGTATATCCATCTTCCAGTCTCCTAACTTGTTTAATGCCTTTCTTAACTACTTTTTAGGTATTTATTGACGGTCTTTTATAATCCCTTTGGAATTATGATGTTAGTTTTTTGCTTTGTTTTATGTTTGTGCTTGTTTGTGTCTTTTATGATCTTTTAAATCGAATAAAGACTGATGATGATGAAAATGGGATTAGTTGCAAAATAATTGCACAAAACGCATAACAAAACCATACTCCTAAGAGAAGTTTTTCAGTCCTATTGACATGAAGTCAAGGGCTACACTTCACCCATTGGGACCACTTTGATGATAATAATTGTGTTGCCCAGGTCCCTGGGTTACTGGGTTGTGCCTTTTTGTTCTAGAATATAGAAAGGTGATCTGGACAGAGGACTGCGGGAAAGCCTTTGACACCCTTAAGGAAGCTATATGTACCGCACCAGTACTCAAGGGTCTTGACTTTTCTAAGAGGTTTATTGTGAAGGCAGACACTTCAGAGCATGCATATGGGCTGTTTAAGCACAGTCAAATGAGGAGGGTCTAGACCAACTGGTAGCCTTCATTAGCAGGAAGTTACTTCACCCAAAACAGAGGTGGAGTGAAATTGAAAGGGAGGCCTTTGCTGTGGTCTAGGCACTGAAGAAGGTGAGACCATACCTGTTTGGGACTTACTTCCAGGTTCAGACAAACCACAGGCTCATGCAAATCAGGAGGGAAAAGTCCAAACTCTTGAGGTGGTCCATCTCCCTACAGGGAATGGATTTTATCATGGAACACAGTCCTTGGTCAGACTTCACCAATGCTGATGGTCTATCCAGGTTCTTCCGCCTTAGTGATGAGAACTTCCAAGAGGTTGGGTAGTTCTACCCACTTTCAGCTGGGTGGACACATGTTAGAGCCGTCGGCCTTAGGTTGGTCTTCCGCCAAACTTTTTGCCTTCCTCTTCCATTTTCCTGATCTCATATTTGCTGGCCTTAGGACTCTATGGCCTTTACCACTGCTAGACAGTCCTAAAGTGCATGTATTCACTCCATAAAATATGATAACATTGGTTATCTGCAATTAGCATATTTAATTTTTGTATAAATCCCTAGTAAAGTGGTACTGCATTTACCCAGGCCCTCGAAATTAAATGCTACAAGTAGGCCTGCAGCATTTATTGTGCCACTCACTTAACTAGGCTTTTAAACATGCCTCAGGCTTGCCATTTCAGTCTGTGTGTAGTTTTAAACTGACATTTCAGCCTGCAAAAGCAACCTTTTGCCAGGCCCAAACTATCCTTTTTAATACATTTAAGTGTCCCCTAGGGTATACCCTGGACACCCCATAGGGTAGGATGCAGTGTATTTAAAAAGTTGGACATGTACTTTAAAGTTTTACATGTCCTGGTGGTGAAAAACTCCTAAATGTGTTTTTCAGTACTGCAATGACTATATCTCCCATAGAACAACATTGGAGGTACCTTATTATATTTATTAAGCTGTAACTTGCATATAGAAACAGGTAACCAGTTCATGTTTGGTGTTTTGGGAATTGTAATGAAAAATTGTCTCTTACAGTGGAGTCGGATTTTAAATTACAAATTAGAAAATGCCACATTTAGAAAGTTACAAACAACAAGATGATGGATGGAATACTTGAATTAATCTCAGCCACTGGTAATCCCTCAGGTGCATCCCAATCCCTCATTTTTCGCCTACCATGGCACCTCAGTTTGGACCTAGCTATCTGCAAATCAGTCTTGACTGTGTTCCTCATGGAATCAGTCCAGACCGAACTAAGCAGAAAATGATGGATTTCACATATAAGTGAAAGTTTAAAGGAATGTAAATGAGGCCGGTTATATGAAAAAACAGACTCCGGCGTAGGCCTTCCAGTTGACACGTAAGAACAAGAGACTTATTGAGCTTTTTTACCGAGTGTGGGTTGGTTTTATTAGTTATTTTAGGCACTTAAAAATAACTACCTACCAGACCACATTACACAGTGGAGATGTGGGCCAGGCATACATCATCTAAGGATTTCAAGGTACACCATCTTCTGACACATCATCCAGGGCTGTAGATATTTGGCTCAGGACCAGGCAAAGCATTATAAACCTTTATGGTCAACTTTCATACAGAGAAATGAAGGTTGCATGCTCGAACGAGATACTGCTGTCTGTATTGGATCACCTGTCATCTCCACTAAATGGGGATTCCTCAATAAATCCTAACTGTGTTTTGTGTCTAGGGCATTGTTCTATTGCAAACATGCATGGAAATTGTGAGTATAAACGGTCGGACTTTGTCCACATTCATCTCTGTTTTAGAACTGCGGCATGAGCGTGTTCTCAAATGTTCTTCACTTTACTTACTCCTTCTTTTCCCCCATTTGTAGCCCATTAAGGTACGGGATTACCTACGCCCAAGCCCATGGATTAATTCTCCATATGACTTTAGGTAAGGGCTTTGCACGTTTTATGGTTTAAACCAACGCGGCAGTCCCACCACAACTTGACAGAGAATGCACAGCCAGTTTGGTAGAGGATGTGTGTGTGTGGGGGTGCCTCGATAATAGTCTCTCATCTTAAACCACGCCACCTCGTTCAGCCTGGCACACAGCGATTCTAACATGTTCTGATTTAGGGTAACTACCCCGCATTTAGGCTAAAAAACCTGGACCCTTCAGACACAGCATGCTCCCACGCATGGGGGTTGTCCCGAGTACCGATAGTACCTCCGAGTTCACCTATTCCCTGGCGCAACCAGCGGTCAGCACACTGTGTCCACTCGGGCTGCCTCCATTTTTGAGAAACTACCCCATGGTGAAGACATTTTCAATTTCATGTCGTTTACGCAGAGTGCGCATTTTATGTTTTCTCTGGAGGCACACGTCAATACCTACGATTCATATTCCATGTGTGTTTTTTCTGCTCTTCTATCTCCTCTCCTTTCCTAGGTCACTTCAGGAGCAGACCAACTAATTAGTTGTAGCTGAGCTGTAGTCCTCCACAGCACTAGCCCGCTCTAACTACACTGAGGGCTAGAATCCCTCTATCACCTGCACATTTCACATCACTATTTATTGCTGGTCCTGAGGAAGCACCACGGATCCTTCTGACCATCTAGGCGCGAAACATGTCGACCTGACCTTTTTAGTTACCAGGGGCACATCATTGCCCATAGGCATAACGCACAACCTTTGGGTTTTTTAGAATGACAAGGGTACCGCCACAATAAAAGATATCTTCCCTCTGGGATCCCTTAGCCATTTTTATCCTTCACATACTCTTTCACTGTGCACATAGGACCCACCCCACACACACGAACTCATCTAATGGCTGTTCTCTAAAAAGATCTCTGCTAAAGCGACCCTTCGGGGGACCCGTAGGGCATCGTAGCGCCAGCCCGACGAGGAGAAAACGCCCGATGATGAAGCATGACATCCTTTGGGGTGTGTGAGGGCAACATGAGACAAGACTTGTTCTCCCCCTGCAAAGTGGGTTCTAGGCCTAGGTCTACCCTTTTGCTCTTTCCTCTCTCACCGGTTTAGCACCCCCACCGACGGAACAGTGACCCTCTTTATGGTTTGACGACATTGTTCTATTGCAAACATGCAGATACAACTTTAGTGACAAATTATTATAGGTTAGAGGCACACAGCTATTTTTGCATAAGTGACAATTGTAAACAATATCATAGGTGTACTCAGATCGAAAATAAGTGAAAACTATTGAGACATTAAAACGAGCAACGTGGATCTTGATGCAGAAGCATCAAATGCTGGAATCGTAAATGCCGGAATAATTGAAGCACCAAAACCCAACAGTCACAGATTTTGTCCCCAGAATGGAGAATAAACGCACAGGTCCAAAAACACATGGATATGTATGTTTATCCACTATTATCTGCACTAGCACCTGGCCATGCTGCTTGGAGGTGGTGAGAGGAGAAAGGAGATTCCAGGGTAGACCTGTGCGTGAGTGAGGAATGTTGTATGTTCCAACACACAAAAGGAAGTAGGAGTGAGAAAATAATAAATGCTTAAAGAGTTATAGTAGATAAAATGTCAACATGTTTGAAAAACTGCCCTCACCCACACGAATGTGGCATGCTTCTTCATAGGGCTGCTAACACACCCCTGCGCAGACCAACGCCTGGGTTTGCCTTTGGCATGCCAAAGGCACGGCCGGGCTTCAGCCTTCATTAGGTAAGTCCTGAAAAGGGGAGGGGTGCTGGGGAGGCAGGAGAGTGGGATGCAGGGAATGGCCAGGGTCCTGGAGCCTAAGGGCACAGGAACCTGGGTGCCTAGAGGGCTGGGGAAGAGCAGCGCTGGGGTGGCAGATGCTGAAGTGGCTGTCAGCTGAGGCTTTCCTCAAGCAGGCGAGGCCTCGCACCAGTCAGCTGTGACTATCAACACAGGAGAGCTGGAGGGACCTGCTCAATAAAGTTGAGCTGCAGTCTTCATTAAGTAGGCCCTGTGAGGGACACTGGGGAGGTGGGAGAGCGGGAACCACAGGCACTGCAGGAAAAATGGCGAGGGTCCTGAAGCCTAAGGAAAGAGGAACCTAAGAGGTTGGGGGGCGCTGGGTGGCAGAGGCTGCAGTGGCTGTCTGCTGAGGCTTTATTCAAGCAGAGGAGGCCTCCCAACTGTCAGCTGTGATTGTCACCAAGCCTAGAGGTCGTCCGGTGGCCGGGCTGTACTCCTGTCTTCAGCTCCTGTCCCTGCAGCGGTTTCACCGGGTGCACATCTGTGCCCAGTGAAACTAGGCACAGTATCTCCAGACCTCCAGCTATGACATCTTGATTTTGTGAACCTGGCATTACTGAGGCCGGCATTTGTAGACCCAGTAATTCCAGACCCAGAGACACCATCTCACTCATAATGAGGATTAGTTGAGTTTCAACCGGAGTTATCACCCCATATGGAATCCTCCTTACACTCCTCATCAGGGCGAGAGTCAACTTGGGCCAACATGCAAAGCCTTTAATCAAAGAGGGCCCCGGATATACACACACGTGTCACAGACAGAGGACACTTCATTAATGTATCAGTCTTTGAGGTAGAGCACATTCCCTGTGTCCCAATCTAAAGACTCTCCCTTAAACTAGTTTCAATCTCTCTTTTCTCCATTATTTTTATGCCGTTTGCCAATTATCCCTGGGGGCGTTTCTCCAGGCAGTTTCTGAGGGAACAGAAGGCTATCTCAGGACTGACTTGCAATGCAAGATTCACATGAGTGTCATTTGCATACTAGGGTGAATACAGTTCATGTCTCCCTAAGTGATCACTCAATCCATAGCATCCTTTGGGTCCTACCTAGATACAACCATGTGGTCCATTACAAAAAAGCCTCCCAATACCTGCTAACCACGAAAAGCAGCGTCATAGGGTGAAGGGTTCTGAATGATGCTGATAGATTGAACAAACAAGGTGACATCAGCACAACCATTTATCGATGAACAAAGAGACATTACATTGAATATCCGTGCAAATCCTTGACTGGATTGATTAAATTATAAAATCTACAAAAAAAATATTAAAATGCCTCAGTTTAAGTGCACACACACATACACTTCCACTCGTGCACACACATACACACACATTTGTACAACCTCACACTTCTAATATTAATCTGCGCCTGAAATAATTTCCAGACAGATGCTCTCAGATGTAGCCTCCAGCAATGTGCTGATCTAATCCTGGAACTTACACTTTACATTTGTTATTTTTGAAACCCTGACAGGACGCAACATTCACGCCCACAGGCATGAGGTCACGGAATGTGGCCCAGGTGCGACACCTTATGTAACTCGTTGGTTTCAGGGGCAGGCGACGATGTGTGTGTTCACAGTGAGGATGTTTGCTTCCTGGTGAAGGGGCACGTCGGCCATCTTTAAATACCTCCGGGCAGGAAAGAAGGCGGACTTTGTGGTGTGAAGGTGTGGTAAGAAGGAGCCCAACTTAGATCTGATTTGTGTTATTTTAACTAGTTTTATTGCGGAGGTTAATGTGTCTTGTTGCCAGGATCATGTTTTTATGAATAGATATACCTCAAGCGTATTTTTACTCCACAGTTCTACACGTGAGCACAAAGTACAACAAATGCTTATATGAGCCTCCCACTGATGTTTACAGTTCGAAAGGATGCGAATTTAATTACGTCCTTTATAACGAGGGGCACAAAAAGGGTAAAATGGTATGTATGTCAACAACATCTGCCCTCAAAAATATCACATCTACCACATCGCTTGCCACTGCATCGCCAGGGTATGTAAGTAAGTATATATTTAGTACGTTTAAATCCACATCTATTTACCTTGACAAAGTATTGGCAGTCGATGTGATGGATTCAATATTTTTGCCATGCAATATAGTGACTCTAAACCTGCAAAAAGAGAATATCATTTCTAGCTAGCGCTATATAAAATTCTAAAATAAATACATTAAATAAAGACAGCTTTCTTAAAATCGCAATGTATTACTGTACAAAGGAGCTAACACGAATTACAATGTAGGCCTAAGTGGTGTACGTTGGCTCAATTTCAGCTACTCCATGAATCTACAACCCATCAGGATTCAACAAACCTATTAAACCATCTTTGGTGTTCCATGCTGTGCACAACAATAAGGGGGTTAAAGGACCAAAAGGAAAGAACGGTCAAAGTCCTGGTTTAATGTGCTGACGCATGCAGCAAAAGAAGACTAAATCTAAACAGAGAACAAAAGGTAGACTACATGGAAGGTTCCCTTGAAGTCAATATAGGTCTGCTTTTATTTGTATTGAAAATAAAGGTTGGATGCAAAGGGAACGTTCATTATAGTCTTTCTTTAGTCTCAAGAACACAGAAAGAAAAGGACTGTAATGAAGGTTCCCTTGTCATATGCCTATGTTTTGTCGTAGGCACGTTGAAGGTAAGAGAGCCTTCTGTATAGTCCACCTTTCATTTCTAGGAAAAAGAAAAAAAAGGAAAATCATAGCAAGGCGGTGACTCCAATTACAAGCTGCCAGGAGGGAGGAGTGCACAAGATAAAGAGGAAGGAAGAAGGAAGGAACGTGAGAGGGTGAAGAGCACGGGGGTTGATAAATATACAGGAAAATGGAAGCCTGGAAGAGATGCCCGCAAGAGGATGGCAGCTGGTGGATTACAAGGAGCACAAAGGGGAAGGAAGGGTGTGTGGAAGATAGAAGCGGGCAACAGGCAGATGGAGAGAGGAGCATACAAGGAACAGAGAGAGAGACAGGGGGGAAATGATTAGGACATGCTGGAGGAAAACGAGTGAGATACCTTAGAGGAAGCCAGCAGGAGTGGACAGAGAATGGTACAAATATAAAGTAACCCATCACGCAGTTCAAAGCAACACTCAAGTGGAGGTGAAAGCATAGATCCAACTAGCCAATAGCATTAGGTGAGAGTTGAATGTACAACTGGGCGGAGCCAAGATGTGATTTAGAAAGTCTCATGCCAATGGTAGAAAGAGGCAGGTCGATGTCAATGGTTGAAAGGAGCAGATCGAATGTCCACTGTATGTATATTGTTTGCAAAAGGTCTGTTTGACAACTTTGCCTTCAAAACCCAAACCTCAAAAATATGTCCTGTATTTTGCAGAGTGCATTTTAAAACAAAGTTACAGAGTGAAACGAATTGCCTAACAGGGTTTTTCCACCAAGGTAACCCTTTGGTGAGTATTGCACAAATAATTTGTGCATGCATTTCGCAAACTTCAGTAGCTGTTTGTTAGGTGTTGTCGGTAATTGTCCAGTCCAACCCCGCATGAGCACTACACGCATCTAGCTCATGCAAGACCAGCAGCATAAAATGTTTGCATCAATTATTTCACTGTGCACTCGGGTCTCAATGGTACTTTGTGAAGCTCTATACCTTATTATCAAGAAAAAGAATGTCTTGAAGAATTATTTTTTCAGAAACCATAACTAGTGATTGTTTGAGAGGGGGGGGGGAGGTCTTGCTTTACCAGACATAACGTACACAGTTGTGTTGAGGTTAGAGGAAAACAGAAGTTTTAGGGGATATGGTGGGGTCCTAATCTCTACTAACTGAAACAAGCATTGGTAATGTCAATAGGTCTGACTTTAAAAGAACGTTGTATGGTGATGTTAAGTATTGCAAGTAAATAGCATGGGAATTAATATGTATTTGTGTGGAATAATATTGGTGTAGGTTAAAAGGTCAGGTGACAGATGCACTGTCAAGCCAGGCCTAAAAATCCATGTAGGTCAATGACTGCCCTTCTCCAATCTGTGCTGGTGCCAGAAAAAATAAACATAATTTATCTAGCTATCTAAAACACTTCAATAGCATTACAGTGTCATGTATGTGCCCCTGAAAGTTCAACCTCAGGCAGCTGGATAAATAAACAACAAATGATGAGAGCTGCCTGGAGAGTAAGCCCTTTTTTGGGGAAGCACACAACTTCTGTCCAATTAAAATATGTACTCCTGACTCCTAACATGCGGGCAGAGCCAAAGTCCCTCTCTAGTAATACTCACATTAATTGTCTAGCGACATCTGCGCTGTCAAGCCAGAGCATAAAAAGCAGCGCCAGCGGCATACTAAAAAAAATGGCAACAGCTACTTTGCAATGTGGTCGAGATAAAGGTTTTTATTTTCACTTAAAATGTGTCAGAATGGCCCCAGGAACTCTTAAACCAGTGATACTCAAAGTATAGCCCAGGGGCCGCATGCGGCCCTTCTGACCTCTTCATGCAGCCCCCTCATCAACAGCAGATCTGAGCTGCTGTTTACTCAACTCTGCACTAACATCAAAAAGATGTTACATTAATGGGCAAGTGTTTATTTAAAGGTTAATTTAAGTTACAGAAAGGAAGTAACAAGTGTTTTAAGAAAGGAAGTAACTAGTGTATCCTGCTCCACTTAACTTTAGAAATACCTTCATTTTTAAAGGCATCAAAAGTGTAAAAGTATGATAAAGTTTGTTCAAAAGTCAAAAAGTGTATTTAATTCACATGCAGAACTGTTTCACCTTAGTACATCAGATTTTATCAGTGCATTGAGGAGTATTTTTTAAAAGAGTGATAGTTTTCAAAAATGAATTTAGAAACACTCATTCTTCATCCCACCCTGACAATAAATGCCAACAGTGAACTAAGAGGCAAGTCAGTGGCATGTGTTTCTATTATACATGAACAGCATTATAGTTTATTATATCAAACAGAGGAGGTGGTTTTGTACATCATACATCCTTAAGTCATGTATTTTGGGGTCCTTAAATGCTATAATGAAGGAAAGGTGAAATAAAACAATTGACTGGGATCACACAAATTGGTTAAGTGGAGAAGCCGGGATTATTCCCAAGATTCTGGTTTCACATTGTGCAATTCAGACACCTGATATATATGCTTCGCTTCCCTACCTTACCGCCAAACCCCTTTCGCCACCCGAGACTGCCACCCTGCTGGCATAAATGCGGCCCTAAGTCACATCACAGACCAAGCTTTGTGGCCGCCATAGAAAATGTTTGCGAGTGCCCATGATTTAAACTAAAGAAGCCCCAGGTTTTGCTGTCTGTGCAAAGATATGACCGAACCCCAGCATTTATCTTTGATTGCGCCCTTCAAGTCTACAGAAATGCTGATCATTGTTGATGTTGGGTTAAATCTAATGTTATTTTACTACAGACATGAGTCACCTTTTCAGGTTCCAAGATTGCAGATAAGCTTAGTTTCAAACAATGCTGCTCGAGAGTTATTGAATAGGATGTGTGGATGCAAAGTAAACTGGTATCGCCCTGAGTCATGCGAGAGTTTGGCACCAGACTCAGACAGCAGCAATGATTAATTACGGAGGCGAGGAGACTCAATAGACCCCTCCAGGGAATTTCAGGGAGACGCTGTTCATTAATGCCCGAATTCCAGCGTCTTTGCATGTTTACGTCACATCTAATGGCCCAGGTTGCGGTTTTAGTTAAAGGCACTCAACATTGCTCAAATAATTTCCGGGATCATTTTCTGCACATGCCGTCACAACAATAACATTTACGGATATTTTATAACTTTAGAGGGCGTAGAAAAATATAGCAAAGGCGTAACGCGGGCCCCTGCGGCGCAGAAGGGGTGATGGGGGAGCTAACTTTTTAGGGGGCCCCAACCATTCAGGGGGTCCTATTCAGCCTACGTCCAATAAATATCTGTGACCTATGGAAGACGATGGATGGGGTCCCTCTTCAGATTATGCAGGGGTCTTCGTCATTTTGCGTCACGGCGCTGCTGTACAGAACATGCAGGAAAGCTCTGCGCCCAGGAAAACTGCTCCCCTAAAGCGTGCAATGTGCTTCTTCACTAAACTGGTCTAAGCAATGGCACCAAGAGATGTGTAGATGAAAGTATAGCATGATTCGGACCATTGTGGGACTATTAACTGCGTTCCCCTCTACATTTCACAGTCCAAGCTGGGGCTTTTCAGGGCAATGTTTCTTACAGAATAACAGCCAGTAACATTCACTCACTCCTTCATTCTGTCCACCTGCTGGTATCTAACAGCATCAGGGGGTGACCTTTTAAATTCAAGAGGGATGCTGGCGGTTCTTCTTCTTCAGACCTCGCTTTCAGGGCCACACTGAAGCAGTGTTTCCACTGAAATGGATCTTTGGCCCAGAAGCCTGGGACCTCTCTCAGAATAAGCCCAACAGAGGCACCGGATTGCGCTCTAACATTAAGCGGTGGTCAGTGGTTTCCATGTTTGAATGCTCTGGACCCTGGAGGGAATCTGCTCCTGGCTCCCCACCCTCCTAGATCTTTCTCTAAACTCCAAATGTCACACGTATTGCTTTTTTCAGCACCACTCTAACATCCTCTGATGACACTACAGCCAGTGTCAGCTCTGGCTGACACTAGGGGCCCGATCATGAGTTTAACAGTACGGAGGCAGGTCCACCCCGCCGCCGCACCGCCAAACTCATGGTCGGGCCCCCGCCAGATTACAAGTTAAACTAGTGCCTGGCAGGCTTTTTTGGCGTTTCCACGTGGGTGCCTTTAAAAATAGACACAGCAATGGGAACGCCAAAAACAGTTCCTGCACGGCATGGACTCAAAAGTCCATGCTGTGCAGGAACTGGTGTGCATGCTCACAAGGGGGCGCATGTTGTGCCGCCCTGTGTGTATACACAGGGCATGAGGCACAAGGGGTCCCTATCCTCTCTGCCTGGGTTTTCATGGAGCAGGGACCATCATGAAAACCCTGGCAGAGAGGAAACTTGTGATATGCTTGGCGGGACCACGGCAATGCTGCCAAGCATATTGCCGCCTCTGGACTGCCGCGCCGCCTCCAGGGAACGGCGGTTCCCTGGCAGCGTTGCAGTCCCTCCTCCTGAATCCTAATCAGGATGTCGGGAGACCACCACCGTCACACCACCACGAGTCTGGAGGTCTCCAGACCATCAGACTCGTAATCAGGCCCTAAATGTTCTCAGTAGAAAGCAATACACAGCATTAGTGCTAACATGGAACAACAATGAACTGAGAGAAAAATTGCTACACTTGAGAATAACAGTCAGTAAGATGCTCTGAAAACATAACCAGACTTGTTTTACACTGTGCATTGCGCAACAATCTCTCTTCTGCTGCACAGCTTCAAGTGACAAATACCTGACTCTACACCTAAAATTTGTATTACATCAGCAGTATCTAATTTTTGCTCCTAACATTAAGTTGCAGCCTTTATGTATGGAAGGCTTGACAGTTGGGTCTGCCAAGCCATGGCCAAAGGTCACGCTGAGTGTGTTTAGGTGCTGGAGTAGGTCTGGCCTGTGCACGAAACACAGGTTGTGGGCTGTATCAGGGATGTCTAACATGTAGATCTGTCACTGTGTGAGTTTCATCATGCTTCTGGCCGTGATCTTTACAACCAGTGATGATCACAACCAACAATACTCGCAAACATTTGGGATAGGTGCAAGGGACTTACTTACATATGTGAACTTGCATCCATGGGGCCAAATTAACATAACTGCTAAAAGGATCAATTCTCAATGTTAATTTCCGGTACAATTTTTGCTGTGTGCCTCAGAAAAATCTACTAAACAGAAGTACACCAAACCTGACATGAAACTACAACTTTACTCTGACAAGAACCTTTTTTTCAGTTTGGTGTAAATCTGTTCATGGGAGGTACATCTGTAATGGAAGTTTTATTACTGGAAGGTCCTAGGTGGGATTCTAAAGGTGAATGAGACAGGGATTTTTGTATATCTTGCAGTTGATTCCCAGATAATTCATGGATCCAGAACCTTGAATCCTCAAAAAATAATACATTTAAAAACTAAACAATTTCCATTGGATTTTTTCCTTTGTCGTATGGGGAATCTGCGGATCCTTAACAAATTTGAGCATCCCGGCAAACTTATTGGCTCACGACATCTAAACTTTTTTGTTGCAGTAGCCATTACAGGCGGACCATCTTACGTTTGTATAATGAGTGATAAAGTAATCGATAATTGCACAATTGTTTTTTAGGTCGAGGACCGTCCGGTCTGCCGAAGGCAGAACCGGAAGTCGGAGATTTAATGTTTTGGAGAAGAGGGGCTTGCACCCGCCCCTCTTCTCCCCTCTTCTCCATTGGCTGGCCTCTTGAATGCTGGCCAGCCATTGGAGAAGAGCTTCGTCACTCTGAACAGGCCCCGTCCTTTTCGGATTCGGGGGCGTGTTTTTTTCAACTTTTCTGATTATCTCCTCCAGCCAATGGCAAGAGGAGAGAACAGAAAAATACACCCCCGAATCCGGAAACGCCGCTGCCTTTCTCCGAGGCATTTCTGCTTCGCTTTGGAGAAAGGCGGTGGTGTGCTCGTCCTGGTAAGCCTGGTTCATTGTTCGTAGTAATTAAGTTCTGTGTTTTCTCTTTACAGTGTGCTACTTGCAGTTGTTTTTTGCGTTTTACCAGTGGATGTTTCTGAACTGTAGCAAGCGTGTATGGGAGTCCTAAAAAAATACAAAGTAGGACAGCTACATTTTGACAGCAAATATCATTTTTGGATTACTTCAAATGAACGTGGGTTCATAAAACATCTAGGCATTGGTCACGTGTGCGATTTGCCCAGGATCATAGTTGGGAAGCAGGGCAGACAACTCGTGGCTACTAGTTGGGAAGTTGATAACTTAACCCCTACCCCTGGCACGCTTAGCCAAGAGATGCCCCGCTCCATCATGCGTTGCTCTGTCTACGGCCTCTAGAGACCGTCAATGAATCTGAGGCGCTGAGAAGGCTCCGAGGCAGAGTTTATGCGCGTGAGTGGGAGCCCAGTAGGAAGAAGTGCCAGAAGTAATCGGAGGAGGGGGGAGGGTATGAGGGGGCTTGGCCCTTGTTTACAGTTGCCCACACCCTATTTGGGCACTGAGGTGCACGCAGCATTTTTGGCATCGCGCAAATGAGTCTGTTTTGGTCCGCAGAGGCTGAGTGGAGGCCGGAGAGGAAGGGGTATTCTCCGCATCGGGCTGTTTCCGGGGTCTCTCTCATCTTCTGGACTCAGATTTTGGGACTGTTTGTGGTTTTTTTTTGTTTTTGGATGTAAAGCTGGACCTGGCTTAAGGAATCGGAGATCGCAGTGAGCCCGGAGGATGGCTGCCGAGAGGGAGACATAGGTGGGTCTGTGTGCACTGCTGTTCATGCGGGCAGACATGGTGGGGGCCCTCAGAGTACCACCGAAGTGCACAGGGCTTCATTGATACTGTAGGTGGAACTGAAGAACATCTTCGTGCGGCAGCCTGTGTGGTTCCAGCGTTTATATTGAGCACTGTGTGGGTTTATATCACTAGGCGCTACAATTGTACATGGTCCTCCTATGAACCGCCAGTATTTTGATGTTGGTGTATCAGTGCCAGCAGGTTGCACAGCACTGCAGGTGAAATGACGTCATTGACACACCGGGTAATTTTTCTCCGTGCATGTCAGCTGTATATTTCATGTAATCTTAGCATTTTAAATCCGCACGCTTCCTCAGCCAGCCCCTTCATTCACGGATGAATCCAGTGATCATTCTGTCAATCCATCCATCCATTCATCCCTCGATACATTCATCTCCACACTCATACTTCCGATTACCATCCTTGCACCCATCTATCAACGTATCCATTCATCCACCCATTCATCTCACACATCCACCCTTTTATTCCGGCCGTGGAGGGGCGCACTGCGGGTCGCGTGCTCGGCTGCAGGGAACCGGGGTGCAGACGCGCGGCTGCCGTTGAGTAGGGAGCACGCTTGACTTCCAGCGGTCGGCTACAGGACGACCCTTGGAAAACCAGACCCGCTCTCATGCTGGAAGGAGGTATGTGTGAGGAGGAATGTACAGTCAGCGAACTGCGTGTTTCAATTCCCGTGTCATGGGCATGCACTTTACACAGGGAGGAGGGGGGCGCTCGGAACTACACGTTTGTACAAGCACTCAAGTTGTAGGGCAACTATTATGATATGTTGGCTGTTCGGATTGTCTCGACGTGCAGAATGTTGAAAGTAGATTTTTTTATGTTGAAATAAATACTGGTTCAGCGCTCGTATTTAATGGAATGTTGGTATAAATGTTTATCCCCCGCAAAAACTAGCCTCCTTTTGCCTAAACATAAATTGAAATATCCTTTGCTTATGCGTCACGCTGCATGTAACATCGGGATCATGCAGGGTTGTGCACGTCAGTTTTTCCTGCAGAGTCTGCCCCTTTGGGGTGGAAGAGGTGTTGGGAGGGGAGGGGGGGGGGGGTATTGAAACGGTTTATATGAGCATCAATTACCTTACATAAAGTCACGCTCATTTTTTTAGGCACGGGAAAATTAAACTGATTTGCCCAAGATCACAGGATGTGGTGCTGACGCCTATGTCATGTTCCCCAAGTCCAAAGTCTGCAGCTCTGCCTGTTACGTCACATCCGCTCTCAGATTCAGAATGCATTATGGCAATGTTTCTTATGACCGTTGCTGCTTTATAGAAGGCTGTATTGAGTAGATTTTTTTTACGTTGAGATAAATGCTGGTTCAGCGCTCGTATTTAATGGAATGTTGGTATAAATTTTTATCCCCTGCAAAAACTAGTCTCCTTTTGCCTAAACATAAATTTAAATATCCTTTGCTTATGCGTCACGCTGCATGTAACATCAGGATCATGCAGGGTTGTGCACGCCAGTTTTTCCTGCAGAGTCTGCCCCTTTGGGTTGGAAGAGGTGTTGGGAGGGGAGGGGGGGGGGTATTGAAACGGTTTATATGAGCATCAATTACCTTACATAAAGTCACGCTCATTTTTTTAGGCACGGGAAAATTAAAGTGATTTGCCCAGGATCACAGGATGTGGTGCTGACGCCGATGTCATGGTCCCCAAGTCCAAAGTCTGCAGCTCTGCCTGTTACGTCACATCCGCTCTCAGATTCAGAATGCATTATGGGAATGTTTTTTATGACCGTTGCTGCTTTATAGAAAACTGTATTGAGTAGTGCTCGCTCACCCCCCAAGTTGGAACCGTTTTGCTTGTCCATTAAAAGTCTCGATAACTATTATACGTTGCACGATCTTCCCCGGAGCAGAGTTTTGCACACTGGCCAGTTTACTTTTGCCCTGGAAAGAGCTTGTTCTGCTGGGCAGTGTCAGTGTTATGCCGTTATGTGTGCTGCGAAATGCACGCATGCGTTGTGGTTGTGTTAACTATTGTGTTAGGATGATTTTGGATATAGAAAGCGGTTCCTTATGCCAGTGAAGGTGCACTCATATGCACAAATGTGTGTTTGTTGAAGTTTTTGTGCCTTTCTTGTGCGTGCTTGTGAGGCTGTAAGAAAATAAAACTTTATTAAAGATAATAAAAACCCTAATGTGTATCCGTGCTTTGCGGCGAATGGCTATACCGCTTGCGTTTGTGTATTTAGAGCAGACGATTGTCACGCCATCATAAACACCTTTTAATAACTCTGTGTGTGTGTGTGGCTCTATTTGTGTGTGGTTTGCTCTATGTGAGTGGCTCTCTGTGGGTGGCTCTGTGTGTGCGGGTGGCTCCATTTGTGTGTGTAGCTCTGTGTGTGGGTGCAAATGCAATAGGTCTCGCATTTGGGAGTGATTAAGCTATTGACAGTGTAAATAACAATGCCGTTTCTTTACATGTTTTAAAAACAAAAACATAAACAAAAATAATGTCATGAACAATGCCAATAGCTCTAACTTTAATAATGCCGAGACCATTGCATTGTAAATGCTTGTTTTGTCTGCATGAGTGATTTTATTTATTGGAAGCCTGTTACATGTTAGACACCCCCCAGGTAGGCCCAAGGCACCCCCATGGCCAGGGTGCAGTGTGTGTGAAAGGTAGGAAATGTACCAGTGTGTATGACATGTCCTGATAGTGAAATACTGTGTATTTCGATTTTCACTACTAAAGGGCTACCTGTCCCAAAAGCTAACATGGGAGTTACTTTGTAACTTCTTGCAAGTATAACTTTCCATTTGAACAAGATAGAGAAGTGGAGTTTAGGCTCTCTGAACTCAGAATTTAGTAACACAACTTTTTAGGGAGATGGTTTTTAAATTGTGTGTTTTCTGCCCCCCACTCTGAGAAACCACAGAGTTCAGAGACCCCTGGATGGCCTGGGGCCTGGACCTGGACCTGGACATTAACAGCTGTCAGTGACCCCTGTTGGTTATTGTCCTTGTAGACAGAATTTTCCCTGTGATAGGGAAAGAAGTCAGACCCAAGGGATGGAATGGGCCACATCACTTTGTTGGCCATGGTGGTACTGTCTGCCTACTGGGATGCGTCTGTGAGCAAAGTAAGGTTAGGTGCTGCACAGACCGGGTCCACAGGTGAGGAGAAGGATTCCCCATGGGTCAGTTCAGTGGCTCAGGGCAGTATAGACCGAGGTATCCAACTGAGTTCAGTGAGGCGTAGAACTGACAAGTGCCCCTGCAGTAGTGGACCATTGTGCACGTTCTCTTACCTAAGCAGGGAAGTCCATGAAGGTATTAATTAATCTACCCTGGCTTTAGGCTGGAGTGAGGTTGTGTTGGAAATGGCCCTTTCTGCAGGGTCACACCCAAACGTTTTGCAATCCTTCTCGCCTTTTTGCTGAATTTGTTTTTGTTGTCTTAAGGACTCTGGGCACTTTACAACTGCTAACCAGTACTAAAGTGCATGTGCTCTCTGCTTAAAACATGGTAACATTGGCTAACATTGACTTATCCACAATTGGCATATTTAATTTATTTATAAGTCCTTAGTAAAGTGCACTACATGTGCGCAGGACCTGTAAATTAAATGCTACTAATGGGCCTGCCGCATTGATTGTGCCACCCACCTAAGTAGACTTTTAAACACTGCAGAGCCTGTGTGTGTAGTTTTAAACTGCCATGTTGACCTGTCAAGTTAACCCACTTGCCAGGTCCAAACCTTCCTTTTTAATGCACATAAGTCACCCCTAAGGTAGGCCCTGGACAGCCCAAAGTTAGGGTGCAGTGTGTGTAAAAGGTAGTACATTAACTTTTAAGTTTTGAATGTCCTGGTAGTGAAAAACTCTTAAATTCAGTTTTCACTACCGCAAGACCTATCTCTCCTATAGAATAACATTGGGATTACTTTCTTACATTTCATAAGTGTAATTTCCAATTGTTAAGAGCTTGGACCCCATGTTTGGTGTCTCTGAAATCACAATTTAAAATCACAACTTATGGTGCAGTCGGATTTTAAATTGTAATTCTGAAAATGGTACTTTTAAGAAGTTGGCATTTTCTTACTTTAGAAATTTGGTACCTACTGCCTGTCTCTGAATACACGTCTAGGGTGGGTGACATCTGGGCTTTGTGCATTCCTTCTAGACAGCTACACACAAAGGGAGCTTAAGTAGACAGATGTTGCCATCCACATCCTGATGGGCCATCCTGAGCAGGATGGAAGGAAGTAGCTGACACCTACACCTGAATAGGCTGTGCCTAACCCCACACAAAGGGCTGCAAACCACTCTGCAGTGAGTATGGAGCCAGCGGCAGAAAGGGCAGGGACTCTGTGCACTTCAAAGGCCTCTCTTTGAAGTCTACCCCAATTCAAAGGCACAACTGGGTATAAGTACTGGATTTCTGACACCACCAACTCAGTATATTCTAGACCTGTGGATAATCTGCCAGGAAGGACAGCTGTGCTGCTACAAGGACTGCCACTCTGTTGAACTGCTACTCTGCTTGACTGCTGCTTTGCTGTGCTGACCTGCTGCCTGCTGCCCTCTTTCCTGGGAATGAGAAGAACTGGACCTGCATCTCCCCAGCCCAGACTCAAAGTGACTGCAAGGGCTTGCCTCCTGATTGAAGTCTCTGTGACATAAAACTTCTAACTCGCCTGCTACAGCAGCTGGACTCCACCATCTGAAACTCTTGCCCTGCCAAGTGGTGCCTATCCAGTCCTGGGCCCTTGGAGGTAGGTATAAAGTGCTGAAACTGCCAAAATCCAAGTATCGCCTTCGCTGCGCCGCGCAGAACCGGCGCATTTCCATTGATGCCACTGCATCGCCACTGCTGTAAGGATCGAGGACATCTCATCTCCGTCGACACATCACCGCTGCTTTGAGGATCGTAGACATTGAATCGCCAACATAGCAGACCATCACCTCCATTCCCCATGCATCTCCTACATCCTAAGGATTGACGCCGATGCATCGCCTCCTTTGCTCCTCGCATCTCATCCTCAACCTTAACGCAACCGTGAATCAAAGTACTATTTCAGCAGGCCAAGGCTGGTCCCTGTATCCGAGCCATGCTCCATTGCGGTCGGCCTGAACTTTTGGATTTGACCCGGTCTAGCGTAACCAGATAGCCCCGGTTGGCGCTTTATGTTTCCAAGCACTAAATTTCAGATTACTCTTTAAAAATTCATAGTTCCGGTTCTACTTAGTGGATGTTTTTCGTTTTGGTGTTGTTTTGTTCATTAAATTAAGCTCTATTTTTCTTACCAAGTGTGGTATCTTTTTGCGTGCTGTTTTCACTGTTAGAAGTGTTGCACAAATACTTTACACATTGCCTCTTAAATTAAGCTTGACTGCTCTGTGCCAAGCTACCAGAGGGTGAGCACAAGTTAATTTAGGGTGTGTATCTGACTTACCCTGATGAGGAATGTGGTTCCTGCTTGGACAGGGTGCATACCTCTGGCAACCAGAAACACAATTTCTAACAGTGGGTGCATATCCCTCATACTCAAAATTCAATTACCTACAAAGACACTGTTTTATCAATGAGAAATAAAATACTAGACTCTTCCAAACCACCCCTTCATAAGCCCATTCTATGCCCAAGTTTTCTGACTTCAATTGACCCTTTCTGTGACAACTCCCAGGCAACAGAGGAAAAATCAGCTCAACGGTGTTCTGAGAAGCTAAGTTAACCCCCTTCTGAATTCCAGCAATTCTTTCAATATAATGCACTCTGCATTGTCATTAAGCATAAGCTGTATCACTATAAACTGCTTCATGATTTATAAATTATGCCACAGATGCTGAAGTGGTGTAGTAGAACTGCAAGCATTCAGAGATGGGTAGGGTTCCTATGTATGTGTGTAGTGTTAAGCTACTCAAGGTAATTGGTTTCAGGGTTTTAACTGTATATCTCATTGTATTAATTTCACACTTAAGGTTGATGGTTGTGTTTCAATGTTGGACAGGGGTATATGCTTCCAAGATGAGATTCTATTTTTGGCCATGAGAAGATTGAATACTGCTGCACAGATCCGAAGCTCAGTGTCAAAGACCCTGTTTTGCAATTCCCATATAAAAGTTTTGACCGCTTGAAAAGGGAATCTGTGTGAGTGGTACAGACTACTCAGGTTTTCATACCTCCTAGTTTGACTGAACTTGAATTTGCTTATTATTGGAAATTATCACTTCCTGCTGCTATAATTATTTGCATTGCTTTGCCTCCAAACCACTCAATCCGGGGATGAGGGCAGAGAAGACACTGTGCCAGGCAAGGTGTTCCAGCAGGGCAGGATTAGAGACACAGTAGGCTACATTGGACCTGGCAGGTGACACTACTTAGAGTTGTCCTCCTGATGCAGATTTTCCATGCCCCCACCTGCCATGGCACCAGGCCATTGATTGAATTCTGAGATATAAACTGCTTTTGGGTTTGTTTCTCAGGAAGAAAAAAATATTGATAGGCCACCATGCTATGGCAGCCTTTGCAAACTTTTGTTTCCTATGAAAGTTCTTCCATCAATGTTTTAGTGAACTTTCTTTAGGGTGACTGTCTTTCGTGGTTTGGGCTAAGACAAGGAGTCTGCCTAACCAGTAGTCCCAATCGACAGCTTGATGGGATCTACATGGTGCCCAAAGTTAGGGAGTAACTAAAGAACACTAATAGATTTGGAATTGTATCTACATAGCATGCTAAATAAAGTGTACTAACTTACTCACTCAATAATAACGTGTTCATACAAACCAGGTCACATTGTTAATGTACCAAAAAATGTATTAGAGTTCAAGTGTGTTTTAAATATAACAATTTAGAGGCCTTATTTAGAACTTGATGGATGGCATACTCTGTCACAGTGTGGTGGATATGCCATCCGCCATTTTATCTGTTATAGGCTACAATACATTTGTAGTACAGCAGACAGGATATTTGCAATGTTTGTGACGGAACATCCCGTCTGCCAAATTTTAAATAAGGCCCAAATTGTGCATTTTGAACTTTTAGGGCCCTACTCACAAACTTAATTTTTTAGTACATTTTGTAGCACTACAAAATGCTATTTGTAAACGTAGGTCCAGAGTTTATGCCTTCGCCCTCCCTAAACATATAGGTGTGGATATTTCCGCCCCAACTATGGTGTCACCGCACACATAGGTATGCATTTTAGTACTAAATGTGAGAGAGAGACATGAGTGGCTAGAAAATGGGGAATGCTTACGAATAAAGGGGAGAGGTTAAAGGAGGAGTACGGTGGAGTTTTGGGAGGGTTAGAAGGGAGTTTAGGAAGGGACGTCAACTCGCTCACACAAGACTAATCTTAAAGTTATGCACAAACTGCACTTCTATAGTTACAACAACCAAAAAAGGACACAAAATGCTGGAGTAAGTCTAGCACCACACATGGCCAACCACATTGCAACATCATCCTATAGAAAATAAAGAGTTAGGGACTTAAAATAAAACCTCATGGAAAAAAATAACTAATTAAATAATCTTAAATAGTTAAAAAATATACATAAATATACACTAATATTAAAATTTATTTGAGAAAACAGTACATAAATATAATATAATTATGAAATATTTTTATAAACTATTTTACATTTGAATATGAATGTTAAAATACTTTTTTCAAACCTAATTAAGTCACTCAAAATGGGAAGAAACGTACATAGCCCTGCACAGAGATATGTGTGTTTGAGAAATAATCAGTGCACATAGACATCTGTTCCTCCATGTCCGATAGTTCTACAAGGCTCACGGTTTAGATACGGTACGGCGAGTGGCATAAAACTGTCTCCCGCTGAGGGCAAGAGGCCAGTTCAGCAGACCCTAAAAAAGCAGATTTTCGGCGTCCTCAGAAAGCACGCTGCATTCCTATCTAAATACGCCTCACATTTTATTTTGAACGCAAGCAACTGCCCTCAGGTCAGAAGGGAAACTACAGAGTGTCGCACAGGCTGGAAACAAAACATTGTGCAATGAATCACATCACAGACCGATGGTGTTAAAAGGTCGCTTTTATTTCAGCAACAACAAAAAAACAATACCATAATGTAATCAATGACTTTCAAGTAACCCCACCCCTGCCACCCCTCCTTGATCCCCCATGAAATATCCACATATCGATCCCCCAATGAAATTTCCCCCATATCGATCCCCCATGAGATTCCCCCATATCGAATCCCCCATGAAATTTCCCCCATATCGTCCCCATGAACTATCCCCCATGTTGATCCCCATGAATTTTTCCCCATATTGATCCCAATTTTCCCCCACCTTGAACCTCGACCCCAACTCCTTATCTCTGTTTCCCTTCTGTCCTAAGCTATTCTGCCTGCCCCAACCCTTCCTGCCTGCCTCAATCCTGTCCAAATCTGCCGCTAGGGAAAAGGAAAAATATCGTGCAAACCCAGGAAACCTGCCCAAAATGAAAAAATTGCAACTATAAAAATTAACAAAAGGGAGGGTGGAGGCACAAAATGAGTGTGCTGCCTCCTACCTCCCCTCAGGACCCCCAACTGGCAATAATTAGAACGCGGCGTTTGAAAATGCGCCTCGCCTGCATGCGCTCGCTCTGGGCGATACTAACTGCCCGAAATAGCCCGTGGGTGGACATTCTTCGAATGCCACCCCCAAGACCCCCATCGGGCAATGAATCACATCACAGACCGATGGGGTTAAAAGGTCGCTTTTATTTCAGCAACAACAAAAAACAATACAATAATGTAATCAATGACTTTCAAGTAACCCCACCCCGCCACCCTTCCTTGAACCCCCATGAAATATCCCAATATCGACTCCCCAATGAAATTTCCCCCATATCGAATCCACCATGAAATTTCCCCCATATCAGTCCCCCATGAAATATCCCCCCGTGTTGATTCCCCATGAATTTTTCCCCCATAGTGATCCCCAATGTTCCCCCACCTTGAACCTTGACCACAACCCCTTATCTCTGTTTCCCTTCTGTCCTAAGCTATTTGCCTGCCCCAATCCTTCCTGCCTGCCTCAATCCCGTCCAAATCTGCCACCAGGAAAAAACCCTGTAAAGGCATTTTTCCTGTTTTCATGTCCCTCCCCCCCCCCTAATTTTGTGCTTGGCGATGAATATAAAAAGGCTTTGCTATATAGCAAGCATAATTAAAATCCATAAATCAGCTTGTGAAAGAAACAACCCTTTTAATGTGATAAACGTCTCCATAGAATCAAAGCTGAAGCCAGAAAAAACCCCAAGAAAAAGGAAAGCCACTTAAGCAATCCTTCAACCCCACGGATGCAGGCCCAAAATGTAAGATAATTTATCCTTAATATTTACAATGTATAACTCATTTGCAATGAAAGACAAATGAACCCCATCCGGTCTGAAAAATTGAAAATCGTCTTTACCAATGTCATCATGCGATAGCCAGCTACTATCGTTAATGATGCAGAACTGGTGAAGCTCTCTGTTGAACTTACGCCGTGTCGATGGCAGAAAACTTTTCAGTGCCCCTCCAAACCCGCCTTGGGACCAGTGCAGTAAATATGATCTTCGTATTTGACCAAGGTAGCACCATTTTTGCCAGGTCAGCTTTAACATACAGAAGAAGACCCAGGCCTGACAGCTTTACCAAGTCATTCTCCCCCAAATGAAGCAGTAAAACCTTCGGTAGTGGCTTAGAAGACGCCAATTCATATAAACTGGGCAACAGCTGACCTCAACGCATACCACTCTTACCAAACCAGAAAATGTCAGTGTCCTCAAAACTAAAACCCAAATTTGAACCATAGTGGGTTCTTTCAGCTTGTTTGGCCGCCCATCTCACGAATGAGTGTTCTACGATCCATACGTTCATCATGGATGTCGGTGAAGAGATTTGGGGACCTAGAAAGAAAGAAATGTTAGCAAGAACGAACTGATTCTTATAAGTAATTCAAATCTCTAACATACTTTGAACAGCAATTTGATGACCAACGGCCTAATCGTCGCAGCTGCTGTAAGGAAAAACCCCTTCTGACAGCTTCTGAAGCTGCTCCTATTTGAAAAGAATGGGTACCAAATTCTAAAGGGTTTAGACCCAATAAAAGCAAAGATTTTCTCAGTACCGCTAAAAGCTTGGAAGCGGTTAGTGCAGATCCATCCTGATGCTGAAAGATAAAATTATTATTAGGGTAACTTTTAAATTCTTGAAATTGTAACCAAGAGAACCATGGGCATAGCTACAGTAGCCTCTTTACCTCTCTAGTCAATTTTGGATGACTCTAAATGAATACATAGCGAATCTGAGGAGGTTGACACATTGGAATATTTTAAACCTTTAATAAACGACTTACCTAGAAGCTCAGATATCCTAAAAGCCCCAAAGAATAACCATAACATGCAAAGTTTAAACAGTGCGGCTTCAGTCTTGGAATAACAAAGTGTGGGCAGCGTTGGTAGAATCCCTCCCAATAAGGCAAAAGATATAGGTTTGCGCAGTACTGTACCGCCTTTCTTTACCTTAGACCAACCTAGTAAAATTCTCCTTCCCAACTCTCCCAAAGAGGGTTCATAACCCCAAAAACATTTACCATAGAAAGAGATGCCTAAAAGCTTCCCCGCAATAGTGGTGGCAGCTATATTCATGTCAATGTGGCTCAGAACAAAACGCAGTATTTCATTGTTACGTAGTTAAGAGCCTGTTTGATCATTGTTATGACAAGCCGCACCTGACTGGAGAAATTCCGCCCATGCCCTTCTGTAAGCTAAGCATGTGCTGATAGCAAGAGAGTGCTCCACCAACATCCTTATCTTCAGTCCGCTAGAAACCATAGCTCCTGAGGAATTTGAGTCTTTTCTGGATCTGCTGTGGGTGCCAAACCAGGGAATCTCTGCCACTGAGAACGAGATAACGCATCTGCTATATTGTTGTCCAGACCAGGAATATGCTTTACTCTAAAAGTTATATTCAACATTAAGCAACTCAGCATAAACCTCTGCAACAATTGAAGCAGGCGTTTTTCTTTTGCCCTCTGACCACTAACCAGATCTACTACAGTTCTGTTGTCAACATGAAACAGCACAGATTTATTAGCCAAAAACTTGCCCCAAACTGACAATGCTACTATCAAGGGAAAGAATTCAAGGAATGCAATACTGTGTTTCTCAAAGACCCATTTCAGAGGCTGTGGTTCCGCACACCCTTTTCCATCCCAAAAAAGTCCAAAACCGTTAGCTCCTGGCGCATCGGAAAAAATCTGTATAGACCGCACAAAGTGTTCGTCAAAAGACCTGACAGGAACACCATTGAAGCTTTTCAGGAAAATCAACCAGACCTCAAAATCTGATCTCATGTAAAGAGACACTCTGACCCTGTGATGAGGTAATGACACACCAGGCATAGCAAAACCCAACCTCCGACAAAAAGATGTCCCAGCTTTTACTACTCTGCAAGCAAAGTTTAGGTGCCCTAATAAACGCTGCATCTCGAACAGAGTGAAGTTTGGTGACATTTTAGCATGATCCAGCAATTTTACAATTTCCTGCACCTAAACAGCTGGTAACCTGGCTTCCATTTTGACTGTATCAATTTCGATACCTAGAAATATGAGACATGTCTCCGGCCCTTCTGTCTTCTCCTTTGCGAGCGGCATACCTAATTCTTGCATCGAGCTTTGGAAAAATTGGAGTGCCTTGCTGCACTGCTGTGAACCCTCTTGACCAACAAAAAGAAAACCATCCAAAAAATGAGACACTTGCATGTAACCTGACCTGAATGAGAAAATCCATGGTAAGAGAGAGTTAAAGTCTTCGAAAAGCTGACAAGAGACTGCACACCCCATAGGTAACACTTTGTCAACGAAGAAATGCCCTTGAAAATGTATGCCAAGTAATTTGAAGTCTTGGGGATGAACTGGGAGTAACCTAAAAGCGGATTTAATATCGCATTTGGCTAACTCCGCTCCTGAGCCGGCCTTCTTAACCAGATCAAGAGCTACATCCACTGAGGCAAATTGCACTACAGTGTCTTCCTTGGCTATAAAATCATTCACTGACAATCCTTGTGGACAGGACAAATGTTGAATCATACGGAATTCTCCTTGTGTCTTTTTGGGAACCACTCCTAAAGGGGAAATGAGAAGATAGGAAAGGGGCCATGAAAGGAAGGGGCCGGCTATCCTGCCTTCAGCAATTTCAGAGTGTAATGTTTAAGCAATTACCTGTGGGAATTGCTTTGCAGATTTCAAATTTTGTGCAAACCTACGATGCCTGGGACCTTGATAACCGAGCTTGAAACCCTCCTTAGACCCCCACTCCAACTTTAAAGCTTTCCCCCGAGAGGGTAAAACTGAAGCCAATAACATAGCTTGTGAATATTAATTGGTGTAGCTGCTTTTGAAATGAGGCTGGAAAGGGGCGCCTCTTCCCCTACCTTGACCGGTAGGGAAGCTCGAGGTCTGTTCGCTAAAACATTGCAAAATGGCGTGTTTACCACTGCATTTTGAACATTCGTGCCTATATTTACATGGATTCTTCTGACAGAAACCCCTATTTAAATTCCAACAGGCTCCTGTAGCAAACGCTGAGGATTTATCCCATGTGCCCACCCCTCCCGGAGTGGGTCTGTTAAGAAAGGGCTGAGGGGCAATAGCAAGCCCTCTGGCAGCATGCATTGTAGGGGGAGGCCTCTGGGAATACATCCATTGCACCCATAACTCACTTTCCACTTCACCCCAAGGTTTTTCTGAAACTAGCACCAGACGAGCTCTGAACTCTTCGTCATAATGTAGCCAGGCAAAACCTCCAAATTCTGCCTGAGCCTTTCAAATTGTATCCAAGTATTTGAAAATTGAAACCGAACGATCCGAAAACTTTTTGCAGTAAACACTCGCAAAAATCAGAAAGGCTGAGGTCCAGGAATCAATATTAGTGGGGACTCTGGGTCTCTTCTCTAGCTCCCAAGCCTCCTCCCTAGAACCTTCCTTGGATTGGATCTCCCTATGCAGTAACTTAAAAATGTCCACAAATTCTCTGTTCCAAATCTTTTCTTTAGTATGCTTATTTAGATGTGAACCTAATGGCATGGACAGACCCATGTAGGGCAGCCGTTTTAAACCTATGGTTTTGGCCTTACTGTCTTTTCCCTCTAGATAATGTGTGCAAGATGCCAACACTTTGTCTTGAACTGTATCTGTTTTTGGGGAGAATACATTCTGTAACTTTGAAGAAGATTCACAGTGGCAACAAACCTTAGCATCTGCAGCTTTATCGACAACTGCGACCGCTTTACGTTTCCTAAAGTTGGATTTAGAATGACCATCAGTGACCTGCTCAACAGGGCTTGTCCAGCGTTGCACGTCTTTCCGTATTAGTGTCTTGGAAAACCGCTCTAGCTGCTTCCAACTCCTCTCAGATTCTTTCATCTGCAAAATATTAGCTCGAGAAATCTTGTTCCCCCTGTTTGGAGAAAAAAGGGCTGTTAGACAATTCATCCTGACTAGTAATCTCACCCTCTTCCAATTCGGATAAGTCATCCTCATCATTAGCATGAATCCCCTGTGTAGCCCCACTACATGATGGCTGAGCTCCATCCCCCACACCACCATCAAATTGCCTCCAGTTCACCGCTTTTTTGAATTGGGAAAGCCTAGGATCAGGTAACGGTGTTGGGAAAATAGCGTTAGCATTTTTAAATTGGTTGTGATGAGGTGAACAAGAAGCTTGAATTGAAACCTGCTCAACGACGGTTCACTGCACCTGATGCCCTTCTGCAGCCTCGACATAGCGTTGGCCTGCAAGTCGCCATTACTTGCAGACATGTGGGGCTCCTTAAATTTGGCCGGCATCGCAGTAGTACCCTTATCCTTCGCATCAATCCAAACCTACCTACCCGCACTAGGGGGCTCACTGCCTGCTCTAACAGAACCAACATCTGCTCCACCAACTTCACAGGCTGAACAACTAGCCTTAGCCGTCAAGTTTACAGGCGAACTCAAGCAGTTTAAATCAGAATTTACCACAGGAAAATTACTTGGGCAAGCCTTTGAGGGGACAACCTTTGATAAAACTGAACTATTCAATGATAAATTGCTAGTATCAGAAGACATGACAGGATAAAGTGGCCTCTCGCAAGAACCGGAAACCCTCGCCTTAGACAATTGAAATTTAGTACCAAAAATAGGAATGTCACATCTGGTAGACACAGTCGCAGAAAAATCATCCTGAACATCACCAAAACTGTTTAACAGTCAGCGCCAGGATGCCTGCAATGGTGATAGTGCGCTTAACAAATGCCTAAATAATAATAATAATAATAATTCATCACTAGATGACACCAACGTCTCACCATCATCCAAAACAACCCCCTCAGAAATGTTAGATAACCCTTTAAGAGAGGTTGACTGAGCGTGTGCGAGCCCTCCCTCTTCCCTTCACCACAACAGGAGAAGCTGGCTGCTGGACAGAAGTGAGAAGGGGAACTTCTTTTGACATTTTACTAACTTTTACAGGCATAACCTCAGGGGAACTATCAGACAATGTGCAGGTAATCACAGCAGCAGACACCCCTTCAAAAGAAGCCCTATTCTTAATTTACAAACCGGTCCAAGCCTGACCCAAAACACCATGGGCTAACAAATCCTCCCTCCCAGCCTGGCACAATACTCTAAGTGCCTCCCTCACATTAGCAGAGGCTTCCGACATACTTATTCAATATTAAAGCCTCCCAGAAACAAAGTAAAGCAGACAGGAGCAGCACAAAATGAGCGTGCTGCCTCCTACCTCGCCTCAGGTCCCCCTGGCAGCGAGTTGGTGGAATTCTCTTCCTCCACAAATTCGGGCCATCGATGAGCTCCTTCAGTTTAGACGGGCTATCAAGACCTTTTTATTTGTTTAGCTCATCTGTTGTGTCTCGTCTCCTTTTTTCCGATTTTAGTGCTGTATTGTGTTCACCTTCTCAAAGCGTCAGGACGCACCTTTGCTGGGGCAGCTGTGCGCGGTATAAATAAAAATAACATAACATAACATAACATAATTAGAACGCGGCATTTGAAAACACCGCGTTCTAAAGCAGGCGCCTCGCCTGCACGCGCTCGCTCTGGGCGATACTAACTGCCCGAAATAGCCCGGGGGTGGACATTCTTCGAATGCCACCCCCAAGAACCCCATTTCATCTAATCGCGAGCAGAAACAACATGAAATTGCTCGCACCTGCCCTGTGGTCTCCCTTCTCTTGTGCATGCATTAGCCAATCGGTGAAATATTCATCGTAAACTAAAAACTGGCAGGTGCTAGGTAGTCATATGAAACTATTGTTTTCTACAGTGCATGTCTTCAGCTAGATGTGTGGGTTGTTGATCCATGCGTAGATGAATTATGCACAATTTGCAAACTTTAAAATGTTAGATTTGGTCAGGTGGGTGTGCTGGTTGGCAACTGAAGAGAACTCTGCAACAGAGGTTACACCAATTAATGTAAGCAATTAAAAAAAAAGTCAGAATCAGTTCAACACCTAGCTTCCTTGCGAGTTGTCCATTATTTGGTGCGAATGGATTTAAATACCATGTGCTATCTCCGCATCAAATAACTGGCACTACAAATGTATACACCCCTAAATGGGGAATAACGTGCAGAACCAGAAATATGGTGATCCTTTCTGCATTACATTCCCCTTCCGGGTCGAATAACAAGTCTTTTTCTGCAGGGATGCTGATATGGGTCAGAGTGTGAGCAGGGAGGCTTTGCCAGCATGTGGCCTGGCTATGGAAGCATTACCCCCCTCCCCCACCCCTGGTGCTGTAGCAAGATATTCAGGCGCCAGACTGTGCCTCTGCCCCCAGCCGCTCTCCCCATCCAGTGCAATACGTTATAACATAAGCTTAATGGCTTTTACAACATCATTATTACATTTGTGTTTCAATATGAAAAGACCAGACCTATTGGCTTCAACATTTCAACAGTGACAAATGAACATTTGGAGAACAATGAACATTTGGCTGAAAAAGAATAGTTCCTGTGTTACATCAGGGTAAACAAGGAACTGATATGACAGGACAAGTCGATGACCTTTCTACCTCGTGCCAATCAAAAGTTTCAGTTTAAGAACACTTTACCCAAAGTTCATATCAGTTGAAATGTTACAGATTTTCATTTTGGCCAAAAAGGAATAGATCATTTCTTTATTCCCAACTGAATTATGAGGCCTTATCGGGCCACAACCAGTGTATTGTTGGTCTTTCTGCAACAGTGCTACCTGTGCAAAACTGCCAGGTTGAGTCAGACAACAGTCTTCCTTGATCAGCCAGTACACACCTTTACCCGCAACCTGAGCAGAGCCTCGTACCCCAGTGTACAGCAGTGGACCTTATATAAAAGGTGGACACTGGAAGTTACACATCAAAGTGATTTTAAGATAGAGCTTCTAGTGGGTGAGAATTCCTTAGGGTTCCTACACCAAATCAGAGGCACAAAATCAATAGATCCATAAGTGAAAAATAGGGTTTTCCACAGGTTACAACCCGGTTTCCTACAGTAAGTATGTAACACCCAAGATCACACAGACAGATCTTGCTGTTGTTTACAAACTTTTCTGCTTGTGCCCATGGCTCCAGTCCCCATACATTCCTTGCCCCATAAGTTATTGTGCCACCTTTTGTCTCTACTTCTTGACCATATTGGTCCTTCAAATATCCATCCAAACTGTGGTCACATTTCCAAGAGACCAGGGGTGTATCCATAATATGCTGGGAGTTTTCATCAATAGCCCACCATGGTTTATATAAGGGTCTGTCATGCATGAGGCACCAAAATGATGTCATACTCCTAATTTTAAGTTACTTTTCATGCTTGCCACCCTCTTTGCCTGGCCATCCATGTAATCACAGCCTTCCTCTGTTCATTAAAATGCAGAGGTGGGCGAATGGGACATCTACCATTTTTTGGCAGATGTCGTTTTACTACCAATTTCCAAATCAGGGTCTTTCAGACCTTCTGTATGCTTTGACCTTCATGTACATGTATTTGACATGGCTGTCCTGAAAATCTGGTATGGATTCGACCTTCTGGACCTGCATTGGAATCACATGGTTTAGCGCCTGGCAGTGAGATCTTTGGGTATACCGCAAGGTTAAAGGCTAAAGTAGGAGAAAAACAACTTGCAGAGTCAATGCACTTGCCTTAGGGATGTGGCTGTGTGTTTGTGTGCATGTTCTGGTGCCTGCTACTCTGACGTTGCCTTTCCCAATGCCAGTCTTATAGGTAAGTGGTTTTATACACTAGCCGATGATATTTGTTTGGAGCCACCCAATAGCAGGAGCCAAAGCCAGGAAATAGCTCCGGAGGTTAATTGGTCTTCTGCAGAGATGTGTGCTCACATGTTAGGTCACATATTTCCAGGACAGGATCGTCGCTCTGGCTGATAATGCTACTACTGCAAGAATAATACATGCACATCTCCAGTCTCTGTAGGATAACTCGAGGAAGAGGTGGTACCTGATGCTTTGACATATCTGTAACATCTAAAGTCTAAAATTCAAATACCAATAACATAGCTCCAGGGCTTATATGGTTGAATTCTGTATCTACCCTGCACATCTAACCCAACCCAGCCTGCCTAACTTTCAAGGTCAGCAAAATGAGTTCAGTTAGCTGCGGTGTTATTGACAGGTGCTCCTTGAACTGGAAGATACAACTCATTACCTTTGGAGTATCTAATCAGCTTTATTTATTGTGTGTAGAAATTACTAATTCCTTCCTGCATCCTCTAAATCTCAGTGGGAAAAAAAATACAAGGAAAATTACTAATTCCTTCCTGCATCCTCTAAATCTCAGTGGGAAAAAAAATACAAGGGGCGCTGCTGTCTCTGTGTTTTTGGTATTCCCTAGTCAAGAAACAGAAGTTGTGGAGCCCCTTCCCTTCCCTCCCCCGCCCCAAGGAGTATTAGTTCAATGCAATGCGCTCTTTCACTCTCTGTCACACATCCTCTAGTTTCTGGGCATCTTCTCACGTTCTAACCCCTGCACATACCCTGTGGTGTGTAAGCGTTCTAGGGCGCTATAAACTCCTGTACACACTCTGTGGTGTCGGAACATAGTATGCTGATGTATTAACCCCTACATACATCCTGTGGTGTGTGAGCATTCTAGGGTGTCATACAGTCCTATTAACATCCTGTGGTCACTAACCATCCTATGATATTCTAAACCGCAACACTTATCCTGTGGTGTATATGCTTCCAAGGGTGTTATAAACTCCTATAAACATCCTATGGTATCTAAACACAGTATGCTGATGTACTAACCCCTGCACGTCCTGTGGTGTATAAGCATTCTAGGGTGTTATAAATTCCTATAAAAATCCTGTGGTGTCTAAACACAGTATGCTGATGTAATAACCCCCGCACATGTCCTGTGGTGTATAAGCATTCTAGGATGTTATAACCTCCTATTAACAAATCCTGTGGTTTCAAACAATCCTATGATGTTCTAAACTCCTACACTTATCCTCGAGTGAATAATGTTCAGAAGGTGTTATAAACGATAAATATACTCTCGTTTCTAAAGATAGTATGATGATGTAATAAACCCTAGGCACTTCGGGCCTCATGTAGGTAGCCAAATACCGGTCGGTAACGGCCGAAATTCGGTAAATTTCCAGTTACCGACCGGTATTTAGTCAAGTGAGATGTAGGAGGCCAAAAACCTAAAATCGGTAAATATGAAGCGGTAAATACCGATTCATGTTTACCGAGTTCTAAAATACCGATTCATATTTACCGAATACATGTTTACCGAATCGGTAAATATGAAGTGGTAAATATGAAGTGGTAAAACGGAAAAAGACATGTAGGTAAATTCGGTATTTTAGAAATCGATGAAATTCGGTAAATAAGAGTCGGTAATTAACACAGATTGAAAGCAGGTGGTAATCATAAACAGTGCATAAAAGAAATCCCAAAATGCATCAGCGTGGACAACATGGCCGCTCTGTATGTCATTGCAAGGCGGCTACGTCTACAGGCAGCAGGACTGAGGTTTTGGAGAAGGGAGGAACGAATTTACAGACAGCGCATCACACTTTTCCAACTGACTGAGGATGAGATACATGAAAGGTACAGGCTACACCCCCAAACCATCATGGACCTAATAAGGGACCTGCACCCACTCCTGGAGCAGCCAACACCAAGGGCGCATGCCATACCACCACATGTGCAGGTACTCTGCAGCCTACATCTCCTCGCATCTGGCAGTTACCAGGTGGTGATAGCTGCGGTGGGCGGTGTATCCCAGAGTTGCCTGTCCCGTTTCTTCAGGAAGTTCCTGGATGCCATGATGCAGAGAATGCACCACTACATCAGCTTCCCAAATACACAGGCTGAGCTGCAGAAAACTAAAACTGACTTTTATCGCATGGCACAGTTCCCCCATGTAATTGGCTGTATTGATGGCACACACATCCCAATCTGCCCACCAGCTGCCACTGAGCACATCTACAGAAACCGAAAGTCCACCCACTCCATCAATGTGCAGGTTATCTGCGATGCAGGGAACATCATCACTGACATTTGTGCCAAGTTTCCTGGAAGCACCCACGACTCATACATCTTCCAGAACAGTGGGATCTACACACGACTGCTTGCCGGAGAATTTGGAGAGGGATACCTGCTAGGTAAGTAACAGTGACGCACCATGAAACTAGCAAATCTAAGTGTATTGAGGCATGTGACTGATGGTTCCCTTTCACTCACCCAGGCGACAGTGCATATGCCGTGCGCTCATTCATCCTCACTCCCTACCTACACCCATCAACCCAGAGTGAGAGACGATACAACGTGGCACACAAATCAACTCGCAACGTGGTGGAGCGCACGTTTGGACTACTGAAAAGCAGGTTCCGCTGCCTCCACAAGAGCGGAGGCGCACGCCAGTACACACCCATCATCTGTTGCAAGATCATCGCCACTTGTGCAATGCTGCACAACCTTGCCACAAAGAGAGGTACAGCGGTGGAACTCACAGAGTTTGAGGACAATGAGGATGATTCAGGACAGCCAGAGGCCAACGCAGATGGAGTGCCAACAGCAACAGATGGGAGACTGAGACGGGCAGAGATCACATGCAACTATTTCTGAGTAAGTAAGGGGACACAGGTTGGTTGTCATGTAGTAGTTTAATTATGCGCCACTACGCCACGAAACCAAGATAATGCAAATCAGGTAACATTGCAAAATCACAAGTGTGAAGACCAGGGTTAAGTCACCCAATAGTCTATTGCTACGCGGTGCAGCATCAAAGTTTGCGGCCACGCGCTACATTGTGAGATGGCACGGATTCAGCATCCTCACTGGTGCCAGCCCCATGCCGCCTGCTGCTCCTGCGTGTTTCTGGGACGGGGGGTGTGATGCTGCTCCTGCTGCTGGTGTCCATGCTTTCAGCAGCATCCCCTGCACCACTTGTGGCCGCCTGACTGGTCAATAGGACCTCCAGGGCACTGGTGACCTGCACCATCCCCCTAGTGACGTCGCTGCTGCAGTGTGTCAGGCCCTCCTGCATGTTAACTGAGCGCCGGCAGAGCAGTGATGTTGCAGTCGCAAGGCGGTTGAGTGCCCTGGTGTGCCTGTCTCCCCTCTGCCGTTCCCGGCGCCTTGCAGCTCTCTCTGCGTCCAACTTCCTGCACCACAGCTGCATGGACTGTGAGACGTCCCGCAGGCCCACTGCCATGTCAGAAATCCCCGCAGCCATAGCGCCGATGTTCCTGTCCATGTGTCTGAATGTTGTTCTGAGTCCCCGCACATGCCGCTGTACTGAAATTACTGCCTTCGTTTGCAGGCGCTGTTGTTTCAACATGCTGGCCTCAAGGCCCCCAAAGACCCCATGGCCGAGATGGATTGGTGGTGGAGTTTGCTCACGCGACCTGCGGCGCTGTCCTGCACCCGTGTCGTCTCCCTGTGAGGTGGAGGGACCAGTGGTATGTCTCCCATCCTGGGGCATAGGATTTGGCTCCGGGCCCCTGCTGTCATCGGAAGATGTGTGCAACACGCGCAGCCTGGCAGCAGCACGCCTCCTCGACCTCACTATTGCGGGCGGTGATGTGGCCGGTGACTCCAGCAGGAGTGGTGATGCTGGCTCAGGTACTGGGGATGCAGGCTCAGGTAGTGGGGATGCTGGCTCATGTACTGGGGATGGTGGCAGTGGCAACGCTCTCTGGCCAGGACTTGTGCTGCCCGTAGCTGAACTGGATTGACGGTGTGCCCCCTCTCCTGTGCCATCTGTAGTCCTGCGCGATGTTACGTCTGTGGACAGAAATGCAACATCAGCTCAGTGTATCTGAAGGCATGCATTGCAAGCATGACAATAAATTGTTCTAACACTCTCACATTGTCCTCTGTGTGCTTTAGGCTAATGTCTGTACCATGCATCATTGTTCTGTGCTATTCTGTTCATGGTGGGGGATCCCTGACTACATCTCCCATAATGCATTGCCTGTCTGCAGTAAAACATGGCCTGGAGTGGGATACTCATTTCACATTGGGGGATGTGGGATAGGGGTAGGGGGGGCTACATTGCTGTGCATTCCTCTTACCTTGTTGGGTGGCGGCTCTGGCAGAGCTGTCGGCATCCCCAAGGCCCACGACACTCTCAGGCTCGATTGTCGACTGCACCAGCTCCTCCAGTTCGGTGAGGGCAGGTGCCCTGTTAGTTCCACCTCCTGTCCGGCTGGCCTCCTTCTGGATGTCCCCCATCTTCCTCTTAGTCACGATGCGCAGGTCGTACCAGCGTTTTTTTAGGACGTCTATGTCCCTGTGGGTCACTCCCACGGCATTTACCTGCGCCTGGATTGCCAGCCAAATGGTGCGCTTCTCACACTCTGCCACTTGCAGGGATTGCCTCCCAAATAGCTTCTGGTGCTGCCTCACCACCTCCTCCACTAGCACCTGGAGTTCCTTGGGGCTGAATTTCACCTTGCGCCTCCTTTCCCCTCCTGTCCTCTGGCTGGACATGGTGTAGTTTGGTCTCAACAATCTGCCACTGGCTCCCTGCCTCTCCTCTGCACTCCAAGCCTCTCCTGAGTCTGTTGATTGTGTGCACCTGCCTGGGTGTGGCCACTTCCTACTTGGGTGGGGTTTGGTTGCACAGGATTGGCTGTTTCAAACAGTCATGTGATTCTTTTTTTCCGAATCGGTATTTTCCGATTCGGTATTTACCGATTCGGTAAATACCACCTCGGATTTTACCGATTCGGTAAATACCACCGCGGTATTTACCGATTCGGTAAATTCCGATTCGGAAAATACCGAATGTTACCGATTCGGTATATGTTACCGACTTGTTACCTACATATAACCTTCCGATTCTTAAATACCGATTCGGTACTGTTCGGTATTTAAGAATCGGTAAATATTTTTTACCTACATGAGGCCCTTCCTGTGGTGGCTAAACATCCCATAGGGTTTTTGATCCGTGCACATATCCAAACTCCTGAACTCATCCTATGGTATCTAATCATCCTCTCAAGTCCTACTCCCATGTGCAAAACCTATGGTGTCTGAGTATATGCCATGGGTCAATCAACAAAATATGTGCCAGTGTCTGGCACAAATACATCGGTTAATAGAACGTTTTTGATACAGCGCCGCCAACACATTCTTTATTCTACGAGAAGCTGCGATTTAAAGGCTGAGATGGCCCTGAAAGGGTTTGAATTTGTTAAATGTAGGTTGCACACAAATTTGTGTAATAGATTATATTAATTTACCCTGTTTGATAATATATGTAATCACTTCAAAAATGTGTTCCGTAATTGTACTTCGACTAAAGTAATGTTAATAGTAACAAGCACCGGTATTATTATTGTTCATAGCAACAACATTAATATTGTAAATAATGTTATTATTAGCACCCATATGCCACAAAAAACTCTTTCTGAATTTGTTCACTTACTTGAATGTTCTATTTAGTCACAAAACTGCTTTATAACTTATCATTTGAAATAAATATTTTCCTATTGATAAGTGTTGGATGGACGGGGACAGACAGATGTGGGATCGATGGATGGACGATGTAAAAGGGAGAGATAGATGGATAGATGGATGGACTAAAGTATGGATGACACTTGTAAAGTGTTCTATACATAGACAACCTTGTCGAGGAGCTGCGAAATGGGACTAATAAACGATGTGGACTAATTGCTACCAATCAGTAGAAGAAAAGGTGGCTTTTGGCAGCGCCCCTGCTCTCCTGGTGTGTTTTTTAAATGGCCAGAGGAGGCGTGTCACATGCCCAAGTGTAGGTGATGTTTTAGTGCGTGTTGAACGGAGGTCGGATTCTTGACCAGGAAACAGGCATCCAATGGGCTTTGTGCGTCATCTTAACACCATTTCCAACACGAAGTCTCCCTTTAATCCTATCACAACCTAAAGGGAAGCTTTCATTATTACTTATGTGCCACTTCTTTTGATCTCCAGTGGTCCGTGAGTAAGCCTCCTGGACAAAACACTCATCCACCACATAGTTGTGCAAATTGTTGCCCACACCAAAGTAGCAGCAGCACTCATGTGTGCTTTCTGGAGACATTAACATGCATTCAGGTGCCTTTTGGGCACGTTTGTGACCAGAGCTATGAAACAGAGGAGCCTATTTATGACCCGGTTTGCATCGCGTTTGCACTACGCAATGTGGTACATGTGCAAGGCAATCCTTAAGAAAAGATTTAGGAAGCCACGCAAGGCCACTTTCAGTGGCCCTGAGTGGCTCCATAAATCTGGAGTAAAGCAACAGAGCGCAAATGGATGCACTGCCATATTCTGCCCTGGTAAGGCTTTGCATGGGTGTTCCCACGCAACTCCCACGGATTTTGACGCATTCCTAGATTTACCAGAATTGGTAAACCTGATAATGCACCAAAAAGATACGCCTTCCCAGGGGAGGCGCAACGAGAGAAAATATTTTTATTTCTCCTCGTTTCTTCCTCTTTCTGCAGCACACATAGAAAGAGCTGCAGAATGCAGCACACATAGAAAGAGCTACAGAATGCAGCACACATAGAAAGAGCTACAGAATGCAGCACACATAGAAAGAGCTGCAGAATGCAGCACACATTGAAAGAGCTACAGAATGCAGCACACATAGAAAGAGCTACAGAATGCAGCACACATAGAAAGAGGAATATGCCTCTCAGGATTGTTTTTTTGCAGGAAAGTGTCCCTTTCACACAAACTCAAACCTGCATGAAATGCAGCCACCCTTCCACGATTATGCAAGGGTAGGCTGCCAAAAGGGTGCTAACGCAGGAGAAAAGGCAGGAATGCACCGTATTGCCTTAAATACGGTGCATTCCTGCCCTTTCCATGTCATGCAGCGCAGCGCAAGAAGTTGACTTGTTGCGTTGCACTGCGTGACATTCTTGTAAATAGGCCCCAGAATAATGATCCAGGGACAGTAAATCACCACGCTGAACAGTTATTTTTGTTTCAAAACCACCAAAATTCTTTATAGACTTCAAATTGCTGATAGTCCGACTGAGAACTATGAGTTAGAGCTAAAATAAGCACACATTGCAACATTGCACTCACACCTGTTCTAGCACCAGGACCAAAGTGCAAATTGTAATTCTCCCTGTGTTAGCCTGGGGGGAGGGCGGTCCAGCAATCAACAGCAGATTTTATTTTGTGATAATTGTCCAGACTAATCAGTGTCCAAATTTGAATAGCATGCACAACGCAAGGGAAATTACCATTTGCATGTTATTCCACTTTATTTTACAGCTGCGAGCACTCGTTTTAATATACTTAACTGTACATTTGCACAACATATGCAAAGTAATAATTTTACAGTAGAAATTGTGGTGAATATTTGAACTTGTCCTGATGCAGGAAACGCTTCTGGGCCTAAGTTGTTGTTTTATAAATTACTATGGCATCATTCAAGCACATATTTAGGCTTGAGGTTTGAAGTGTTTCAGAAAAATAAAAGTAATGTTGAGAGGGGCAAATAAACATGGCACCTGCTTAGCATTCATTTGTGTCTTTAGTTCATCCGCTGCACCAGAGGTTGGACTGAAGGTGCAGAGTTCTTCCCCAGGCAGGTGTGGATATCTAAATATGGTGGTTATAAAATTGGGTCACTTCTTCTCGAGGTGAAGTCTCAAGCAAACCCAACATTAACCTGTGCTCAACCTACAGCTAGCTTGGCACAAAACAGCCAGGGTTAGCTCAGAGGCGATGTATAAGGTATTTGTGCAATACTCCAAACAGTACTACAGTGTAACAACACCACAAAAAGATACCACAACAGGTTTAGAAAAATAGAGTAATTATTAATAAATAAAATTGACAATATTCCAATCAGTAGAACCGGAGATATGCAACACTTTTTCTTTTAGTGAAAACAGCACCATAAGCACAAAGCACCAACTGTGAATATCTGTTCGCACCGGACAATGTCAAAGTCACAAGTTCAGGGCTATGTAGCACGGGCCGGTTACATTGACCCAGTTAGGCCTGCTGAACAAAGTAACTTCAATCTTCGTTTACGGAGCGTTGAGATATCCGTATCGACGATGCATCACGCAGCCAAAGCTATGAGTTGGTTCCGAGGTGCAGCGAGGCTGCGATGCAAGGTCCTGCATTGTTGTTGAAGATCCAGTTGATAAGGGCTTGCGATGCTAAGTCCAGCAGCAAGGATGCGTTGCGCAGTCGGGGCGATGCATCGCTTCTGAGGAGCTGCAAAGCTGCATTGCCAAATCCGGCATTGTCATTGAGGCTGCTGTGAATGAAGGATGTGAGGGCCAGCACTGAGGATGTATCACTCAGCAGCTGTTCAGAAGAGGCTGTGGAGGCGATGTGGAACTTTGTGACGGGTCCAATTCACACAGCAGTGGTGATGCGTCGGTTTTGCTCGGCGTTGCGCCACACAGCAAAGAAGATGCTTCAGTTCCACTGGATCCACAGAAGCTGGCAGAACACCTTAGGCTCCGTTCCAAGGGTCCGGAACTGGGGTGGCACCATTAGGCAGGGTAGGACTCACAGATGGCAGAGTCCAGGTGATGGGTTCAAAGTTGTTGGAGCCTTTTGTCTCTGAGGCTCTAATCAGGAGATTAGCCAACTAGCCCTCGGACTCACTTTGGGGGTGATGGGTTTAATAGCTGCAGGTCCAGTCCTTCTCACCCAAGCAAGAGTGCCCCGCTCAGTCCTCCCATCCTGCAAGTAATGGCCCATCCAGGCACACCTAAGCTCTCTATTGTGTGTGGGTGTCTAGGAGGAATAAACAAAGCCCAAATGTCAGCTACACCCAGTCATGTGATCCAGAGTAAGCCTACAGGCACTAAATAGCTAAGGCAGGAAAATGCCAACGTTCTAATATAATTTTAAAAATTCGACTTCACCATATGTCAAGATTTTTCATTACAATTCCAAAGAAACCAAACATGAACTGGTTACCTGCTCCCATTTGAAAATTACATCGTAGTTAAATGTAATAAGGTAACCCAATGACACCCTATGGGAGAGGTAGGCCTTGCAGTATGACAAATTAATTTAAGTGTTGTTCACTACCAGGACATGTAAAACTTAAAAATGCATATCCTACTTTTTAAATACATTGCACCCTGCCCTTAGGGCTGTTTAGGCCATACCCTAGGGATGACATATGTATTACAAAGGAAGGTTTGGGCATGGCCAAAGGTTTATTTTGGCAGGTCTAAATAGCAATAAAAACTACACACACAGGCGGCAATGACAGGCCTGAAGAATGTTTCAAGGGCTATATAAGTGGGTGGCACAATAAGTGCTGCAGGCCCACTGGTAGCATTTTAATTTATAGGCCCTGATTACATGTAGTACCACTTTACTAGGGACTTTTAAGTAAATTAAATATGCCAATTTGAGATAAGCTAATGTTACCATGTTTTGTGGAGTGAGCACATGCACTTTAGCACTAGTCAGCAGTGGTAAGTTGTGCAGAGTCTTAAGGCCAGAAAAAAACAAGATCAGTAAAACAAATTGGAGGAAGAAGGCAAAACATTTGGAGAAGACCACCCTTAGACTGTCAGGTCTAACATGTGCCTCCCCCCTGCTGAAAGTGGGCAGAACTACCCAACCCCTTGCGGGTTCTCATTACTAAGGGAGAAGAACCTGAATAGATCATCAGCATTAGCGTGGTCTGACCCAGGACGGTGTTCCTCCATAAAGTCCATTCCCTATAGTGAGATGGAACACCTCAACAGTTTGAGATTTCACCCCTAATTTGCATGAGCCATCTGAGGGTCTGTGGTCATTCAGAAAACGGAAGTTAGTCCCAAACAGGTTAAGTCTCAGCTTCTTCAGTGCCCAGACTACAACAAAGGCCTCCCTTTAAATTGTCACATTGCTAGGTTAGGCCCAGGAAGAAACACTGCCAACTTTACATGCACACATTTTTTAAGTTGTCTTCTTTTCTACACAATGACTTTTGACACAAATTTGCTTGCATGAAAGTGCAGGATTAGTTTCTCTGAAACAACATTGTTTATAATTCTACTTCGTGGGTACACTATCATGACACATTGAACATTTAGTACCAGGCCTGAACACACACTGTGCAAATATTGTTGTTTGTTATTTGTCCATAAGGCGACATGACTATCACAAGAGAATAAACAATGCCAACCTGGCTGAAAGCCTCAACACAGAAGCATGGATGATGTTATTATAAATAAACACGCATTTCCTTGTTCAAATCAGAGGAGCACTCTGCTGTCATTGCAAGGTCGCTATTGTCAGAGTCTTAGCCCACTGATTCCTGTGACCAAGACGGGGACCTGCATACACTTACCTTCAGGTAATGGGGAGTTAGATCATCCAGTAGGAGATTCTTGGCAGAACACCTGCCCTAGGCAACTAGGTTAGGGGGCGCATAGTAGGAGTACACTATACACAGTACTTATATGCCAGCATATATACACTGTTTTAGCTCAATGGTGGAATTGTTTATCCTTTTCACTGTTCTTATACTGCTAATCACTTTTATCTGCTTCTATTAATCATTGCTGTACATATATGTTATACAAGAATCACAATAATTCAATAAATATTGAAACACCCCTTTGTGTATTTCTTATGTACCTTTCTGAGTATGCATGAGTGACTGAGCGAAAAGGTTCTAGATCTGTTACCATGTTTCCTTGGGGAGTTAGGTCATTTTCTGAGGTAGCACAAACCATTTGTTACTTTACTAGGTTTAGAGGTACATATGGTGGCACTGTGTCTATAGGCCAACACATCCTGAAGGTGTGCTTAGAATTAGTCTGGTACCATCCCAACATTGATGTTGTCCAACAAACGAGCAGTTCCTTCTGAGAAAGTGGAAACCACACAACACAATCACACTCCACCTTTGTTCCTGGGGCAGTAACCTCCTGCTAATGAAGGCTACCGGTTGGCCTAGGCCCTCTTCATTTGTGCTAAGACAGCCCCTATGCCATGCTCTGAAGAGTCTGTCTGCACTATGAACTCCTTAGTTTAAGTCAGGAGCCTTGAGTATGCAAAAAAACAATGATCCTGCCTGCTGACAAGTATTATAAGTGCACAGGAAGCACCCCTGGTGAAATATCAATAAGGAGGGAAGTACAATAAAACCAAAAAAGCTCAGTGAAAATTTATATATGAAAGTTGAATAAAAAGCATGGAAACAAGCTGCAAAATGTGACCGACACTGTACTGGGGAACCAAAGGTCTATTTAAGTGAGCAAAAGGCAGCAGAGTAGCAGACAAGGGAGGGGGGGGGGGGCTGGCCAGCATGGGAGTAGGAAACCCTCGACATCCGGCTCATAGGCTGATCAGGAAGGTTAAGGTATTTTTGCCTAATTTATTATTTTAGTCTGCATTTTTCAAAGAGATACAAACCGCTGCAAGGCAGCTTCAGAGTGCTTAAAATACTGTGTTAGAACACCACACAAATTTACACTTTTAGTATATAGCAATATTTCAGTTTCAATGTACACACCTAAACATCACTCCTCTTGGTACAGCTATATCCGTCACGTATGAGACACTACCCCCTCACCTTCCCCTTACTGGTAGTGGTGGTCAGAAGTCAATCAGTAGATCTGCATGTATGCCCAAAATCTGACACAATAAGGAAGAAGTCCTGACACCAGGGGCTTCCAGGAAGCCCTTTTATCCATGGCCATCTCCCTAGCCAAGACCACACTTCAGTTTTGAAGGTGTGACTCTCAGGCAGCACTTTATTTTTAGGTGTATCGTTACTCAAGACGATTTGATTTTACCCCTTCCAGACCCACTGAAGCAATTCTATCTGCTGCATAGCAGCTGGTACCTTGATCTGGAGTAAGCCCAGCTGAACCCTTTTCATTAAAATCATGCTCACTTGGCAAATTCATAATTTTTTCTTTTACGCCTCACCACTTAAAAAATGTACTAGTCACCACAGGATGCAACAGGGACACAAATAGTGCAAACACCTGTAGGGATCTATGGAAAGTCAAATCAACTGAATTACCATGACCTGGCTTTACGTGAAATCATATCTACAAGTGAAACCAAGCACTAAGTTGGGTCGCTCCTGGCCTGGTTGGCGAACCCCAACGCGCGCGGCTCTCCTATACTCTCTCTGACCACTGGGGAGGGAGATCAATGATCAGTTTCTGACATATTATACCGCCCTTTACACTAACACCATGCGGGACGCTCCCGGGGAACTGGAGGAGTTCCTGGCGACGGCCCGGCTACCGAGACTAGATCCCGCACACAAGGAGGCGTTGGGTGGTGACATCTCGCTAGGCGAGATTCAAATGGCGATCAAACATATGGCTCATGGGAAAACTCCGGGGACGGACGGGCTTCCCGTGGAATTCTACGCGACTTACGTGGAATTGCTTGCCCCGCAATTACAATCCGTTTACAGGGAGGCCTGGAAGGAAGGACAATTGCCCGCTTCCACGCGTGAGGCACTGGTTATACCTCTCCTGAAAAAAGAAGGGGACCCGGGTGCAAGGACGGCCTACCGCCCACTCTCCATGCTAACAGTGGACTATAAGATTTTGAGTAAAATCTTAGCCACGCGACTGTTGGCTCATATGACCTCCTTGATACACCCTGACCAGGCTGGGTTCATCCCTCGGCGTAACACGTCGACGTGTATCCGGCGCCTGTTGCGAGTTATGGAGGTGGACTGCATGGCCTACCCTGCCACCTTGACACTATCGGTAGATATGGAGAAAGCTTTCGATAGTGTGGAGTGGCCTTACTTGTTTAGGGTCTTGCAGGAGTTCGGTCTGGGGGAAGGGTTCGTGCGCTGGACGAGGTTGCTCTACACCAACTCGGTGGCTAGGGTGCGGACGGGGGCCACGATCTCAGCTCCCTATCCAGTGCGACGGGGAACGAGGCAGGGTTGTTCGCTCTCGCCATTGCTGTTTGCCTTGGCTGTCGAGCCCCTGGCGTCTCATGCACGACTGGGACGCGCATATGCCGGACTACTATTACGGGGGGAAACCCATTATATTTCCCTTTATGCGGATGATTTATTGCTCTTCCTGGTTGATGCGGATGGGGCCCTCCGGGGCGCCAAGGATCTACTGAAGGACTTTGGCCACTTGTCGGGCCTGAAAGTCAACTGGGGTAAGACTTGTGTGTACCCCATTACACAGCATGGGCGGACCCCCCCCCTCCCTGGGAGCCATACGCTGTGAGGACAGCTGTCTGCCGTATCTGGGAGTTCATATCTACCACACCCAGCACGACCTGCTGGAGGGGAACGTGGGGAGGGCGATCAGGGGCTTGGTGGGCAGTATTGGATTCTGGAGCACTCTCCCACTCTCGGTGGCTGGACGGGTGGCGCTACTGAAGATGGTGGCGCTCCCACGCCTGCTGTATTTTTTCCGTACGCTCCCTATTTGAGTGCCGTTGTCGCTATTCCGCAAGCTCACGGCCATGATCACGGGCTTCATCTGGGGAGCTGGCAGGAGGCGGGTGGCGCTGGCCACCCTACGACGGCCCAGGGCTGAGGGTGGGCTTGCGGTACCCGATTTCGAGTGGTATTATCTGGCTGCCCAGCTACAATGGCTCACGCAGGCGGTAGCTAGGGAGTTTAGAGGCCCGGAAGGCCCACAGGGCAGACTGATCCCACGCCATGTGCTTTCTTTTATCGTCTTCCAACAACGACTCGAGTTGTCACAGTTAACTCTTGAAGAGCGAACGCTCCGGCTGTGTTGGAACCGAAGCCTACGGAAGGCCGGCATTGCTCACCCTTACGCCCCGGAGATCCCATTAGGTATGTGCACGGCCCTCCCACATGGAGGGGATTGGTCGGGACTGGCAAACTGGGAAGACCTAGGGATACAGATGGTGGGGGACCTGTACCTAAATGGAGTGCTTCAGCCATTCCAGGGGTTACAGGACTCCTTTGGGATCCCGAGGGGAGACTATCTACTCCACGCAGCCCTGGTGGCAGGTCTCCAGAAGCACTGGAACGCGGGACTCTCTGAACCCCAGACGGCTGCAGGATGTCAATATGTGGTCATGGCGGCGGGCACAATTAAGGCCATTACGTGCCTATATCAGAGACTGGCGACGGAACATCTAGCCCCCTTGAACGCACTGAAGGACAAATGGGAAATGGATATCGGGAAACCTATCCCAGCACTGACGTGACCCAAGCTGCAGAGACGTGCCTGGAAGAGCACACGTAATGCCCGGTTTCAACTGGTGCAGTACTTCATCTTGCATAGGGCATACTTGACGCTAGCAAAATTATTTCAGTATTTTGGGGGCCCCACACCGCAGTGCCCTCACTGTGGGGAGGAGGGGGCTGACTTCAAACACATGTTCTGGTCCTGCACGGCATTAAGTCGCTACTGGGAGGAGGTTATTGATTGCTTGACCCAAGTGACAGGGCGAGATTTGGAGGTGGACCTGGGAGTTTGTCTGCTGCTATGGTTTCCCCATACTCCGCGCACGAAAATCACGAGCAAGTTTTGCGATTTAGGACTAGTAGTGGCCAAAAGAGAAATCACCCTGCCCTGGAAATCAAGAGCTGGTCCTAGCTTTAAGAGGTGGAAGGCGACCTTCACCAAATGGGCGGGTAGTGAGGGCACATACAGGCTACAGTTAGCGTTACGGGGGAACGACGAAAAGGCGCTGGACATGGCGCGTGCATGGGAGGCTCTAGTGGTTGAGCTCCAAGGGTGGGGGACGGATGTAGTTGAGGATGATGAAACGCTGGAGCAACCTGCAGAAGCGCAGTCATAGAGAGGTACTTGGTAGAACACACGCGATGGTAAGAGTACCTCACTTCTCCCTACAGCTCTGAGCCTGACTATGGGGGTGGGGAGTGGCCCGCAACCAATAACACGGCCACTTAAAAAGAGAGAATTATCCTTATACCTTGTATTATGGCACACTGACATGGGGGAGGGTGTATATGCATATGGGAGTGCTGACGGACAGTGACTAGTTGGTAGTGGTTTAGATTATATTATGCATTGGTTCATAGAAGTTGGATATGACTGTCGGCACGATGATAATTGACGACGGTAATTGTAACTGTGTAAAGCAATAAAAACTGTTTTTGCAAAAAAAAAAGTGAAAGCAAGCACTAGCAATGCGAAAGTGGGATACTGAGTTATGTGTAACGTGTAATTTTGGGAAAATTAAACATTTTTCATGACTTAGACTTGCCCGGTTGTTATTGCATAGAAATTTGCATACTAGTGTGTACCTAGAATCCAAATCTGATGCAACATACTGTTGGTTCTCCTATGCTGCATGGTGTAACAGTTACGCCTTCATTATGAGTGACCTCATAATTCCGATGGACTGGTTACCCGGAATTACTGGCCCCACTGCAATTATAATCTAGTTATTTTCACATGAAGATTCCAGCTGCTAAATGCAGATGGCTCCAGAGTTACTGATTCCCTAGTAAATCCTCATTTCTTAGTGGACCCCTTGAGTTCAACTCGTGTCAGACCGGATTTTCCCAACTTCTGGAGTTATTTGTCTACCCGTATCTGTAATTCCCAAAGTAGGGAAAAACGAGCCCCTTTTATCCACACTTGTAAGGAGGGCCTTATTGTCATCCTAAGAAGACATTTTCTGTGAAAACATAGCCGTTAACGAAATCTGCTGGCCTCTTATGTGGCCCCCTGCAATTACCCATTAGCCAGCTCTGGGGACTGAATATTGCCAATTTTTAGACTGACAGAGGCTTTTAGCTGAGTAGGGGTCTCCTAAATAGGGGGGACTAACCTTCACCACAGAGGCTTCAGGGGCCCACGTAACTCCTCTGAGTATCCAACAGCATAGCCAGCCGCGGCCCGTGAAGGTAAGAGCGGTGGGTCCGGGTTGGGGGGGGGAGGGATTCGACAGACTACCACGAGGGAAAATTAAATAAAGAATTGATTTTCCCTTGTCGCCGTCTGTCGAAATCCCCCCCACCCCCATCCGGCCCCACCGCCTCACGATTCTTACCTGTACGGACCAGGGCTGTGCATGACTATTGGTAAATACAGTGGGGTTTTTTTTTTTTTTTAAATCATTTGCACAACAGTGCTGCTACTCCATACCGCAAAACTAGCAAAATGTGCTTTACAAAGAGGTCCAGTTTGGAAAATGTGCCCCACGTCTTTGAAAAGTTTGGGACGTCATACTATCTAGACACAGTCATATTTTGCTCTTATAAAAATACAAATGGCTTGAAAGTGTACCTTTTCCAGCACTGTTTTGGGAGTAAAGTGCATGTGTTCAAAATTCAAATCATTTAATTAACTCAGTTATTCCAGAAATTGCCACAATTGCACCTCTACATTCTTAGAGCAGAAATACTATTTTACTAAAGGCAAACCAAAGAACAGAACAAAGCATTAATAACACTGTAACTATGTCTTATCGCAGCTCATGCAGGTCCATTGTTCCTCTGCATTCCTGTGGTGGCTGTTCCCAGCAGCTTTGTTTGCTTTGTTTCTGGGATGTTGCTTCGCGCCCTGGCTGTGATAACGCACCATGAACTCCTGTTGATTGTTGACCGATTCCTTCCTGGTTTATGTATATTTTTATCCAAGACAAGTTAAACAATCCTGGTAACCACTTGTGTGGTTTTTCTGTCTGTACTTAAGTGTGCCTGCTGTCCTGGTGCTGTCGGGTCAACGTTTGGGAAGTAATGATTCATAATTGAGCGCAGGTCACCGGGTCGCAAAAATGAGGAGCTATGCTCAGCAGCGGCTGGTATTATGGCAGAGTGGCGGGGCGGGCAGGGGGTAGGGATACAGACGACCATAATACAAAAACAAAAAAAGAACTTACCTGCTCTGCTGCCCACCGCATCGCCATTCTTCTGCTCTTCACCAGCAGCACAGGCTCCCAGTCTCCCCTGCGGCCAATCCTGACGCTTCTCTCAAGCGCGAGAGAAGCATCAGGATTGGTCTGAGCGCCCTCAATTTGCACTCCGAGGGAGACTGGGAGCCTGTGATTTTCTGTCTCCAGCCCGGCAACTCAGCTGCATCCGCTTACAAACAACTGGGGTACCCACGCAAAAAAAGGCACTTTCTCACAATAATGATGAGCATTATTTGGATATTATAGGCATCCCTGCGGTTATGGTTAGCATTCGGGGCATGTGATTGCAAAGACAGAACATTATTTTTAATTGCTCTTTAGGCACATTTACATGAAAAGAGAGAGAAAGAGAGAGTGTGTAGGTGTGTGTGTGTAACTACCCCAAACAACCATCACACTACTCGCATTTTCACACGTCCCATTCCAGTTCCACTCACCAACATTCTCCACGCTGAGCTCAGTAGCAACCTCACGCATGTTAATAATGCCATACATGACACATCTTCCCCTTTTATACATTAATAAAAGAAATGAAATCAACAACTAAAACAAATAATCACAGACAAGAAATATGATAATTATTAGTATAATTATAAGTAATTATAAGTATTCTGCAACATAACAAGGATTCCAAGAATTCCAAGAATATGGACTGTGATATCCTAACCTACAATAAAATCGTTCAATTTAACATCTAAATTTACTGGCCTTACCAAGCATGTAACTTTCACCCCGGTATCTTCCCCTAGTACACTTTGTGCAACAGGTGGTATTGGAGGTTCACTGATGCACCTGGAGTTACTACTCACATCTTGTGCGCCCCTAGGTTGTGCCCTTTCGCCAGCTTCCAACGTGTTTCCTTCTCAGGTCACACCATTGAGGTTGGCTCCCATTTCAGTACTATTTAGAACACCACTATCCCAGATCAATGAACCTGAGGGAAGGTTTCTGCTACTCTTCCATGACACGATCTTATTGCATTTCGCCAGTATGCAAAAATGCCAAATCTTGCCGTCCTCCAGTTCCTTTGCAGCTCGACACTAGGAGGTTCATTAGGATGGAGGGCGGATGTCCTCTGCCGAGCGGTCGGTAGCAACCGCCGGACCGGCGGCAGCCATCCGCCCGCCATCGAAGCCCTGAACACCGCCGGTCCGATTAGCATTGCGGCCGTGACCGCAGCGGTGTGATTTCCCGCCCGCCACTTTTTCGCCGGTTGCAGTCCGCCCGCTTGCCTGGCGTGTGGAGCTGGACCACTACAATTGTGGCGGATCAGGGCCAAGCACCGCCAGCACGATTATGATGCCGGCGGTAGCCAGCTTTCCGCGGTAGTGGAACCGCCATGGAATGGCATGTGGAGAATGTCTCCGGGTGTCCATTGCGGACCCCCAATGTGTTGGTGGGTGTGTGGGTGCACTGGGGGGATACCCATGGTACCCCCCTACATGTCCCTGTACCAGGTGGCAGGCACTGTGCAGTGCCTGCAACACAGTGCAGGGACATGCAGGACATGCTTGTTTGGACATCGCGGCGGTGCTGCTGGCAGCACCACCCGCCCCAATGTTAACCGCCACTATCCGACCGCCGTGGTCGGATTTCCACTGCGGAGCATAATAATTGGACCGGCGGTTTTCCCACGGTCCTGGCGGCCGGTGTTTTCCTGCTACCATGGCGGTCGGGGTGCTTTTCCGCCCGTCATCCTAATGGACCTCTAGGTCTTGCGTTTAGTAAGCACGCAAGTTAAGTGCTTTTGAGCCCGTCAGATGAGCGCCACACTAGTCTCAACACCGCAAAATTCCCCCAACTGTAACTGTATGTCTTCACCGCTCTCCCGCCCCCTCCACCCCCTGTATACTGGCAATTCCACATTTCTTCGTGGTACGGGGCCGCAATGCCCACAGCAACTCAAGTTACCCGGCAGGGATAAGTTGGACCATTTCTGCTAACAGGGTTGCAGGACCTGCACACACCAAATTGTAGTGATTTACGACTCCACAGACAAGGCAGGTTTCCAGTTTTATTTCATAGATGAGTGCGGTACAGACTTTTTTTTTTTATAACTCTTTTTATTGGATCACTGACAGAATATTGAGGAGAAGAATATCGAGCTGCCACAATATCGAGGTAAAAATATCGAGTGACAGAATATCGACTTCCTATCAACAAACGGGAAAGTACAAAAATATTGAACCCTAAATATCGTTGTTAATAATATAGTTTGCTAAAATATCGACTTTTTAAAATGTCTTAAAAGTAATATAAAATTAATGAAATAATAAATATAATTAAGTAAAACATACTTAAAAATAATTTTAAAAGATTAAAATTAATAATATGTAATAGGGAAAAAAATAAACATGCATATTTACTTTTTTATATATATATTAACTTAATAATTTTAAAAAATAATCAATATTTTTAATTATAAAATATTAAAAACATAATGTAAAATATAATTACATATATATGAATAAATCTGTAATATAAATATAAAAATAAATTATATATTATAAGTTAAAACATTAAAATAAATATTTTTTTTAACAACTAATATTTTACAATACATTAAATATAACAATACTAAAAACGTTGCATAGCGTAGGGCATAAAATTACAATTCTCACTCCAGCGAGTGATACAGTAGGGAAAGTGTTGGATAGCGGGTAGATAAAAATTACTATTCCCACTCCAACGAGTGGAACAGTAGGGAAACTGTTGGATAGCGGGTGGGTAAAAATTACTATTCGCACTCCAGTGAGTGCAACAGTAGGGAAAGTGTTGGATAGCGGGTGGGTACAAATTACTATTCCCACTCCAGCGAGAGCAACAGTAGGGAAAGTGCTGGATAGCGGGTGGGTAAAAATGACTATTCCCACTCCAGCGAGTGCAACTGTAGGGAAAGTATTGGATAGCGGGAGTGTAAAAATTACTATTCCCACTTCAGCGAGTGCAGCAGTAGGGAAAGTGTTGGATAGCGGGTGGGTAAAAATTACTATTCCCACTCCAGAGAGTACAACAGTAGGGAAAGTGTTGGATAGCGGGAGGGTAAAAATTACTATTCCCACTCCAGCGAATGCAACAGTAGAGAAAGTGTTGGATAGCGGGTGGGAATTTTTCAAAATGTATTTACCTCCCACCATTTTCCCCTATAAACGTCACCTAGAATATTGTAAAATATTAATAAATCAACATATTTAATTAACAATTAATTAATTAACTAATAACAATTAACAGTAAAATTAATAACCATCAAATCTAAATTAATTCACACAATTAACACTATAAAATAACTTTTAACAAATATATAAAAAATAATACAAATTACATTAAAAATAACTTACTTCCCACTCTACTCCCCTATCAACCCTCAACCCGCTCATAAAAAAAGTACACAATTAACATATTTACAAATTAATTATTAAAAATTATTATCTAATTAATTACTAAGTAATACAAAATAACACAATCAACATAATTACCAAATAATTATTAATTGTTATTGATCAATTTATAATTAATTAATAATAAATTAATTAACTTAATTACCCATATAAATTATTAAATACTAAATTATTAATGAGTAAAATAATTAATTAATTAATTTCAATTAAATTACTTCCCACCCTATTACCCTATAAACCCACAACCCGCTACAGAATTAAATGACGCAAATAAAATTAACATATAATTAATTAATTCTAAATAATTCTTAAAAAATATATTATAATTAATTGACTTCCCACCCTATTTCCCTATAAACCCACAACCCACCACGGAATTAAATTACGCAAAAATTAATGAACATAAAATTCATTACTTTAAAAAAATTCAAACACACATTACAAAATATATACATACTTTTAACACAAATACCAACATACAAAACACAAAAAAATCAATATTATTAACAACGTTATTTTGACAATCGATATTACTAACTTCGATATTATTAAAATCGATATTTCTTACCTGCATGTCGATATTCTTAACCACTATATTTTTGCAAGTCGATATCCTGTCCACTCGATATTAAAAAACTCAATATTTTGTCCATTCGATATTTTTAATTCGATATTATGACTAGTTACCCTTTTTATTATAGGCAAACAGCAGAATGGCAGCAGTTTAATTCTCACAGATGGACAATCGTGGTAATACATAGGGGCCGATTCCGATGGCCGGTCGGACAGCTGTCCGTAACCTTACCGTGCGACCGACACGTACCCGGAGCCGGTCCGTCCTGTAGAGTAAGTACGATGCGCATAACTGCCAAAAACACGACCGACACGTAGGCTGTGAATCAAGCCCCATTCTCCGTCCGAGCTGTAACTCCTAAAGATGAACCGAGTCGCCCGGAAGCAGTATCCATAGCAGTTTCCGGCATGACAAGTACGATGCGTAATTCCTACGCGCCAGACGGGTCGTCACGCATGGGACATCACAGCATCCGTAAAACAAGCATATCAGCTACGATTCGCGCCACAAATCAATACACGGCTACGAGACGGAACAGCTTGCAGCGGGTACGAGACGGAGCAACAAGCAGCGTGTACGACACGAACACATCATGAGTCCCATCGCGCAGGTCATACCAGTACTCTACATCTATGACCGGATCAGGGACCGACGCCGATGGCACAGACGGTAAGTCAGACACCTACAACACAAACAAACGACACGTACCCGCAAAATGGCACACACACAGGGGATCCACATCCTGGCCACTAACAACAGCCCACCATAGGGGTTGCATGGCCAGCACCACTAACACCCCCACCCATAGGGGACCTGTTTCCCATCACCCCTGTCACCCCCACTCACAGGGCTTATGTTGCCCATCACCCCTGCCACCCTCACTCACAGGGCTTATGCTGCCCATGACCCCTGCCACCCCCACTCACAGGGGACCTGTTGCCCATCACCCCTGCCACCCCCACTCACAGGGGACCTGTTGCCCATCACCCCTGCCACCCCCAGCCATAGGGCTTATGTTGCCCATCACCCCTGCCACCCCCAGCCATTGGATGGGTTATGCGCAACACATCCAGCATACGCAAACATCAGGTATGTCTGCAAAATACATCCCCCATAACATCATGACAACAGTGTGTAGTCTGTGACAAATGCCCACAACAGTGATTATGGTTATGAGCATACAATGTAAGTAACAGCACATGTGTGACCAACACATGAGTGTGACATACACAAGGCAAGCATCACCATAGCACTGTGCAATGTAAAAAGAACACCCCCTCACTGTGTAGAACAGAAGTTAAGTGGGGGCTCACAAAATGCAGCAGATGTGGAGCATTGTGGTGATGGGGACCAAACCCCCCTCATCACAGTGACCAAAAGGTAAGTGTCATCATGGTCAAAGCTGCAAATAACAAACAGCATGTATGATCCGTGCTCCCAACACATCAAACACTTCTGGGGCAAACTAGTGGTTGTGTCCCATACACACAGAGATGTGGTGAGGCTAACAGTGCTGTGAAAACATAACACTCTCTGCCATGTGCAGACAAGCACCACACATGGGGGCTGACAATGCATACAGCGTTCAATGACACAACAGCAGAAGTGACCATCACCAAGCATGCACAGATCTCGAAAATAGACACACCAATCAAAACAACATGTGTAGGCTGTAGGTGTCTGCTCACAAACTCACATTCCATGCCAGCAATGGCACCCAACAACCAGGATGAATGTGCACAATGATGTGAAATGGCTCACAGGGACAGCATGCAAAATCACGTAAACAGCATCCAGACAAAGGCCCACAACAGCAATACCAATGCACTGGTGCAGATGCACAAACACAAACAGGCAAACTCACACTGCACATCAGACACAACATGTGTGTGTGTGTGTGTGTGTCACAGTATCCCCAGGAAACTACACAAAACACATGAGGGGGGCTGAACCACACAGACACAGATGTGAACACAGTGTCATACAAAAGTAAACCATCATTGGGACACCCTCAGTGGGCAATCAGGCGTTGGGAGATGAGAGGAAGCACAACAGACACATGTGACACAAGCTGTAATGAACACCAACTAACACAGCAAGAGACTGACACACAACACCACTACCCCCAGGGACCAGACAGGGGGGTGACACAAGCATGCATGACGCCTCCACTGTGATGACAAAGGCAGATGTCGTACAAACTGGGAAACCCAGACATGTGTCCTGTGCCACAAACGTACATCACACATACACAAACACAAATCGCTCAGCATAGCCCCTCATCCATGGACAAACGGGAGCTAGGGGACCATCCATGCAAACATTCACATCAGTCCACCCTCAACACTACACACCTGAACTGCAACAATGTGTATCTGTGAAGTCCACATGGACAGGTGACATTGCACATGCACCCATGACAAACACAGGAATGTTGGGAGGAACTAAGGTGCACAGACACATCACACAAGGACTGTTTACAACCCTGGGGAATGACAGACATACTGCACAGTATGCGGTACATGGCCATGACCTCAAAGCTCATGTAACCTTCAGAATTCCTGCCACAGTCCCAGGACAATGCAGATGCCAAGGAGAAACACAAGGCACCCATGCTGACACCTGCCAGCATCGCCGCCGTGAACCCGACAAGTGGGAGCAGTCAAACACACATACAAATGTCTCAATCACTGAAAACTACCACCTAGGGACAACTACATGATATTGCGAACAAACAAGTGCCTTGAGGAACCCTGACTGTGTCCCATCTGTGTCTGACAACATCATCACCACTCAGAACTGACAAATCACAATGATGATACACCAATTAACAGTAGTGTGTCATGCACCCACACATCTGGTAGCCCATTGGAAAAGTAGTGGGATGAACCCAGTACCACTCAGCAAGCATCAACTACAGGAACATATCAAGGGAACACTGTCTGTGTATGAACAGGGATATGGACACACACACATGCACATACAACACACACCTTGGGCCCAGGCCATGTCACTGGACAACACACTAACTTGAGGGGACACAACTCCTGTGGGAGCCCAGCTGTGCCAAACATATTCACCGCAAGTCCCACTCATGTCTGCAGAACACTTGGTCAGTCAGCCATCAGTTACCACACAATGAAGGCTCTGGTCACAACAGCCTGGGTACGTGAGTCTCCCCTAAGTCATCTGCACATACCCAAAACATATGTCTAGCAAGTTGCACAGAGGCCCCAGTTGCCCCTATTACAATGATGCCCACACCTGTAGGTCCAGTCTTGATGAGCACAAAGTATGTGGAAGTGACAATTTGGACAATGGGAAGCACATCATATGTGCAGGGGTGCAAGCCACAGATGTGACCATGCCAATGAAATGCTCACAGAGAGATGTACACAAATAGTTGATCCTGACACACCCAGGTAGCTGCAAAGGATGGCATGGATACCCACCAGAATAGGATACATATATCATGGATCACAGGGAGTACCTCACATCAACACATCAGTATGCAACATTGTAAACCAAGCATTACAGGTGCAAGGGCATGTAAAACAACATCAACATGATGTACAGCTAAATCAAGTTCACAGGGACAAAGAAAAAAGCTGTATTCAGCATATTAAAAGTGAAACGTCTGTTCTGACAAAAGGCCAATGGCCAGTCCATGTCCAAATGCCAAGGAGTGAACTAGAGTGACAAATTCAGTATATGAAAATCTAAACGTCTGTGCAAACAAAAGGCCAATGGCCAGTCCATGTCCAAATGTCAAGGAGTGAACAAGAGTGACAACTGTCACACCTTTCTTGCCTGCACTGCTAAGGACCGGGGTCATCCCCTCGGAAGGGCATACATGGGGGCAGGCCAGGCACCGCAGGGACAGGATCATGGCGCAGCAGAAGGAGGCAGTGAAGAGGTGGGGGATGCAGGCGAGACACTTGCAACTGCAGTGGAGCTGACTGAAGTGGTGGGTGCTGTCACAACTGTGGGGTACAAGTCAGATGGGGTGGGTGCCGGCACAACTCCAGTGGGCAGGTCAGATGGAGTGGATTGGCTCATCACTGCAGTGCCCAAGTCAGACAGGGTGGTTGTGGACTCCAAAGCAGTGCCTACATCCATGGGAGCGGAATGGGGGACAGGTGAGGTCGGCAGGGCAGGGGGGGGGGAACGGTCCCCACATCAGTGGCACCAACTGTCTGACCAGGTGTGGAGGAGCAAGTGCTAGGGGGGATGGCCTTAGCATTTTGGGGATGATGTATCTGTGTGTGGGGGAACCCGGGGCAGAGAGTGGCGGGGGAACCTCTGGAGTGGTGGCCTGGGGGATGGAGGACGGAGACTTTGCCTTGGAGCTGCGTGGTGGCGGGGGGGTCTTGCTCTTCTTGCGCCGGGGGGACTTGCGGTGGGCGTCTCGGTCTGACTGCGCCTGGGGGAGGGTGTCCGGGTGTGAGGAGCACTCCCTTCTGTGTGTGGGAACTTCCGCTTCCCTTTGTAATCAGGATCTGCAGGGTCGGTGGGGAAGAGGCCAAGGTCACAGAGGAAGAGCTTCTGGGGGGATGGGGTTGCAGGTGAGGCAAGGGAAGGGGGCTGGGAGGGAGAGGTCTCGGAGGACTGTGGAGTGGTTGTAGATGACTGTGTGTGTGTCTGCAAACCAGCCCTTGTGAGTGTGGAATCAGTCCCCTGCGCTTGCTTGTGTGCACGTCTAGCCCTTGGCTTGGGGGTTTCTGTGCTTGGGACAGGTAGGGTGCTAGGAATCGTGGGTGGTGCAGGGGTAGGAGGGGTGCGGGACTGTTGGAGGAGGGACACTGCTGCCGTCAGGGAGGAGGCCACAGACTGATTGGTCCTCTGTAGGGCAGACATGCCCGAGGAAATGCCCTCCATGAATGACACCAGTTGTGTCAACAGACCTGTGTGTGCATGGAGGACCTTCAGCATCGACGTCTGCCCTACATGGATCTGTCGAAGTAAGTCCACAGACTCCTCACTCAGGGCAGCAGGGGACACAGGGGCAGGGGGTGCGGTGCCTGGCACAAAGGAGACATGCTCACGAACACGGGAGCCCACAGGGACCTCTGGGATGGGACCCGATGGGAGGGGGGTGGTGGTGGGGGCGGAGACAGCCTCACTAGCTGGGGTTTGGTGGCTGCTGATACCCGCCTCCACAAGGGAGTCATCCTCAGAGCTGCTGTGGCCTTCAGCTGGGGGGATGGTGCTGACGACTCCTCTGTGTGGCTCAACTCGCCCTCCGTGCCACTGGGTCCACCCGCCTCCTGGTCCATGGAGCTGTCCCCTCCTGTGGCCGTGGATGTATCTGGATAGGAATAGGAAGTAACAGAACTACATCAGTCACCTGCACCGACTGCACACACCACAGTGAGTACATCACATCACAGGGCAAGCCCTGGCATCATCAGCTGAACACAGCTCAAAGTGCCAACACTGTTTAGGATAAGACAATTGTCATTCTCAACATCAACCATGGCACACATATCCCTCCTTGACTTTCACACATATGTCCGTTGCATGTTGGATGCTAACACACCAATGTGCCAACATGCACCACCCACACATTAGTTGTACATGCAAGTGAACATGTAGGAGTATGTCACTATACACACAGCACATCTCTTGCGACTGACTCAGTACAGGTGTCCGGATGAAGGGATGGGCAGAGACTCATTTCACTTGCTTGGGATGCATGCCAGCAACACACACAATGATGTACTCATGTCCTGATGGGCAAGGCCACAATGGGGTGCATGGTGCACACTTGAACACAATGCAGGCTCACTCATAGCAAGTTAAATGCCATGGCACTGGGATGCCCTGAAAGTCAGTCAACACTATCTCCTGTCACAGGGGCAGGGCATCCAGACAACAACAATATGCACTGACTCACAATCCTAGCTCAGGGGTAAAGCTGACTCTGCAGATGACCGGCGCACTTGCCCATCCCATGCAAACAACATATCCAGGACCCAGAAGACCCCACATCATGCAAATCATTCATATGAGTCTCAGCAAACACAAATCCCTGTACATTAACACATCACAGTCTGCCATGCATGTAACCCATATGCATGAAGGACACAGTTGCATACACCATTGTGCGCTTTCAGATGATCACACACCTATATGTCACACAGGTCTTGTCTCTCACAGTCACATTGCAGATGTCATGCTGACCCTCTGAATCATGGACACCCCAGTTGTACGTAGCAACAAGGCACACCCTAATGACACAGAGGCAGACACCTGAGGGCACATGTCACTAAGCACAACCTGCAATTTCATACACAGGAGTGGGATTACAGAGTGTTTCTGAATGCCCTTGAGGGGGCATGACTGGCCAGGACTAAGTGAAACAGTGTTTTGCCCCGGACTGTAGTCAGGTGGCTAAGCAAGTGTGGCATACTTGATATACATACTCCTGATGCCCAAAAATTGGAGTCCCCTACTGCATGGGTTTGTTTGGAATACCCCAGCCACATGTAGCGAGTCAGACCAGCAATTGGTACACATCTCAAGGGCACACACAGAATACATGTCATATCTCAGGCATTGTGTAAACAATTGACCCACCCATGAAACACACAACAGATTCACGGGAACTGATGCTGACCGGTACCTGAAGCATAGCTGACTGCAGGGACACAGTGCCCTAGTGACACAAGCAACAGACTGGAGGGGCCACACCTGTGGAACAGATGAGGAGGGTGCATCACACAAATGAGGGACCTGAGTTTGGGACTACAAGACCTACATTATGTGGAAGTGTGACCTGGACAAAAAACTGCTATTTGCATGTCAGACATAGTACACAGATCAGGCATGGACTTACCCCCTTCCTGCTGCTGTCTGGCCTTCAGCTGCCTATCCAGGTCCGGGAAGGCTACCGCCAGGATACGGAGCATGTGGGGAGTCAGGGTCCAGTGTCCGCCCCTCCTGCGTGGAGGTGACAGCTTCAGCTGGACTCTAGCTATCCTCCGGGTCCAGCCCGGAAGGTCCTGCCACCTCTTCTGGCAGTTACGAATGCGGCGCTTGTAGACCTCCACAGAACGAACAGCCCGGGTGATGGTCAGCCAGATCTCCTGCTTCTGGTGGGCATCAACCTGTGAGGATGACAAAGTGAAAAGTACATTAACACACATGCCCCAGATTTGTGCAGCACACATTTGGATATACATGTCATCATCACAAAGGGAAATAAATTACACAGGTAGTGCAACCATGGGGAATGAAAACTCACATGCATGTCTGACATGTTAACAATGCCTGGATAGTTTAAGCTTGCAATAATGCACTTTAGCAGCAGGAAAACTATTCATTACATGTACTTACACACTTTGGGGGATGAAAGTAGTCAGTGAGAATGCTTGCCACTGCTGTACATACTGCTAGTACTGCTAGTCAGACAACATGCATAATTAGGAAGGCAGTGGACAGCACACTCACCTGCTCCCCTGGTGTCCCATAGAGCTTTCTGTACTCTGGAAGGAGCCAGTCCAGCAGGGCCTGGTTCTCCTCCTCAGTGAAGGCTGGGGCCCTCTCCAGAGTACGTGCCATAGCAGGAGCCAGAGGATGCAGAGACAGCAGCAGTGGTAGCAGGGATGTGGTTCAGTAGCATGTAGTGCAGGCAAGTGAGCTCCCTGGGGGCCAGCCAGCCTTATATCTGTGCTGCAGAGGCAGACTCTGTGCCATGTGTCCAAAGTGATAGGTCCAACACGGTTGCATTCTATGAATCTGGCCAATCCATTCAAAAGTACGACTCGTACACGCCTTCCGCATCGTTCAAATCTTCACCTTCATGGAACACTTGAAATTGCAACATTGTTGTAGGCATCCAACTGAATTTCCAGTGCACAACTCGTACAAGTTTTGAATCTGCATCCGTCTCCATTACAGTCCTGAGCCAATGGGTGCGCCCGGCTCGTTCAACTGACTGTACAACGCGTATTTTGAATATACACATGCACCTGTCTCCATACGATTCAATGGCCAAGGCGTACGCCTGTCTCAGACCATGCCTGTCCGACGCGTATGCATGATAGTCACCCGCGTCGGACCTCATTGCATTCAATGACAAAGCGTACGCACGGCTCGGTCATGAACCGTGCAATGCGTACGCATTGTCACCCGCGTCGGACCTCCTTGCATTCAATGACAAAGCGTACGCTCAGACCTCATTGCATTCAATGACAAAGCGTACGCACGGCTCGGTCATGAACTGTGCAATGCGTACGCATTGTCACCCGCGTTGGACCTCATTGCATTCAATGACAAAGCGTACGCACGGCTCGGTCAGGAACCGTGCAATGCGTACGCATTATCACCTGCGTTGGACCTCATTAGTGTGACTATTATACGGATGCAACACACATATACTGGCCATGGACACCTGCGCACACCTGCCACACTCTAGCATTGGCCAAACAGTGTCCCATGGCATGTAAGGCTGCATTCCCTGGGTGTTTGGGGGGGCCACATCTGTTTTTTTGGCTGGTACTTTGTGCAGCCACTCCCAGGCTGTGCACGTGTACATGGGGGCAGAATCCTTTGTGTGTTGTGCACATTACCACTGTGATGTGCAATTGGACAGTAATGGGCATGAGTCAAGGCCACAGTGTCAGGTTGGATATGTTTAAGACATGTCACATACACCCTGAGTACTGGGGGTGATGGCATGTACGTCACAGTGAGACCTGTAGCCCCAATACTGATGTGCCCCCACAGTCTGTGTGCATGTTGTGTCTCAGATGTGTCTGATCACATGTTACCAATGGGTGACAGTCTCCACATCCATGTGTTATATGCATCAACCTTGATGGGGTGTGTGTCTAAGAGACGTACATGTAGGGCCGGCAGGAACAACAGTGGCCACTACCTGTGGGACTTACGCTTGCCTTGTGGAGTGTACGTGCTACACCATGTCCATTGCTGTGTTGATGTGGCAATACAGGGAGCCTGGGTTTCTGCATGGCAAAGATCTGTGATGCCTGGGAGACATGAGGCCTCCATTGTCACTGGGGTGTGTTTTTTGAACGTTGCAGCAGCACAAAGGTTGGGTGACACAGCCAGATGATTGGCCCATTGCACTACATGGCACTCATGTGGACATGTGGAATTGAGATTTGAGGTGGTGGTCTTGTAGGTGACATATGTGTGCATGTCTAACAGCACACACCTCAGTACATTGTGTAATGTCATGAACTAGCATGTGATAGTGATGGTGGTCATGGCCACATGGGTGGATGTACTGACAATCTTCCTTTGTGCATCTCTGTACTGCAGGGCACCAGCTGTCCATCGTCCGTTCCCAGACCTTGCAACCATGCCGGAACGCGACTGCATCAGACGGTACTGCTTCACCAGGCCACTGATTGCAGAGTTGGCGGAGCAGTTGGAGCAACATCTGCTACCTGGCCGGACATACCCTACAGCACTGACCCCAGAGGTGAAGGTGATGGCAGCCCTGCACTTCTTTGCTACCGGTACCTTCCAGTACACTGTGGCTACTGCTGGTGGTATGTCGCAAACGATGTTTAGTCGGGTGCTACGCGATGTCTTGGAGGGGATGTTGCACTTCCTCGACCTGTATATCAAGTTCCCGAGCCCAGATGAACTCCCTGAAATTAAGGATGCCTTTTATACACTGGGGAGGATGCCGAACGTCATTGGATCTATTGATGGGACACATGTTGCCCTGATACCACCACAGGCACATGAGCAGGCATACCGGAGCAGGAAGCACTACCATTCGATCAATGCTCTGGTGGTCTGTCTTGCTGACATATCGATCACACATGTGTGTGCACGGTTCTCTGGTTCGGCGCATAATGCCTACATTATGAGGAGTAGTCGCATTGCAACGCTGATGTCACCGATGCCAGCACAGCGTACCTGGCTTGTCGGTGTGTACTGACTGTTTCTCATTGTGTGTGTTTGTCACTGTTGTATTCCGCACTCCTACAAAACTCAGCTACTTGTTCATTTTTGTGTGTGTAGGTGACTCTGGATACCCCAACATGCCGTGGTTGCTGACACCCCTCAGGAACCCTGTGACACCAGCCGAGCTGCGCTGCAATGAGGCACATGGTCGGAGCAGGAGGGTGATTGAGCGGACATTCGGCCTCCGGAAAAGCCGTTTTCGCTGCCCGGACAAGACCGGAGGGGCCCTCCCATATGAGCCAGCAAAGGTGTGCAAAATAATACTGGTCTGCTGCATGCTACACAACATGGCGGTGCGGAAAGAGATGCCTCTCATCCAGGATGACGATGACGACGACCAACCTCCGGCACCTGTGGAGGATCCCGGCCTGGGCCAAGATGCCAGTGATGATGAAGATGATGGTGACGTCCGCTCCCAGCTCATCAATAACTTCTTCACCTGAATGTGAGTTTCCAGGGTTGTTATGTGAATGTATGGAGGTAGCTTGGAATGTGTTGAGCCAGCTCTGTTGCTGTCTGAGTGTGTCTGTGTGCCGCTTGACTGGATGCGTGCTGTGATGTGTCCATTCAGCTGGTGTGTACTCCACAATAGGGTAGCACTGCTAACTAGTGTTTGTGTAGGTGTTTTGCAACATGTTTTGTGCATGTGTATTGCATTTCTCTCCTGTTCTTCTGTGCTTTTGACTGTATCTTGTCTATCCTTCCCAGGGTACTTTGCCTGTTGTGTGGTAAACACTGACCCCCAACACCCAGAAGCCAGTGTGGAAGTTGACAATTCCCATCAACTGATGTACCCCACATCCCTGGACTTCCATTCTCCAACACATTGTGAGCGTGTGTCCACTGTTACGTAGAATTACCGTGCAACTAGTGTGGAATAAACGTGTTGCTGATGTGTAATGAACCTGTGCTACGCTTTGTTATGTGCGTTGTCTGTCTTCCCACATCTGAGTGACATCTGCTTACCTCACCTGTGGACTTGTTACCACTGACTGGGCTTGGTGTTGTGTCTGTGCATGCCAATGTGTTTCAGGTCAACATCATTGTGTGTGATGAGTAACATGGCCATGGTGAGTATGTTTTTTGTTGCCATAGTGGTGTGTCTCCCTCACGTGTCACATCCCCATGACTCACCTTATGTTGGTCACATTGTTGCAGTATTTGGCATGCACTGTGTTGTGTAGCAGATCAACATCTCCCTGAACATGACAAGTTGGAATCACAACAGAGGCAAGTATGGTGTCCTGGTGAGTTTATTTACAAACATGTGTGAGGGAAGTGCACAGGATGATGGGTGCTGTACAGTGGTTTGGGAATCCAAAGTTCACATTGAAGTTGGAAGTGCTGGTAGATGAAATGTCCAGAGTAAAGTCCACAGTCATCTGATACATTGGCCCAACATGAACCCTCCATGTCATGTGGGTGAGTTGTGTGAGATTGGACAAGGTGTATGGGTTGCGCACAAAGAAAACTGTTTGGAGGCCCTGGGGGATATGCTGGGACATCTGCCTCTCACATGTCCTTCTTCGGACAACCCCTCTTCTTTCGGGGGGGGTCCTCATGTGCAGGCCTCTGCGGTGCAGGGGACTCTCTGCCAGAGTCCTCCTCCCTCCCTGTGGCGCTGGCAGATGGTGTTGTGACAGATGTTGTGGGCACACAGGGGAGTGTGGACAGGTTGGTGTTGATCTGGTGGAGGCATTGTAGTATGTCCCGATGCACCGCAGTGATGTCATCCCACTTGGCCTCTATGCGGGCATGGTGGGCGACCTGCTCGTGTTGCATGTCCTTGAGGATCCCCACTACCTGGCCAAATCCTCCGGTGCTATCCTGGTATGCATTTAAGATGCGTGCCAGTTGGGGGTCATCATGCAGTCCAGACACCTCTGCAAGGTGTGCCCTGTGCCTCCCACCCCTCCCAGCATCCCTCTCCACACGGGCAGGACCAGCAGTGGTACGCACAGGTGACACTGGGACCCCTAGGGTGGTGTTGCTGGTGGTGTTGTCTGTAGCTTCCGGGGGGTCCTGTGTCCCTGTGCTGTGGGTGTTGATTGTCCTTGGTCAGTCCGTGTTGGCGGGGGAGCCCTGTTGGTGTCCAGATGCTGGAGGCGTGGGTACAGGGGGGGCAGATGTTGATGCTGCTGGTGCTGCATGATGGCTCACACCGGAGGGGCCAGGTTGGTCGTCATCATCCGAAGAGGACAGTGAGAGAGTCAGACCAGAGAGCTCAGTGTCCACCAGAGTCTGGGCCTGGGTATCCTCGTCATTTGGTGCTGGGTGCCCAGCACCACCTGTGTTTGGAAGAGACACACAATGTGATTTATGTTTCTACATGCATTGTTGGTTCACAAACATGACATTTTCTACTTTTCAAACAGATGCCTGCCTGTACACTGCTTTTTCCCAGCTTGTCACGGACAGAGTTTGATATTGTTGTTGGCCATTTCCCAGCATGGCCTTGTGCTCCCCACAACAGAGCCCAGTGTCAGACATCTTGTCAGTCCCTTCCCACTCCCTGTGAGGCGAGTATGTTTCAGTTTGATCTTGCTGGGCCATGTGGGTGGGTGTAGGTTGTCTGTGACTGCGACTCCCATAATACTCTTGGCTACACCCCCCTTCCCAGCATGCCCATGCTTCCTCCCTCTTGACTCTGCTTCCCTGTGAGGGGGTGTGACAGCAATGGCAAGATGGCTGACTGTGTAGTCCTGATGTGTGATGTTGGCCATTTCCCAGCATGGCCTTGTGCTCCCCACAACAGAGCCCAGTGTCAGACATCTTGTCAGTCCCTTCCCACTCCCTGTGAGGTGAGTATGTTTCAGTTTGATCTTGCTGGGCCATGTGGGTGGGTGTAGGTTGTCTGTGACTGAGACTCCCATCATACTCTTGGCTACACCCCCCTTCCCAGCATGCCCATACTTCCTCCCTCTTGACTCTGCTTCCCTGTGAGGGTGTGTGACAGCAATGGCAAGATGGCTGACTGTGTAGGCCTGATGTATGATGCTGGCCATTTCCCAGCATGGCCTTGTGCTCCCCACGACAGAGCCCAGTGTCAGACATCTTGTCAGTCCCTTCCCACTCCCTGTGAGGCGAGTATGTTTCAGTTTGATCTTGCTGGGCCATGTGGGTGGGTGTAGGTTGACTGTGACTGAGACTCCCGTCATACTCTTGGCTACACCCCCCTTCCCAGCATGCCCATACTTCCTCCCTCTTGAATCTGCTTCCCTGTGAGGGGGTGTGACAGCAATGGCAAGATGGCTGACTGTGAAATCCTGGTGTTTGTTTGGCTACAAGTCCCAAGTGAGCCCCTGTGCTTCACACAGCAGCACCCAGTACAGGGTATCTTTTGCTGATATTTCAATGAGGTGTGTGTCAATGCATTGTACCCGGTGAGTTGTGTGGAGTTTGTGTTGAGGGGGGTTGTCTCCCCATGCTGAGTAGTCTGGTCAGGGCTGTCAGTTCTCCTTCCCATCATGAAACGTGCTTCCATTGTAGGGCGTGCAAGTTGTCTTTCAGGATGTCAGTCAGTGGTGTCCTGCTTGTGATTTGCACACAAGCCCTAGCAGGGCCTTGTGCTCCCCACAGCAGGAGCCAGTGTCAGCCATCTTGTCAGTCATTTTCCACTCCCTGTGATGTGGGCATGTTTCAGAGAGGTCTTGATGGGCCAATCAGGAGGGTGTGCATTATCTGTGACTACAGGCCCCATCATGCTTTTGGCTACACTTACTTCGCCTGCATCCCCACTATTCCTTCCTGACAGTCAGCTGCACTGTGAGGTGGTGTGTTTGTGGTGGCAAACTGTCTGGCAGTGTCTATTTGGCTTAGTGCCACTGGCTTGCTCTATTTGTTTGTAGGTTGGTGCATGTCATGACACAGTCCCCAGTCACTATGAGATGGCAGGTATTGTGTGTGTCTGACTGGCATACACATCGTGGTATGTTTATCTATTGGTTAGTGTAGCTTTGCTTGTGGTGCATGGTTTCACTGTCCCCTTGCCACACAATCTTGGGTATGTTGTTTGTGTACTCACCAGGCTCTGGGATGTCTGTTAGGCCATGGACGCTCTCTGGTGGTAGGATGTCCCGCACCTTCTCCTCCCAGGTCCTGAAGTAGACTGGTTTGGCAGGAGGGCCACCGCCGGTGCACTGACTCAGGGCGTGATCTTTTTCGATGAGTTTCTGGACCCTCCTGCGCACGTCATACCACCAGTTCCGGATGTTATCCTTCTTTTATGTGCATTGCTGGTGCTCGTGCGTTCACCTTGTCCACAATCCTCGCCCACATCTTGGTTTTCTGTGAGATGGGGGTCCTTTGAACCAATGTACCAAACAAATGTGGCTCTACTCTGATGATCTCGTCTACCAGCACTTCTAACTCACTATCTGTGAACTTTGGATTCTTCTTTGGAGGCATGGTGATGGGTGGTGGTGGTGGGGGGGATGTGTGTGTGAGGGTGCAAGTGATGTTGGGTTGGTGTTGGTTTTGCTGTGTGTATGTGTGTGTGCTTTTGTATGAGGTGCTGATGGTGTGTGAGTTGTGTGCTGGATGAGTTGTGAGTGTGTCTGTGGCTGCTGTGTACTGGTGTTTGCTGCTGGCTGTGTCGCCTGTTTGCAAGGGATGATGGTAGTGATTGTAGTCCTTTATATAGTTGGAGTTGTGGGTGTGTCTTTGTCCCGTGTTTTTTTTTTTTGGTATTTATTGGCTTTGTCATTGCTTGTTTGGTCCTTCTTTTGTCTTTTTTCCTTTGTGTTTTGTAGGCATGAAGGAGACGTTCATGTGATGGAAACGGACGCTGCTGTTGTCTCGTGCGGGCTTCTCCGCCTCGTTCACGCTGCCTGTCTTCTGTGTTTGGTACGCGTCATTCGCAGCGGTCTCTATTGCTTGTGTGCCCGGTTGTCTGTGCGTGTCGGTCATGCGGCTTGGTCTCCGTGCGAGTCGGTCTGGTTTTACACGCATTGCATCGTACTGCGCTAATCGTACATCGCGGGTACGGGTCGGTCGGGTTCATTCCGGGTTCGTGTCGGTCGGTGAAAATCGTGTTGGTTTTCCGGCCGGAACACTATTTTCCCTACGGCTCGGTCGAACGGCTTGTATTCCGTACGTGTCGGTTTTAATTCACACGCGTTGCATCGTACTGCACAGGTCGTACGGCGCTGGTCCGGGTCAGTCGGTATTCGGTCCGGGTCCGTGTCGGTCGTTTTGCGGCCGGAATCGGCCCCTTAGGCAATAATCATCTACACACATCATCAAATGTACAGAATAACAATAGGTAGATCGTAGGTTCTGCTCTCCCCCACAGAGTTACTCCTCCACCAACTGAGTGGTTGTTCCGGATGGGTGGACACAGGATCCCTCTATCATTGTTGCAGTTTCCCCAGATTTTGGACCACTTATGAGCCATCCCCTGCTTTCATAGACAACCCGCTCTGCTCGCATACACCAATCCATGAGCTCCTCCCATTCTCTCAGGGTTGGTTTAGAGTAGCCACTTTCTGGCTATATTGCGCTTCGCGACCATGAGGCCAATTATGACCCATATTCTTCCTCTTCTGGTAAGATCTGTCGTTTATTTTTCCAATGGGTGGTTACAGTTCCTGCAGAGTGGAGGGGGAGATTACAGCCAACAGATAAGCTGTAAATGATGGGGAATGTCTCCAAGGGTCAAGTGAGTGTGCAAAGTAAGGAAAGAGTACTCCTTAATGTGGTATCTAGTGCCCTCACACACCCTTGCGGATGTATAGCATCATCATTGGGCAATGGTTGCTCCTCGTGGGGGTGGCGCTGCAGTCCCTCACGAGCCCTTGGTTAGGGGCTCTCTGGCGGAGTTCTTTTAAGGAGTTGCCACATTTGTGAGTGCGGGTGTGTGGGTAGGGAAGTGCTAGTGAGTGCTGGTTTAAAATGAGACAGGGACCTAAAAATATTTAATCAAAAAGATCCCTGGTTCAGGCTAAAAAATTCACGGGGGTGGAGATGCACAGTAGTGCTGCTTTGAGAGGGGAAACACGACCAAATAGAGTCCCACTACTCTCAACCCGTGTTGTGTATTAACAAAAGTGAATGTGAAGAAGGTCTACATGGTTCGCGCTATTAGATGGTCCCTATTGGATCCAGGAGCGCTTCGTCAGGACCAGAAAATGGGTGAGAAATAGGGTTCGGGAAAAGACAGCCCGTAATCCTATTTGTTACCTGGGTCAGGTTTGCTTGACAATATATGTCCAGAATCCGTTATTATACGTAAATCCTGTTCACAGCCCTCTCCTAGTCGATGATGGGCTCCGTCAGCATATGCCGCGGAGTACGGTGCAGAAGTTGCCTTACGTTGCGGGGAGACCTACCCGTGCCGCTGCACAGCCGAACCCTATTTCTCACCCATTTTCTGCACTCACTAGCACTTCCCTACCCACACACCCGCACTCAGAAATGTGGCAACTCCTTAAAAGAACTCCGCCAGAGAGCCCCTAACCAAGGGCCCGTGAGGGACTGCAGCGCCACCCCCACGAGGAGCAACCATTGCCCAATGATGATGCTATACATCCGCAAGGGTGTGTGAGGGCACTAGATACCACATTAAGGAGTACTCTTTCCTTACTTTGCACACTCACTTGACCCTTGGAGACATTCCCCATCATTTACAGCTTATCTGTTGGCTGTAATCTCCCCCTCCACTCTGCAGGAACCGTAACCACCCATTGGAAAAATGCATGACTTTTAGGAGCATTGGTTCAGGACCTCTTTCTAATCGCTCCTAGTCCCTCCTCTCGTTGATTTATTGTAAGATCTGTCGTTTCCCATATATTCAACAGGCCTAATCAGGGGGTAATGTCAATATTTTCGATCAGAACCGACTCCACCCGAGCTTTCACTTCTCTCCAATAATTCTGGATTATGGGACAATCCCACAAAATATAGAAGAATGTGCCCCTGCCTCCACAGCCCCTGATACAATATGGTGAGGTTTTTTTTCTCCATTTTTACAATAGTGCAGACATAATACATTCTATGCAGGATTTTCAGTTGGACCAGTCGGAAACGGGAACGTACAGCCACTTCTTTTGGAGACGCCATCGCCTCCAACCATTCCCCGTCATCTACGGATCCTTGGTCATTCCCCCATTTCTCCCTGAGCTTCATTAAACTCTCAGGGGAATTATTTAATATTTTTTGGTATGTTAAGGAGATTGCCTTCTTTGGCATATAATCATCGAGTAATCTGTCTTCTAGTGGGGATGATCTAGGCAGGTTCTCTGTCTGTGGGATTGCTAGTTTCAATGCATGATTTATTTGGTGGTAACTGAATATCTTCGTGGGTGCTAACTCGTACGCCTGTTGTAATACAGTAAAAGGTTTTACCCCTTCGCTAGTCCACATGTCTCCCACTCGTGAGAGGACTATGAGGTCCTATTTATCAAAACCCCGGTATGTAGCCAGTAGGCCTAGATGTACCGAGTCCCATAGAGGAGTGGCTCGTGTAATTCTGCCACGTAATCCTAATGCCGTCAATGTCATGTTCCAGTCTTTGACTGTTACCGAGGTGGGGGTATAAGGCGGCATGTTGCATCTTCCCCTATATATCGCCCTTTGATACCCTCCTGTTGCCATATTATATTGGTCCATTCAGTAAACTGGGTCGTCCGGTGGCCAGTGCACCCAGTGGTTGACTACCACTAGTTGTGCGGCCCAGTAATGATACTGCAAGGCCGGAAGGGCAATACGCTGTCATACCAGCTCCTTGTAAGCTTGTGTAAAGCTATTCTCTGTGATTTCCCATCCCATAGCAGTGTTCTAACGGTTGCTTCTTTAGCTTGAAAGTATGTCGGGGGGACTGGGTGTGGTGTGTTTTGCAGTATGTACAAAAATCGGGGCAATGCCATCATTTTATAAAGGGCAGCTTTTCCCAACAGTGTGAGGAGTAGGGTTTTCCAATGTTGTACGTCAGCCCAGAGCCGCAGCAAGGGGGGTTCAAGATTGTGGTCGTAAAAGATTGCTGGGTCTTTAGTAATGTATAGGCCCAGGTACTGAAATCCATCTGTCACCACCTTGGCCACGCAGGACCCCGGAATCCGGGGAGCATCACCACTAAGGACAAATATTACTGATTTGTCCCAATTAATGGTATAGCTCGAGTTTTTTTTATATAGGGCCAAAATATGAAGGATTCTATGCAGCGTGGCATGGTGGTTGGCCATATATAAAAGAACCTCGTCCGCGTATAGGGAGATCCGATGTTCCCAGATTTCCGACCCCTTGAGGCCTCTGATCAGAGGGTCACCTCTAATCCACGCCGCCAAGGACTCCAGGGCCAATGCAAACAAAAGCGGGGAAAGAGGGCAGGTTTGCCTCGTGCCTCTCTGTAGGGTGAACACTGCAGATCCACCACCATTTACCAACACTTGTGCCATGGGTTCTGTATAGAAGAGGCGAATCCAAGATAAGAATTTAGGGCCGAAACCTTGTTTCTCTAGGACCGCAAATAGGAAGGGCCATTCCAACATATATAACACCATCTTGGCATCCAGTGAAACCACCAGGGCACTCTCCTGCATAGTGTGTGCATAGTATTCCATGAAGCCGTCTCAAATTTAGTGCGGCATTTCTACCTGGCATGAAGCCTGATTGATTGGGATGTATTAATGAGCTCAAGATCAGGGTTAATCTATTTGCCAGTAATTTCGCTAAGATCTTTATTTCAGCGTTTAGCAGGGACATTGGCCTGTAGGATGAACAGCGGTCCGGTGGTTTTCCGGCTAGTGCGGTACAGACTTGACTGTATCTGCCATAAACAATCGTCACACCACCCGCATTCTCACGTCCTATTCCAGTTCCAACCACCGTCATTCTCTCCCCGTGCTTAGTATCAACCTCGCGTATGGGAATAATGCCAGACTTGGCACCACCCATATAGCAGGTCACATGCCCATGTTCTAATATACATGCCTCTGCGCCATTTCCCATATTACATTCCTTCCAGCTGTTCTCATGTGGGTACATATGGGCTTCATCAATGTATCATTATGCTGTTTCGAGCTACTTATGTCAACATTTTAAAGCAAAACTTAACTGTAAACCATAACAAACATAGGGGCATATTTACAAGCTGACGATAAAAAATTATCGCCGCTTTTGCGGCCGTTTTCGGCCGAAAAGTGGCGATAATTTTATCGCCTAATTAGCAAGGCCACGCTAACGCGTGAAACCTTGCTTTAGCGTGGGGATTCCTAAGGCCCAGCTTTGCATCTCTAATGAGATGCAACGTGGGCGTTCCTGACCTAACATGACAGGAGAAATGTCGCTAAGCGACATTTCTACTATCATCAAGCCCCACGCTATGAAGCATAGCGGCAGGAAAAGTAGCGATAACCCCTGTTATATCGCTACTTTCCTTACGCCTGCTTCAGGACTTACTTAGCCATGATATCCTACGGAAGGTGGATATCATGGCTAAGCCCCTATCATCAAGCTAACGCCACATTGCGTGAGATAATCTCACGTTAGGCAGTTAGCGTGAGGATTTATATCACTGAGGAGATAAGCGTTGCTAATAGCACGCTATATCAGCGATAAAAATCCACGTTACCCAGCGATAATTATCCTCACGCTAAGAGCACTGAGTGATAATTATCGCCGGGTGTTGCTGATATGCCCCATAACAAGTCGGCTCCTTTAACCTCCTAGCAGGTTATAGGTGACCACCATGCAGCCCAGTTTGACCTATTATAAGCGTATGTGTGGCATATTAAAAGAATATCACAACAATTCCATGACATCCCTTCCCCATGTCCATTCCCCCAGCTCCTGTCCGTCACAATATGGCCAACCTCTCACATGTGTAGATGACTCAACTAAAATGCAGTCTAGAAGTAAAGACTGAACATTTGACACAGATTCTGTCCACGTGAAGCATTTATAAATGTGAGTGCTTGATAAAAACAAGCATTTGCAATGCAAATAGGTCTCGCATTTGTGAGTTAGATCTATTGACATTGTAAATGGCAATTTCTTTTTTACCTACACGTTTTATTTTTGGAGTGAATGTATGTAGAATGCAAAATCCCTTGGAAAGGTCCTGCACTTCGTAATAAATATATTGAAAAAGACGCAGTGTGGATTGTGTCAACAATTGCTTGGCACGTACCTCATGGGTGAAGTGTCACCACACATGCACACCGTGGTGCTTTAATAATGCGAAACTCATTAATAAAAGTAGTGCTTACAGACTAAACAACGCGATCGGGATCGGAGCATGTGAATCTGAATCCCGGCTTCTCTTTCATTTTCTGGACTATTTGACTCACTATCCTGCGTCTTGGTTATCGCCAAAACACTGGGAGGCAATGAAGTTTGCCAACGGGGCGGGGGCAGGAGGGCTTCGGGGGTACATGAAAATGTATTCATTGCCTAGTTGTCAAAGGTCGCCCGGTGCTATTAGTTAAGAGTGCAGATTTCATTAAGATATTAAGAGTACTTTACTCGCATCTATGAGGAAATCGACATTAACTAAACAAAATGCCAGAATGCGTGTCAGTTTTCACAGTGATTTAGACAGAACTGGTTGCTTAGTTTCATTGCATTAATTTTTGTATTTACTCTTTTACACAGCATCCAAAGTAGGTTACCTAACCCCAAAGCCCTGAGTTGTTAAATGACCCATAGAAGGGAGTCTTTTACAGTTGAGCAAATGTGTCCAAATGTAGTTTTGGTAGTGCCATGGAATGATCAGCCAATGAGGTACTCGATGAGCAGTTATTTAACTACATGTTCAAAACGTACGGTATTGTGGCTGTTGTTTGTTTGTACCCAACCACCTCTTTGAATGTGTTTATTAACACAGAGGTTCATCTACCAGACAGTGATCACAGAGGGGCGACTAAAGCACAGAACAAAATGTATTCATTTATCCTGAGTGTGAAGGCACCCGGAAGACTTAGGTGCCCGCCCAGAGAGGCTAGGGATCCTAGCGCTTCTACAGACTCTGCCGTGCTCCTCTGCACCAGCAGGGCACAGCTCAGAATCTGCCGCTTCTGCTAAGAATAGGTGAGGGGGATGAGGTTGGGGCATGCGGGAGTTGCCGGCAGATTTCCAGGTTATTGAAAGTGATGATTCTGACGTGAGGCAATGGAGACTGACTTTGTCTGTTTGTCTGCACCAGTCTATTTTTCTACCATCTACCGGGCTCACTGTCATGTATCCATTTATCTCTCTTTGTTAGAGGTGCGCAAGCCAATATATTAATTAGCAGGTAGAGCCAGCCGGAGCAGAGCCAAGCGTATACGAGCCAGTAGGCGAGACGTGAAAATGATCGGCATGTTAATCATACAGTAAACATGATGTAAATGTGCGATAATGTCTCTTCAGAATTCACAAAAGTGCATTTCTTTAGCGTGTCACCTCAGTACACAAAATCATAGCACTGAATTGAGAGGAAGTTATTAAAAGTGCTTGTTTTAAGCATGAGTTAAAACACTGCCACTCCTCCTGCCCGACAACAATGCCATTTGTGAACTAAGAGGCGTCAGTTGCCATGCATACCCCGAATGTTGCCTAGAGACTTATTATATTTAGAGTAACATTAAAATCTAGTTAATTAAACAAGAGAAGTTTTTGTACAGCACGCATCTTGAACGCGCATATTTCAAAGTGGCAATACTAAAGATGAAAACAGAAGTGCCGGCAGGCAAGAAAACACGAACGAGAGTGGGGTGGAGGGGCAGGGGAGGTTGAAAAGTCACAGGCTGAGGGAGGGGGCGATGGGGTTGAGAGACAGGGAAGAAAATAGTGTTAGGAGTAAAGTGGCCAATAGCCATGGAAGGATACAAATGAAGAATGAGGAGGGACTAACACGCCTCAAACCAATCGGAAGGCAGCATTTAAGACAAAAGCCAATGGGCAGAGAGTGGGAGGAGCTTCCACGAAGCTTCCACACCACAGTATATACTGCATGCTTTGCAAAGTGATGGCAGCGCATGCGCGCTGCTGCGCTAGACGAGGCCTAAAAGAAAATAGTGCTAGGAGTAAAGGGGCCAATAGCCGTGGAAGGATACAAATGATGAATGAGGAGGGACTAGCAAGCCTCAAACCAATAGGAAGGCAGCATTTAAGACAAAAGCCAATGGGCAGAGAGTGGGTGGAGCTTCCACGAAGCTTCCACACTATAGTATATACTGCATGCCTCGCAATGCGATGGCAGCGCATTCGCTCTGCAACGCTAGGCGAGACCTGATGACAAGCTGATGTTTGTGGACAGCATATTTACTAAAAATGAAAACTGGTATTTTGAAGGGTTAAATTATGTTTCTTTCAGAAAATAAATTTGGAAAATTGAGTTTGGTTGTCCAGTTTGGAAGAGGTATTTGAAAAAAATATATGATTTATTTTCAGAAACTGACATTCTAATGAAATCAATATGGTTGTATTTCCAAAATATATTTAAATCTGATAGTTGAATTCAATCTGATTTGGGAAAACTTATTGCTGTGGTTATGTCTTTGGTGCCAGAGGGCACGACTATTATTTCATTAGTCATGTGAAGACATTGCATGTTAATAATGTTTTTTGTGACATCTCTGCTGGTAGCACCACCTGAAACGTTTGGGTGGTCACTGGTGAATTTCTGAAGGATGTGGTTACTACTGTACAGTGCTCACATTTGTTGGCAGCTCGGGATAATTTTTCTTTGAAAGAAGTAGCTCTCATTATAGAAAAGGTTGCAGACCCCTGTTTTAATTGTACAGACATATTCAAATGCCTAATTCCAATGAGTAAAAACCCTTCATGAAGGCAGTAATTTAGAGGTTGGTGAAAATGAGGAATCAGCCAAAAAGGGGAGGATATCTCACCACCAACCTTGTACTTTCCCACCCCATTTAGTGGTGTTGGAATTATGTGATATCGACTGGTGAAACTTCAGCTGGCTATAACAACTCAAACTCTTGACCCACTGATGCATCCGTGTGGGATGACGGACTTGGGAAGGAAAAACAAACAGTGGACCTCACCTGCTGGGAGACAACTGCAATCAGGGTTATGTTTTTTGTTTTTTCAGAAAAAATAAAAACTAACTCTCACCGGGGCCTGTAAGAAATTGGGTTGTTAGTTGGGAGGGTTGGAAGCTCCACTCAGGAAACAGCCACAATCCTTTTCAGGGTATACCACAAAAGTCAATAAATTAATCTGTGCTTAACCATCTGGTAGCCTCGCACAAAACCAATCAGGCTTAACTTAGAGGTAGAATGTAAAGTATTTATGAAGCAAACAAATTGTAATAAAGTGAATATACAAAACAAGAAAAATCCCAAACCACTTTAGAAAAAAAGAGTAGTTTAATAACTAAAATGATATGATGAGAATCCAATCAGTAGAACCAGTGACATTGTTGTTTAAAGGTTTTAGTGAAAATAGCACCAGAAGGCCAAAGCACCAACTGTGGGTATCTTGTCGCGTTGTACTGGGACAAAGACACAAGTTCAGGCTGGCCATGCTGGAGCACAAGTCGGATACAGGACTTAGCGGGGGCGGTTCCTGCCTTAGGGCGTTGGGGCATTGCCCAACTGATATTTGCCCCCCTTGATCCCCTATTACATGTCAATATACAACAGTAAGGGGCCGATTCCGATCCGGGTCGGAAGGGCACCGAACGCGATCCGGCTGGAAAAACTACTAGCCGTACGCGTGTTTTCCGGCGGACTCGTACAGCTGTACGAGCGAGCAAGTACGATGCGAGCTACATGAAATTCACCGACCGAGTCGTTTCCGGGTCCGAACCGCTCCGTACGTCTCGGTCGTAAGCTAACCGTGGCGTGCAATGGATGCGATTCATGACTGAGCCAGTACGATGCACGATTCGGACAGCCTATGCGAGCCGGAGTGTCCGGCTCGCAAAATCGTCTGGGTGGTTGCCTTTGGGGGTCCGTGTCGGACCCCCTGTCACCCGCAGCCCTACGACTCGGACACAGGGGGAGGCCCATGGGTCTCCCCAACACAGGCATGTACGGTGCGGATGGCACCGACACGTACCCACTGTAGGGGGCGCACTTGTCCGCGACGTACCCATTCAGTCAATGGGAGCCCATGTACGCGTCATACCACCGGCTTCCATTGACTGCTATGGGAGTCCGACTGAACCGAGTCCGGCAGCATACGGCCGCATCGTACTCGCTCGGTCGGACTGCAGGACTCCGGCTCGGTCGGAAAACACTCCGGATCCAGCTCGGTCAGAGTGCTTTCCGATCCGGATCGGAATCGGCCCCTAAGTAGTATTAAATTTATAATAATTGAAAGCACCAGATTCAATTAGCGTGGCTCGCATGAGTAAGCCTTCAGCCGTGGGCACAACTGCTGCTCTGAAGGGGGTGTGGCTTCAGTTTGATAGGCAGGACACAAGGGTAGCAGCGAGGAGTGAGCGAACGGCACCTAGGCCACAATGTGCGTATGTCGAGTTGGACGACTGCCTTTGGCCGGCCAACCCTGCATGCGCACTAGAGGCTTCTCTCTACTTCACATTAGTGAGTGGCAGTTGTGCGAACCCGCAGACCCCATGTCTCCTAATGAGCAGTGAGTTTGCTCCCTCAAGCCAAACCTGACGCTGCTGTATGAGAGCAGCATCATGATTGGTTGATAGATGTGGCCTCTGGTGAACCTAGCGCCGCAGGCTGGGAGGTTCAGCCGACAGAGCATGACCAATCACTGTAATGATTTATTTGTCAAGCATGTAGTGATTGGCCATTTCTACAGTTGCTGGGCTGCTGATCGGCCAGCCTGTCTACCCTTCTCCACCCTCTCCCCGAGTGAGCAGGATGGCTTCTGGCACGAAGATCCAACTTGAGAGTTGAGTGGAGAGTCAGTGGATGACAGGACTTGGAAATGTAAACTTCGAAAATAAATAACTTCCAGGTGTGTGTCTGTGTGAAAGCAAACCAATTGTGTATATGATTTTTTTCCCTGTATTGTGTGAAGAAAAGGTAGTCTGCTGGGCCAACAAGGATGAGTGGAGTAAGCACATTTAACAACTTGTTCACAGGAGACCTTGCTTTTGTTTTCATTTTTTTGCTTTTTTTAATTGCCGTCGTGCGGTCAGTTTTCCTACAACATATTTGCTACTATTTAGGCTGTGTTTAGTTGAAGAGAAAGAGTCACACATCAAGACATTCCTCAGTTGAAGTTGCTACAATGAGGATAATACAATTATGTCATGAGTGTTTATTTGTGAAAGTAGGGAACATGAGTGTGGTTGGTGAAATGGACTCAATTGTGTTAGGATGTATTCTCTTTCTCTCTCTCTCTCTCTCTCTCTCTCTCTAGTAGCCGTTCTATCCACCCTTTGCAGAAGATTGTTGCCTGGGAATGTGAACGCGGAACTGATCGACCTTGTAAGACAGTAGTGAAGTCAAGCCAAGAGTCGGAAAATCAGATCACAGTGGGTTAAAGCACTCACTGGAGAGGCGTGCACAACTGCACGTATTTTAACGTCATCAGTTTAAAACCCTGATTGACTGACTCGATGTCTCACCCTTCTATACAGGTTCCTTGCGTATGTAATTGCACTAATTGCAGTGACGGCCCGTATAGGGCGTTTTACCGGGGCGGTGACGTGGCGCAGAGGAGGGGCAGCGTGGGGGGTAGCAAAATGCGGCAAACGGCCGATTTCAGGTAAGTTACGAAAAAAATTAATAAAACGAATTTCGTTGCGCGCGCTGCATCGCATTTGGCGATGCTAATTGCGTCACCTGTGGGCTGTAAAACAACCGGGGTAGGAGCGCATGGCGCACAAGCAGCCAGAAGGGTAATATGTACGAAAAGGCCGGGTTGCATAGTGGTGCACAAAGCATCTTCCATCGCACAGAGGCAGACTCATTAATCTGTCAGTGCCCAGGACTCCAGGGGGCTCTCCGGGAAGTACTGTACACACAGCTCTCCTCATCACTGTGGATAATGTGCAGAGTGCACTTCACAGCGTTGCGATGCTATGATTAATAGCACATAGTCACGAGACTGGACGCGCTGAGATCGGCAGCAGCAGCCTTCTTTTTGTTTCTAATAGTGCAATAATGATGCTTATGCGTATTCCCCTCTGGGAACTGAAGGCAGTGATAATAAAATCCTGCGCGCCGGCCTTGTTATATCTTGCTTACAGAAGAAATTAAGAAAATGTTATGGTTTGACTATTTCACTTGCAGTCACTAGCGAGCATAATATTCTTGCAGTCTGTAGAGCATTCATAATAGCTGCATATACTTTAGCCTGAGAATGCAGTACATGGAGTGTGGGTGGTTCCGGGTGGAATGAGGTGCAGGGTATCGTGATGGGGCAGGCGGCCTGGACCAGACTGCATGTCTTTCGTCTCTTTACCATGGGACAGGAAATGCAGACAAAGGATAGTCCTGGTAGGCGTCTTTCTTTCTATGGAGTTAATGTTAATTGAGCAACATTTTATTGCCCCCTCATTATCCTGCCGCACAGTTAATCAGCCCCGGCCCCGCGCATGTAACCCGAAGCAGCCAAGTGTCAGTCGTACTCACTACTGGACACTGACACGGCCCGGCCCGGCGACATCCGAGAATACAGTGTCGGAAAGCAGCCAGTAGCGGTCCGTGGAGGGAGTGACGGTGGGGCAGTGAGGCGGGGCGGGGGAGGGGCAGGGTGGTGAAATGTGAACACCGGAATATGGATGACCGGAGGTAAGTACACATTTAAATGAGTAAAACGAATTCCTTTGCGCGCGCTGCATCGCATTGGGTTTATATATATATATATATATAACGTTTATTTCAGGCACAGCTCATAAAACACATCATGGTTAAAATGACAGAAACACTCATAAATACATTAATCGTTTGTGCAATGTACAGTACATCATAGTTCAGTTACCATACTATATAAACATGTTAAAAATAAATCTAGAGACTTTTGAGTATCTGCTTAAAGGTTTTGGCCAAGCATAACAATCGGTGTAGGTGCAATTCAGTGATTACTATAAAGTGCTATAAGATACTAAGAGGGAGTTCCAGCTGCTACCCTTAATAAACAAACCACTTACTAATAGCTGCTGACATTAGATCGAGCAATACCAATCAGTCTCTATGATAAGAACATATACTCTGGTGCAACTAACAAACAGGGCAAAATTAATATAATTATGTAAGAGGACATGTGCAAATAGCAATCTAAAAAGAATCATATAAAGATATATAAAATCTTTTTCTAAGTATCCTGCTAGGGCTGATTCTTTCCATTTATTTAGCTAGGGCCTTCTTTCTTTGTATCCAGGCACTGTAGAAGTACCGGGAGACCGCGTACGCTAAAAGTTCTCTAGTATCACTCTTAAAGAGTCTTGCAGCTTCCCAGTAGTGCCTCACTCCCATAAGTTTACATGCAGCTAACAACCATTTTTTTGCACATTCCTATATATAGGGCAAAGAACGTTGAAGTGGGTCTATGATTCCTCTACATTGGGACAATTTGGGCAATAATTGGAGTGAGGGGATGCATTAGCCCATTTTGGAGTGTGTGTTCTCAAAGGGAGTAGCCTGCATCATTATTGTACATATAAACATTTAGACTGGAATGGATACATTCTGTCCCTGTATGGTTCGAACCTTGGTGCACACTTGTGGTTCAAAAACTTGCCGGTTAGGCTTTTGGTCTGGGGAGCTTCCCACGTTTGCAATAGGACTGCTTCCAAATATAACTGTTTTACTCTTAATGCATCTCCTTTGACAATTAGTTCATGGAAGGTCCATAGCTCACTTATGCCTATTCTATATGATGTATCTTTGATATTCTTCATCCATGAGTTCTCTGTTCTCTATCAAGAGCGAGCAGAGCTTTTACAGAGTCTCTGTATATTGCCAGTTCATGAGTGGACCACAATCTAACCCAATATAACAAACGTTTTAGTAAAACTATGAATAGGGTTGAGGGCTAGGTCTATTCGCAATGGGGTACCAGGTGAACTTGATGGGAGTTTAAAAAGTGTCATAATAAACGTATTTTCTATTTTAGTTAAAATCTCTGCTGTCGAGTAACCCCAAATCTCTGCTCCATATGTTGCTGATGCTACAGCTAAGGCTCTGTATATGGTAATAACCGGGGACACAGCTCCTCCCGATGCAGCCTTATATCTCCTCACTACTACAGAGGCTTTCTGGTGAAGAGTAGTTTTGCTTTTTTCCATCTGGGGGCCCCATGTGTGGGTATCACGTAACAGCACCCGAGATAGTCAAAGTGTGAGACTTTTTCAAGAGGAAGCTCCTCAATAGTCACATTGCCTCTACAGTTTTGTGGGGATTTATCGTGATGACTTTAGATTTGGACGGATGTAATTCTAATCCCCTTTCCCCACAAAATGTAACAAAAGCATTCAATTCAGATTGCACACCCACAGGGGTCCGAGAGATTAGCAGAGTGTTATCTGCAAACATCAGTATTGGGGTTGGTATTCCCACCAATTCAGGGGAATCGTGTTTGCATTCTTTCAATTTAATCACTGCGCCATTGATATATAGGCTAAAAAGCGTTGGGGCGAGGACACACCCTTGTCTAACCCCTTGCTTGATCTCTATCCTGTCCGTCATGTCCCCTGTAGTGTTCCATCTCACCTTGGCGTATGTATTTTCATTGAGCAGTTTTAATATTCTTAGTAAATCTAAAGAGATGCCATACCAATCTAAAACTTCCCTTAATGATTTTCTTGGGACCAGGTCGAATGCCGCTCTCATGCCACTGAAAGCGACACATGAATGGTCACGCATCAGGGTGACATATTTCCAGGTTATCACCTTCAAGCGGAGGACCTGGTCTAGTGTACTGATCTTTGTTCTAAAACCTACTTGAGACTCTTCGAGGATGTTGTTCTGTTATATCAATTAGTTCAGTTTGCAGAGAACCTGCCTACAGAAGATTTTTTGTGAGTTATACAGCAAGCTTATGGGTCTATAATTTAAGGGGTTAGTTCTTTCGCATTTTTTAGGTCTCGGCTAGCGTAGGCTGCGCAGACATGCGCAGTCTCGCTGGCGAGATTTAATGAGTAAGGTTAGATTTCACTGGCGGGGTTTAAGCCCCACCCCTCTTTTCCATTGGCTGGCGTCACCGTTTATGCTAAACGGTGGCCAGCCATTGGAAAAGAGCGTCTAGTGACGTACACTTTTCTCTTTTAGAGCCGTCCCAGTTGGACTGGCTCGGTTGCCTTACGTGTGTAGTGAAAGCTTTTTTATCTTTATGGGGCCATGTGTTTCAAACATATGGCCCCATAAAGACAAGAGATCGGCTGCAGCGCGGTCCTCTTTCATTTTCGGGACACGTTGCTCTGCCTTGTTTATACTCTACACTGGATGACCCTTTAATCTATAGGGGAAATGGTGCTTACTGATCAAACAAGCCATGCACGTACACATTCCCTGTACTATCTGACGTGCATGTTGACATTTATGGACAGTACTGGTGTCCTTGTATTAAAATACAATAAATGTGTAGTGGAAATAGAAGACGGCACTGGCGGAGCCGGAAGTCTACATTCACTGCATGGGGCTGTACAGCCGCTGGCGCGCCGATGATCCCGCCTGAGTCTGCCCGCCGCCACCCGCTACTCTCACCCCTCCCGCCCCATCAGCCAATCAAGCACATGGAATAGCGCTCCCGGTGCTGCGGCTTGAATTGTTTCATTCCCGGCAAGGGGCACATTTACTGTCTGAAGGAGGAAAAGCATGGAAGCCTTGCTGCAGCGGCCAATGCAAGACACTTGCACGAGGTTTCAGAGGTGGCGAGTCAGGTCCTACCTGGCAGTGCCCTCTGGTACACCGCCCGCTCCTCCTCACCACCAGTCAGCCATCTTACACAGCCCAACGTAACACCATGAGAGCTGGGCGGGACACGGTGTAGGCCACAGCTTCTGGCGACTGAAAGAGAGGACGGACTAATGTAGGGAATCTTGTTATTTTTCTACCACTGCATTTTAAACGTTTGCTTATTTTCCTGTCGCTTGATAAAGCCAAATGCGACAGCGTATGTAGTAACTTAAGTTGGGCGTCTTTCCAAATGTTTTGGAGGAAAAATAATAATGTTTTCATTGTAATTAGTCATTAACTGGTTTGAAGAATTGCATTTAACAAGATGGCGGGCGCTTCGCTTCTAGTGCAGTGAAGTCCCTTGCCGCAAACATCTCCAATTTCGAACGTCCCAAGGCAGCCACCGCCTTCCAACCAAGGGGGATATTTTATCCGAAGCATTAGATGCTGATCACGGGTGTGTGGGTGGAAGTTAGGAGACCTGTCCAGGGTATGTTTTTTTGAAGTCATTCTTCACGTTATGTGGAGAGCTAGCAACTAAGCAGCACTAGTTTTTTCTTTGTATTCAGGGTCACCCACTTACGGTGCATGACTAAACGTCTTGTGCAGCCAGCGAAGTACTCTGAGCTGGCCAGCCCCAGAATGCAGCAATGCGCGCTGAAGTGCTAGAGAGAACCACCTCGGCATGTTTTTTTTTGTGGACCAGAATTGCAAATCAAACACAATTGTTTTCCGCGTCACTTCAGCTGATGCTTTTGTTTTCACTGCTGACGTCCCTTGAACTCACTTGGCTGCGTGTCACACACATGGACTCTGGATGCAAGCTGTTCACCTGGACGTAAGCAAAGGAGAGGGTTCCAAAGCGCATGCGCGTTGTTCTCGCTCTCCTTGGTGGCGCACCCAGCTAGCAGCTACTAGACGTGTCTGGCATTGGCTGCCAAGACCCTTCCTTAATCGATAGTTGATGTGAGTTGACGGCGCTGGCACCCTCGACGCTCTTGGGGGTTACGTTGTAGTCCCGCGCAGAGCTAGAGGCTCACCTAACTGCAGATACCTTTTTGCAGCCAATTGTGTGAACAACTTTATATTAACTATTGTTTACTTAAAAAATGGCAGGCATTTACGTTTGCTTTCCTCCAATCCTCGTGTTGCTTCTCTGGTCTTCCTGTCCTTCCTCATGCTGCTTTCGCCTATCTCATCTACCTTCACCTATGTTGCTTTCGCCTCTCTCCAGCCCTCCTGTGTTGCGTCTGTGTTTTTTTCCATCCTCCCCCTCCCTGCTCCACCCATTTGCTTCTGTTCCTCACTTTACTGGCAGACTAAAATATAAACACTTTTGCATGTTTTGTTTTCTTTTTAGTTACAGATTCAACTCGGTTTTGTGACTAAAAAGCACAAAAAGCGTAAGCATTAGTTTGCAGGTGCGCATGTGTTGTATGAGAGCCTACAAAACAACAGGCAGCCACATCACAGGCTTTTTTTTGGGGGGGGTAACATTTCCCCACTCTGCATACCATTGCTGAAAATCAATGGCATAGCCTATAGATAAAGGTGAGACCTACTTTCTTTGCCAATGCTTAATTGTCAATGTCTATGCTTTCATGTATTTCCAGTGAGAGAAAAAAGAACAAGCATTAAAAATGCAATAGGTCTCGCCTTTTATTAAGTTAAAGCCATTTGCTTTGCTATACAATACCAATAGCAAAGCAAATGGCTTTAACTTAACCAATGGCGAGACCTGTTGCATTTTCAATGCTTGTTATGGATGGGTATGATGACAGCGCAATGCCATGATGGTGGGATTGGATTGCCTTTTAAAATGCTACTAGATAGAGCATTCAAGAATGGGGACCAAATGTCTGGTTAGGAGAGAAAGAGGTCGCACGGAATACCATCCATTCCTGGTACCTTTCCTTTTAATGTTTGTTTAATAGCTTTATAAGTTTCGGATAGGGTAAAAGTAAAGTGAGCTGCAGGAAAAAGAAATTCAGTATTTTCGTTTGATATTTGGTGGCCACTAGCCCCATCTGGAGGGGGACTCTCTGGGTTGTTGTGTCGCTGTGTGCAGTCGTATAAACCACTAAAGTGAGTGACCCAAGTGTAGGGTTTTATCACTACTCTAGGGAGTTGGAGTTGGAAGGGTTAGCTGTTATTAGTTTCTAAAAACTTTTGTGGTCACCATTCTCTAAAGTTTCAGCAATTAATAGCCATTTGGTCCTCTTCCCATTCTCTTCTAGCTTTGAGTAGGAGGGTTTTGTAATCGCACCTGCACTTTATGATTTCCGGCCTAGAGACCCTTTTTAATGGCTCTCAACAAGTAGGTTTTTCCTAGTTGGCAAGCTTTATTGTACCAGGATGGCATTTTTCTTTTAAGAGCTCCTATCCTCTGTTCCCTCATGAAGCACGGCCTTAGTGTGTCCATGAGTTCACAGTGTACAGTGACAATATTAATATTGTGAACATTGGTTGGATCAATCTGGGACATTTTAAGCACAAAAAGGTTGTGTATAAGAATATAGCACATTGCAATGCTATGTACTCCATCGCGTGCTTTTACAACGCGGTCGATACAACGACTGCATTGTTAGTACACGATGCATTTCCATCGCAAGTCATTACAACAACTTGCAGCAGAAGGGCGAGCTGGATTTAGGAATAGTATTATTTATTATTTCTACTCCACTTTGCGCAACAGTAGGGAAGGTGTTGGAATTCATTTCCAATACCTCAGCGTCCCCTACAGCAAGTTGTTGTAATGACTTGCGGTGTAATTGCATTGCATACTAACAACGCGGTCGTTGTAACGACCGCATTGTAATAGTACTGTGATGTAATGACAGCGTTGTAAACGCTGTTTCCCTGTATATGAGTGCCATTTTTTAACATCCGTCAACAGATCTGCCCACTTAGCATTTCTTAGATTATTTGTGGTGGCAATTAAGGATGTGGTAGTAACCATTTCCAGTTTTACATCACTAAAAGGGATCATAGAAAAAGATACACTTAGGTGCCGATTCCGATCCTGGAAAAATTTTCCCCGGCCGAATTGAATCTGGATTTTTTACCGTACGAATCGTACAAGTAGCGTACAAACTGCCAAGTACGATTCGCATGGGAAAAACTCCATACGAATCACATCCGGAACATTTCCCCACACGTCCTCGGGTCGGAAATTGTGTCCGACACATCCCCGGACGATTTACCGTACGAATCGGAAAAATGAAGTCCGACCGCGCTAGTACGATCACTCTCGTCCTTTCCATTTCACAACTGTATGCAAAAAACACCGTACGGACCGAACTCCCACAGCAAGCATGGAGACACGTGTCCGCATACGCGCCGAAAACCCCACCACAGACCCCGCACATACGCGCAAAATGCTCCCCGGCCGCGGATGTACGCGCCGAACCCCCACCCCACCCGTGTATGTACGGACCGTACCCCCACCCGTGTATGAATGGAGCGTACCAACACCCCACCCGTGTATGTACGGACCGTACCCCCACCCCACCAGTGTATGTACGGACCGTACCCCCACCCCACCAATGTATGTACGGACCGTACCCCCACCCCACCAGTGTATGTACGGACCGAACCCCCACCCCACCCGTGTATCTATGGACCGTACCCCCACCCGTGTATGAATGGAGCGTACCAACACCCCACCCGTGTATGTACGGACCGAACCCCCACCCGTGTATGAATGGAGCGTACCAACACCCCACCCGTGTATGTACGGACCGTACCCCCACCCCACCCGTGTATGTACGGACCGAACCCCCACCCCACCCGTGTATCTACGGACCGTACCCCCACCCCATCAGTGTATGTACGGACCATACCCCCACCCCACCCGTGTATGTACGGACCGTACCCCCACCCGTGTATGTACGGACCAAACCCCCACCCGTGTATGAATGGAGCGTACCAACACCCCACCCGTGTATGTACGGACCGTACCCCCACCCCACCAGTGTATGTACGGACCGTACCCCCACCCCACCAGTGTATGTACGGACCGAACCCCCACCCCACCCGTGTATGTACGGACCGTACCCCCACCCGTGTATGTACGGACCGAACCCCCACCCGTGTATGAATGGAGCGTACCAACACCCCACCCGTGTATGTACGGACCGTACCCCCACCCCACCAGTGTATGTACGGACCGTACCCCCACCCCACCAGTGTATGTACGGACCGAACCCCCTCCCCACCCGTGTATGTACGGACCGTACCCCCACCCGTGTATGTACGGACCGAACCCCCACCCGTGTATGAATGAAGCGTACCAACACCCCACCCGTGTATGTACGGACCGTGTCCCCACCCCACCAGTGTATGTACGGACCATACCCCCACCCCACCAGTGTATGTACGGACCGAACCCCCACCCCACCCGTGTATCTACGGACCGTACCCCCACCCGTGTATGAATGGAGCGTACCAACACCCCACCCATGTATGTACGGACCGAACCCCCACCCGTGAATGAATGGAGCGTACCAACACCCCACCCGTGTATGTACGGACCGTACCCCCACCCACCAGTGTATGTACGGACCGTACCCCCACCCCACCAGTGTATGTACAGACCGAACCCCCACCCCACCCGTGTATGTACGGACCGTACCCCCACCCATGTATGTACGGACCGAACCCCCACCCGTGTATGAATGGAGCGTACCAACACCCCACCCGTGTATGTACTGACCGTACCCCCACCCCACCAGTGTATGTACGGACCGTACCCCCACCCCACCAGTGTATGTACGGACCGTACCCCCACCCGTGTATGTACGGACCGAACCCCCACCCGTGTATGAATGGAGCGTACCAACACCCCACCCGTGTATGTATGGACCGTACCCCCACCCCACCAGTGTATGTACAGACCGTACCCCCACCCCACCAGTGTATGTATGGACCGAACCCCCACCCCACCTGTGTATGTATGGACCGTACCCCCACCCGTGTATGTACGGACCGAACCCCCACCCGTGTATGAATGGAGCGTACCAACACCCCACCCGTGTATGTACGGACCGTACCCCCACCCCACCAGTGTATGTACGGACCGTACCCCCACCCCACCAATGTATGTACGGACCGAACCCCCACCCCACCCGTGTATCTACGGACCGTACCCCCACCCCACCCGTGTATCTACGGACCGTACCCCCACCCCACCAGTGTATGTACGGACCGTACGCCCACCCCACCCGTGTATGTACGGACCCTACGCCCAGCCCCCCTTGTATGTACCGTGCGAAACACCACCACCGATGGACGGTGCGGACCAACACCTGCCCGTGTTCGTACGCACCCTACCCCAGGCCCACACACCAGCACCCTCACCCAACATCGGGCATGTACGAGTCGTACTAAGCCATAGCAAAGGACATCACTGTACAACAACATGGCCCATGTACGCACCGTACAGACGCTAAAAACACTCCTACTGAACCATGACTAACCAAAAAAACACAAGGACAGTCAATCCGAGGCCCACAACACCACTAAACATATCCAACAAGGCCAAATACATCCTATACACTGACCTGCAACTGACAAACAGATAAACAGAGACCCAAACCACTACCACTCCTTATAACACACCCACCCAAAGTTCAAACACAGCCACACCCACAAATGGACCAATAAAAAGGCCCAACACACACAAACCATGATCCTTTGCAACAGATCCACTGCTGCCAGACCCCAGAGACAACGCACTGCACCATACTTCAACCATCAATACACCTTACACTTGCACTCCTTCACACAACCACCATCACAAACACACCCTCATCACATTCACACACACATACCTGCACACCCACAACCATCCACACCCACACCCATCCACACCCCCACCCCCACAACCATCCACGCCCACACCCCACACCATGCCCACCAACAAGAATCCAAAGTTCACAAAGGACGAGCTGGAGTCCCTTGTCGACGAAATCATCAGAGTCGAGCCACAGCTCTTTGGAACATTGGTCAGACGGACCAGCATATCAGAAAAAACTGCCATGTGGGAGAGGATAGTCAATTCCGTGAATGCTGTTGGGTCCACCAGAAGGACCAGGCATGAGTGCCAAGCCAGGTGGTACGATCTGCGGAGGACGGTCCGCCGCAAAATGACGGACGAGCACAACCAGGCCAACATCACTGGAGGAGGGCCATCCCGCAGACCGGTACACTACCATCCCTGGGAGGAGAAGGTGATGACCACGCTGGAGCCGTTGGCATGTGACGGACTAGAAGGAGTCCGAGAGCCTGGTGAGTACACAAACAACTCACCTCACATGGGGGGAACGCCATATACAACCCAAATACCAATCATGCACGCAGCCCCCCCAAAGCCAGCACCGGACACAACCACACTCCAAAAACACACACATGCCACTAGCGCCTCCATGCCCCATGCCCCAAGCAAGGCCAGGCCAAGTCACAGGCCACACAAAACACAAACACAAGACAGGATGTCCCCGATGCCGGGAGGGTGGGCCTTAAAACTAACATAGAGCAACTCTGAAGCACACAACAATGCCCTCAGTCCATATGGCTTAGGGCACAGCCATACCAACAGTGTGTCCCCACACAGTACTGTTTTGCCTGCTAATGGTGGCCGCGTTGCAGGACGACATGGGTATGAAGGCACAATTTGCACATAACAGCAGCCAATGAAGACGCAGCACACTGAAAGAGTGTCAGCACACACCGCCACAGCAGCAGCGCAGGCTCAGACACTCCGCCCAATGGGTGCCGGCAGAGAAGAAACAAACCCACATGAACAAGCCAATGGCCTTTGCAAGACCTGCAAACTGTGGTGACAGAGGGTGACACACAGAGGGAGGGAGAGGGGCAGAGAGAGGGACACAGACAGAGGTGGACACAGGGAGACAGACAGAGGGAGGAAGGAGGCTGACAGAGGGAGGGAGAAGGGGAGACAGAGGGAGACGCACAGAGGGAGGAGGCTGACAGAGGGAGGGAGAAAGGGAGACGGACAGAGGGAGGAGGCTGACAGAGGGAGGAAGAAAGGGAGATGGACAGAGGGAGGAGGCTGACAGAGGGAGGGAGAAAGGGAGACGGACAGAGGCAGGAGGCTGACAGAGGGAGGGAGAAAGGGAGAGGTACAGAGGGAGGAGGCTGATAGAGGGAGGGAGAAAGGGAGACGGACAGAGGGAGGAGGCTGATAGAGGGAGGGAGAAAGGGAGATAGAGGGAGACGGACAGTTGGAGGAGGCTGACAGAGGGAGGGAGCAAGGGAGACAGAGGGAGACCAAATCACCCTTGGGTGGTGTGGCCATGTCCGCTCGTCAGCAGGTGGACTGTGTGCATGTAGACAAGGTTTGGCAGTGCCTTAACCCCCCCTTCAACCTTTGATAAACACTAGGCCATGTGTCAATCTGTGCACGAGTACATCCGTGCTGCAGGCACAAACAGAACCTTACACCCAGTATACCTACCCACTGTGTTCGTCAGAACCCTGTCACAAATTGTTAAGTTACCTACCTGCATTCTCAAATAGCATGGAAAAAACTACATTTGGCCATGTACAGTGCAACACGTAAGGCGGCTCTGCATGGCTTGCTACGCCCGCTCACTACACTGCTGACTGCGTTCCCAAAATATGCATCAACTAAGATTGTGTCACACATAGGTAAAGTGACGAAAGCTGTGGCCAAGGGACATACCCATGCACAAGTGCACTGTGTGAGGAATGCTAGCCAAATCCAACCACCCAGAGGAACTGTGCCAAATCAAAAAAGAATGAAACATGGATGTCGCATGTAACACAATTAACACTGTCTCTCTCACACACAGGTCAACGTCGTCGATCTCCCCCCAACACTGGGGGGGAAGACTCACAGGACCAGGCTCTGCGTGAAGAGGACCCCAACGCCAGCGACGACTCTCACCACTCCGTGGATGACCCAGACCAACCTGGCCCCTCTGGTGTCCAACCACCTGCAGCACCTGCGTCAGGTACAACTGTGCCAACCACCTCCCCCATTCCTGCCACATCCCAGGAGACACCCAGGAGCCCTGCCCGCACACAACAACGCAGCCAGTCTGTCCAGGAGGGACAAGGTTCTCCGGGCACCCAGGAGGAGGCAGGCGACACCGCAAATGCCATCCCTCAGGGGTCCCGGAGACTCGATGTGCCCACAACGGCAGGCCAGGCGCAAGTGGGCAGGGGTGGTGGGAGTGGAGGACGGCGGAGGCCCGAACCTGCCCAGTTGGCTCAGGACCCGGCTATGGCACACGTCAGAACCATCCTGGACGCATACCGGCGTGACTCCAGAGGCATCGCCCAGATAGTGGAGACCCTCAATGAGATGAAGGCCCTGCAGGTTGAGCATCATGCCAGGATGGAGGCAAGACATGCAGAGCACTTGGCGGTGCACAGGGACATGAGCCAATCCCTCCGTCAGATCGCCCAAAGCCTGGCAAACCCTCCCTGTGCCAGCAGGCATAGAGCAGCACCAGCCCCAGGGAGGGAGGAGGAGGAGGAATCATCTGATGGAGCGTCCCTTGCACCGTCAAGCCAGGCGTCTGAGGGTCCCCGCAGGAAGGTGGGTCGTCCACGTAAAAGACCGTGAGAGTCAGCGGAACATCACCATCTCCCAGGCCACCTGGCCTGGCACCTGGCCCTATGGCCCAACAGCAGCACAGCAGCAAAGGACATTCTCTGCCACATGGCCTTGCTGGTCACTGTCTGACCAATGTTGACAAAGACTGTGGCACAGACTCTGATGACTGTCAATTGCAAGGACACCAACTCCCCCTGTGAACTTTGGATTCTACACTCCCGCCAAGCACCTCTTGTCACCCCCCCACACACGTACCCCAGCACTAATAAAATTCATCACAATCACAAGATGATGCCGTCATTTCGCATTATTCCACTACATGTGTGTGTTGTAAAGTCAAACCATGCCTGATTTCTGAAATAACTCTGAACCAACATACCCTGGGGTCTGAGTCTGGCACAGGACACACATGGGTCACAACGTACCATCCAAGACAGACATGGAGCACCATACTTACCCGTGATGGGCCCAACCAGCTGAGGGGGTGCCCGCACAACTGTGCCCACAGACCTATTCAGAAGAGCAACAGTCATGCGCAGAGGTCAGGGATCATGTGGAGTGTCCTGGGGTGGGAGTCCCAGGTATGTGTAGACACGTGGCAGAACCATGTCCTGCATACTTGAGTCAGGTGATGTGGAGAATGGTGGGCCAGCCAAGGTTGGATGCATGGAGATGGCACAATTGGGTGTTTGATCACAGTGCCACAAGGTTGTGTTGTGGGTGTGGGCTGCATCCTGAGGGTGTGCGTGGATTGTGAAGGTCATCCTGCAGCTGGCAGTGATCCACTCCCCCCATCTCTGTTGGACGTTGATGTGGCCTGGTCGCCGGATGTAGTAGCAGAGCTGTGCAGATGCACCCTGGATGTGGACAAGTATCATGGGATTTCTAACGCACATGTCCGTAGAGTGCAGGGTAGGAGTAGACACGGATGTCATAGTTGACCTGGGAGATGGTCTCCCTCTTGCCTTGAGGTGGATGGAACTGAGGATCTTGTGCATAATGCAGAGTGTGCTGCCGCATGAGGCACAGATGCTGCTGATCAGCATAGCACATGTCAGCAAGCAATCCATGATGGACACCAGCTCGTTTGCGTGGACACTGGGTGCCCTTGCAGCAGGGCCTGCAGCAGCATGCGCCATGTCAAGGAAACAATGCCACAAGTAGCACACAAAGACAAGGATCTCAGGAAGGAACCATGCAAAAGGTGCATGTCAAGGAAGGAATGTCTGGTTCAACATGGCACACACACACACAATGGATTCACATGCGGCACAGTGGCCGTCGTGGAGACTGACAGGCCACAAAACCTACACAGCCATGGACATCATGCACAATACAGAATCTAATCCCTGACAAACAGCTTGCATCTTGCTACTCTACACATAGACTCATATGCACCATCTCTGAGAACAATGCCAGACATGCCGCATGCACAGTGGCAACAGACCACCATTGACAGAGATGAGGCACCTTGGAGGCAGAGGGACACCTTTATTAGTCATGTGTGTCGGAATGCTAATGCAACTCTGTCTACACATACACAGGTCATGTGGATGAAGACGTGGGACCAACACTGGCACCCCCCTTAGCACCACAGATGCTGGAAATCCATGGCACTGGCACACAAGTGACGGGTTACAGCTAAACACCCCCTGCTGCTCACGGAGAGCCTGCTATACACCATTGAGCCCCTAATGGGGAATTCACACACCATGTCAACCCGGTGCAACCCGTATGTTTCCGAGGCCAGTGTCACACACATTGATGGCTCCATCACAATCCTATTACAGATGACTGTCACCAAGTCTGACCATCAAATCAGGTGAATTCTGCTCCAGGTCATACGCCCCATGGTGATTCTACATGTATGCAAAGTAACCAAACATGAACAGGAGCAGTGCACACACATTCAAAACAAATGCCACTCCCAAAAAGCCGTGCTGCATCCCTTACCCGAAGGAGATTTTCAAACTTGTCTGTGCATGTAACGCTGATTCAGCACATGTTGCTGTGATCATGAGGAATAGCAGGAGCACAACAATGCCACCAGCAGACAGCATGCGCAAGTACCTGTGGATGGGAGACACACCAGAAGTCAGCCAAAAGAAGTACATCCGCATGCATGTGCATGTACTTGACACGTATTGGGTTGTCAACATGCTAGGTCACAATGATGACTCTGGAAAAACATTTCTTCTATTGCACCATCACTCGAGTGATACATCCAAACACACCTCAGACTCACTTGGAAGACATGCAGATGGACACACATATTGCAACACATGCCACACACAGCCCAATGCGTGCACACTCAGACACTGGAACTCACCACTAAGCAAAGAAGTCGCGTATGAGCCGACTCCACATGTCCTCCACCGCCTCCTCCTCCTCCACATCACTTGCCTCGTGCCCAAGCCCTTCATCCTCCACGGGTGGATGGTCCTGCTCATCTGGATCCAGGATGAGTGGCACAGCTTTCTCCACTGCCATGTTGTGCAGCATGCAGCACACGAGGAATATCTTGCAGACCTTCACCGGTGCATATGGGAGTGCGCCACCGGTCTTGTGGAGGCAACGGAATCGGCTCTTCAGGAGGCCAAACGTCCTCTCTATCACTCGCCGGGTCCGCCCATGGGCGTTGTTGTAGCGGTGATCGACAGCCGTGCTGGGGTTGCGGAGAGGCGTGATCAGCCATGGCATATTGGGATAGCCAGCATCCCCTACATGGAAACATCATGGACAAGAGTGGGTCAGGAGAAGCAGTAAGACAGGAAGATGACGTTAAATACAGGACTGGCAGAGTATACCCACCAACAATGCATGCTCGTTCGTTGCGCAGCTGCAGCATTATTTCAGGCACCCTGCTACGCCTCATGATGTACGCATCGTGTGCTGATCCTGGAAAACGAGCACAGACATGTGAAATCACCATGTTGGCAAGACACACCGCAAGGGCATTAATGGAGTGGTAATGCTTGCGGTTACGGAAGGCTACCTCCTGTGCCTGTGGTGGTACCAAAGCAACATGTGTTCCATCTATGGACCCAATGACATGGGGCATCCCTCCCAGGGCATAGAACTCACGCTTGACAGCTGTCAACTGCTCAGGAGTTGGGAATTTTATGAACTCATCAAGGTGCTCCAACATGGCCTCTAAAAAATCATGCAGAACACGGCTTAACATGGTTTGGGACATCCCACCCACATGGGCAATGGTATGTTGAAAGGTACCCGTGGCCAAGAAATGTAGGGCTGCCATCACCTTCACCTTGGGTGTCAGTGCACCAGGATACCTGTGTAGCGGTTGGAGGTGTGCTGCCAGCCGTGTCGTCAAGTCCCCAATCAAACGTTGGGGGAAGCGGTAGCGGCGTATACAGTCATTTTCCCGCATGTCAGCCAAGTCCGGAATTGCTCGAGGGAGAGGCGGAGCCCTGCAGTAAATTAGAAGGGACAACGAAGAGTGAGTACAGTACACCACCAATGTCAATGTACTGAGCACATGGTCAACAGGCAATACAAATATGCTACATACAGAGTCAGGTCTGTGCAATATGCCCTGGACACGTATGGCAGCCATGTGACACTCCTACCAAGGGACAGCTAAAAACGTTTATTCTCAACCTCATAATGCCATGCCATGAAACTAGCTGTGGGCCAGTGTAAGTGGGCAGGCAGACGCATTACAGGAGTTACAGACAACCAAATATGTGCAGAGGAAGGATGTTTATTGTACAGACAGGTTGCGGAACACTAGAGGCACAGGTCACATGTAATGGAAAAAGGACAGACCACACACCTTGCCATGAAGGATTACATTTCAATAATGATCCCACATACATTGAGAGTATGCAGATATGTCCTTGTTTTGAAACTCTGTGTCGATGCATACACACACACCTTACGTCGGATTCCACATGTGGCGTGGTATGCGTAACACTGTGCCATGGCCATCTACACACAGACACATGTTGGTTGCAGCAACTGCAGATGCATTTGACCAAACACCTACAGCAAGCTAATGGGAACACACGACACATACATGACATAGTCACATCGTGCAACGCGGGTAGTCACATGTCAGGTGTGAAAACCCCTGTAGCTGGCATCAGGGGACAGTTGCGTGTGTTGTTGACTGTGCCATGGCAGTGACGCTTTTCACAAGTGTTCTGTACTACATGCACACATGTCAAAGGAGTGAAGGGGATGTCTGGCACATAGTCCACCATCACACATGACATCTGTACAAATCTCATCATACATCTATTGCCTTCACAACTCAGGAGTGATGTGCCACATTACAGCCTGACACACCTGTGCCCCACACATGTAGTACTGCACAGACAATGCATTGATGTCCAGCCTTGGACAAGTATGTCAGCTCTATTCCTTTCTGTGTGCTGCCTGTCACCACTGTCAGGTGTGGAATGCACCGTACATGCGCTCTGAGGGCGTGTGTACGTTCCCCATCACTATGGGAGTGCTGCCGTAGGCCTACCCATAGAGAAACGGCCCGTACACGCGCGTGTACGGGGTGTATCACTATGGGTACGCATACGCGAGCAAAGCCATAGTGAAACGGCCCGTACACGCGCGTGAACGGGGCGTATCACTATGGGTACGCATACGCGAGCAAAGCCATAGTGAAACGGCCCGTACACGCGCGTGTACGGGGCGTATCACTATGGGTACGCATACGCGAGCAAAGCCATAGTGAAACGGCCCGTACACGCGCGTGCACGGGGCGTATCACTATGGGTACGCATACGCGAGCAAAGCCATAGTGAAACGGACCGTACACGCGCGTGTACGGGCCGTTTCTCTGCATTTGGGGTGCCCTAGGGCCCTGGAACTCACCGTACCTGTGTGTGAATGTCCAAATTACATAGGGGACACATGAGGGACAAGTATAAAGCCCTACATGCATGCTGGTTGTCATGGAGACCGAGTTTAAAGTTTGAATTTTTTTCACCAGGTGCCTAGCTAAAGTCGGTTTGAAAGAATCTACATTGTTGCAAAGTGGTTGTTGAGTTGACATCATGCTAAATAAAAAAAAAGAGCAAAGCCACTGACTGTGGTAGGTTTAAAGGGATTGGAGGAAACATAGGATGCAAATGTGAGTGACCAATCACTCTGTACTCCTGTGAATGAAACAGGGCAGCAAGGTAGATATAAGGCAGCCAGGTCCCATGAGAGAGCACTTGCCTGCACATCCTTTGATTCAACTACACTGCTGCTGCTCGTGAATCCTCTGGCACCATGTCCAGGTCTGTGGAGAGGGCCCAGCCTTTCACCCGGGAGGAGAACCAAGCCCTGCTGGATGTGATCCTCCCACAGTACCCCATGCTGTATGGTCGACCAGGGGTTCAGGTGAGTGCTGAGTCCACTAGCAAAGACTGTGCCCCCTTTTTTGTGACTTCTGCCATTGTGTCCAGGTGTAACACACATGCAATGTACTGTAGGGTGGGTCCCGGGTGGGGGAATGCCTAATGTCTCCCAGCCAGAGCATGCTGTGCTGCATGTCTGCTTTCCTCACTTGCATTGTGTGTACTGTGACAATCACTGCATGTGGCATTACACATTCTGCCTGTCTAATCCTCCTGGGAATGTTGTTACTACAGTCCTTATGTGAATCTGTGGTCCCCCCAGTGTGACAGGTGGCAGTACCCACAGATGTGTGTTTGTTCAGTGTACATGTGCTGAGAGTGTCCAAATGATGTGTTTGTCCCCTGGACATTGGTGTGTGTGTGTAAGTCCCCTGTCATGTGGGTGAGTGCATATGTGGAGTGTAGCACCCCAGCTGCATGAGGGATGGATATACCCTGCCCATCTGATGTGAGCAGGGAGCAGTGCTGTGTGTCTGCGGTGATGGGCCAGCCCCACACCTGTGACACCCCCCAGTCTAGTGGCACATGTGCAGAGTGAGGTGTGTAGCTGCAGTTGTCAATGTCAGGTGATTGTCCTGTGGCTGTGTGTGTCTGTGTACTCTGCTGAGGGCGCCTCAGTGGCCTGTGGCATGTGACTGCTTTGAGGTGCTGCACATAATCCTGGTGTCGCTTGTGATGCACAGTGTGAGCCTGGATGATTGATTGTGTCGTACCCCTCATGCCACCTCTGTACTCTACAATGCCACCTAGTGCTTTTTGCCTTCCACAGAGGAAAGTGTCCCTATGACACAGGTGTAATGAGTTTGATGCATTCTATGCCCTGTTAAAACCAGCCAAATTGTTCTAATGTGTGTCTCTGTGACATGTCGCAGGTGTATTGATGTTGTCTCACTTTTTCATCCTCACAGGTAGGCGCCTGTGCCAAGGAGCAGATCTGGAAGGACGCCGTCAGTGCCGTGAGACAGACGGATGGTCGGAAGCGGCGCCTAGCCCAGGTGAGGAAACGCTGGCAGGATATCCGGTGCTGGACGCGGAGGATCGCACGGGTCCTGCTGGGGGACTCACCTGTGAGCCAAAAGAACCATGGGCGCCGCCGTCTGACCCACATCCACAAGCGTGTGCTGGCGGTCGTCTTCCCTGACATGGACAGGCACTTACGGGAAAAGCAGCCGCAGGAAGTGGGTAGGTACATGTGTGTTTGTTGTGTGTCACCAGCATTTGTAAGTGCACAGTTGCATGGATACACTGCCAGGGTTTACATGTGCAGTGCAGTTCCTGTTCCCCAAAGTGTAGCGGTGCTGTCCTTCCTCCCTTCCCCTCCTTGGCATGTGTACCCTGGTCTGTGTGTAGTCACACTTGCACAAGGTTATCTAGGCTGCCAGTTTATCGATGTTCCCAATGCTTGCAGCTTCATGTGTGGGGGTGGTGTGTAACAGGTTTTGGGACCTTGCCTGTGCCCTGTCCAGTTCAGTACTTGTGGGGTCCATGTCCGTTGTCACTGATGCTGAGTCCAGACATAGGAGTGTGTCTCTAAAGTGTATTGCTTTACAGCATGCATGTCCTATTTTGTGGCCTGTGACATGATGTGCATGAGTGTGAGATATGCAGGGTGCAGGGATGGTGGCTTGTGTTGCAGTCATTACCATTCAGGACCATGGAGTAGTGTGGACACTACTGTCCCCTGGGGCATCTTTTCCTAGGTATCATGTGTGTAATCCAAAAATGTCGACAATCTCTGTGTCTACAGCATAGGTTGTGCTCTGTGCCATTGTACCGTGGCACCATTTGTGTCTACGTAAACTCTGCTACATGTGTCCACTGTACAGGCTGACCAAATGTCCCTTGTTCATACTCACGGGTGCCAGTGCCTGTGTGTCTTGGTAAAATGATCTGATGATGGCCATTTGTAGATGATGTATTTGTACCGGCGCACCAGGGGTATTTGGTGTCCAATCAGGATTTCCTGCAGGCCATGTTTTTTAATTCCAGACTAAGAGATGTAAGTGCTTCCTGTGTCTCAATAAATTGTCTCATGTAGGGGGTGGGTGGTGCGGGCAAGGCCTACATGTCTAGACCTGAAGTCTCCTTGCTAGGTCTGGCCAGTGTGTGATGTTTGTCTGGACATACACTCATGGTGCAGTGACCCATTAATGTTGGGAATGTTTCTAAGTATTGCCTTTGCAGCATGTGCCTACAGTTAATAGACATGGTTCCTGCTCATCCCTTTTTACGCCAACGCTGTGTGCTGCAGATGCTGTGCTGGATTGTCCCCAGTGCCTGGCTCCTCTGTCCAAATCCATATCATGTTATTTGCTATTGTGTCATGCTCTCCATAGTTGGTCAGTGGCATGGTGGGTCAACCAACTGTGTGTTGCAGGGCCTACATATGTGCCTTGTATTGTAGATGTTACTCATGTTGCTTTTCAGGCTATGCACTGTGACCTATGTGGATTTGACTCATGTGACATATGTATACAGGTGTCTGATTGTTTCCTGTCTCTTCACCTTGCTCACAGCATCGTCGGGGGACACCGAGGGAGACACTGGCACGGACCGTGAGGAGGGAGCGAGCACCAGTGCCATCAGTGCAGAGTTGTCTGGCACATCCAGTGGCACGGAGGCCAACGGGAGTGCAGCGGAGGACCTGTCCAGTCAATCCACCACCGACTATGACGCAGACGGGTCCGAGGCTGAGCACTCCGAGGGGGCGGTGGCTGGTCCCACAGCTGACACCAGCACTCCATCACTACCCGCCCCCTTCATTCCAATCACCGGCCTCCCACTTGCTCGTGTCCCTTCCCGCCGTGCTCGGTCAGCACGTGTCTCCTTCTTGCCAGGCACCGCACCCCCTGCCCCTGTCTCCACTGCTGCCACCAATGCCAAGTCTGTGGACATCCTGCGGCAGTTGCGGGTTGGTCAGACTGCGACGCTTAATGCCCTCCATGGCCACAACCAAGTGCTGAACCAGATGGAGGCATACTTGGAGGGCATTTCAGCCGCGCAGTCTGACCAACGCAACTTGCTGAGGTCCATAGACTCGACACTGAGTGCAGCAGTGGGTCTCCTGCAGCGCTATGCCCCACCCCCTACCCCTGCCCCATCCACACTTCCCACTCCCATGCCTGTCCCACGTACACCCAGACGTCAGCATGCATGCACAACACCAGACACAGGCACCACACCAGCAGGGCAGGGCAAACGCACACCTCCTGGCACGCACACACAGGGTGAGGTAGGCACACCCACTGGGTCGGGGGGCAAACATAAGTCACGCAGCCAGAGTGGGAGTCCGCATTCCGCCAAATCCACTCCCTCCAAATCCACTCCCCTCAGCTCTCCTGGCCACGAATCCAGCAAAGATTCCTTCATGGCCGCTCTGTCCCTGAGCCCAACAGTGACACCACCCAGCAAGCGGGCAAAGGAATCCCCGGTCAGGGTAGTTGAGTGCCCCCCCCCCCTGTCCACACCCTCCCACAGTGGCGCTGCGACCCATTCCTCCGCCCCCCCCTCCTTGGGGCCTGTGGTTCCTTCGGGTGCAGGGGATACGCTGGGGGACCTTGCTGACGTGTGCAGCGCCATCCTCACCACCTCCTTTGGCGCTGCCCCAACCCCTGTGGTGGAGTCCTCCGTCCCTGCACCCACAACGCCTGCCCTTGCTCCTCCTGTCCCTGCGGTGCCTGGTCCTTCCCCTTCCCCCCCACATGATGCCCCCCCCTGTGGAAGACAGGGTGGTCTGAACTGTGCAGGCAAGCTAGGGGACACGCGTCCCACTGTGTCCCCCATCCAGCTGTGACTAATGGACTGCCCTATGGGCTTTGTAAATATTGAACTTTATCCACACAAACATTTTTTGCTCATGCTGAATAAAGCCTTTTTTTTTCTCTTAGAACACTACTGCTTTTGTGGTATTGCTGTTGGTGGGGCTGCTCCATGATTTTGGGTGGTGTTCATGTGTTGGGTGTGTGGGAAATGTAGTAGTGTGCTGGTCATAGGGGGGACCCTGGTATCTGTGTGCCATCACAAGGTGTTAGCTAAGTTTCTTTGTTCATGTAGGCAGTTGCTGCATGGTGAAATTGTCCCAAGGTGTGTTCCTTCCTCTGTGTACCCTGACATCTTCCCTGCAGGGTGTTTCCAATATGTTGCGCTGAGCTGTGTCCACATTAGCTGGGTGTGTGACGGACCCCTTCAACTTTGGCCATGCATGCAGAGCGATGTCTCCACCTGCATCATTCGTGGCATCCTGGGTGATCACTGTACTTGTGTATGTAGTCTGTTGACATGACTTCATGTGGACATGTTCCCTTTTAGGCAGTATGCATATGTGTATTCCCAGCCTCGCACACATGTGTTACATGTACTGCAGGGTCTTTGTGCACCTGACTGACAATTGTGGCAATTGGATCTGTGGGTACTCCACCCTTTTTCTTTCCATGGGCACTGCTGGGGGCCTCTGCACACACCCCTCCTGCGTCTGGGCACTGCTGGGAGGACTCTGCACACACCCTCCTGCGTCTGAGCACTGCTGGGAATGATAGGCACACACCCCTCCTGTGTCTGGGCACTGCTGGGAGGACTCTGCACACACCCCTCCTGCGTCTGGGCACTGCTGGGAATGATAGGCACACACCCCTCGAGTGTCTGGGCACTGCTGGGAGGACTCTGCACACACCCCTCCTGCGTCTGGGCACTGCTGGGAATGATAGGCACACACCCCTCCTGTGTCTGGGCACTGCTGGGAGGATTCTGCACACACCCCTCCTGCGTCTGGGCACTGCTGGGAATGATAGGCACACACCCCTCCTGTGTCTGGGCACTGCTGGGAGGACTCTGCACACACCCCTCCTGCGTCTGGGCACTGCTGGGAATGATAGGCACACACCCCTCCTGTGTCTGGGCACTGCTGGGAGGACTCTGCACACACCCCTCCTGCGTCTGGGCACTGCTGGGAGGACTCTGCACACACCCCTCCTGCGTCTGGGCACTGCTGGGAATGATAGGCACACACCCCTCCTGTGTCTGGGCACTGCTGGGAGGACTCTGCACACACCCCTCCTGCGTCTGGGCACTGCTGGGAGGACTCTGCACACACCCCTCCTGTGTCTGGGCACTGCTGGGAATGATAGGCACACACCCCTCCTGTGTCTGGGCACTGCTGGGAGGACTCTGCACACACCCCTCCTGCGTCTGGGCACTGCTGGGAGGACTCTGCACACACCCCTCCTGCGTCTGGGCACTGCTGGGAGGACTCTGCACACACCCCTCCTGCGTCTGGGCTCTGCTGGGAGGACTCTGCACACACCCCTCCAGTGTCTGGGCACTGCTGGGAATGATAGGCACACACCCCTCCTGTGTCTGGGCACTGCTGGGAGGACTCTGCACACACCCCTCCTGCGTCTGGGCACTGCTGGGAGGACTCTGCACACACCCCTCCTGTGTCTGGGCACTGCTGGGAATGATAGGCACACACCCCTCCTGTGTCTGGGCACTGCTGGGAGGACTCTGCACACACCCCTCCTGCGTCTGGGCACTGCTGGGAGGACTCTGCACACACCCCTCCTGCGTCTGGGCACTGCTGGGAGGACTCTGCACACACCCTCCTGCATCTGGGCACTGCTGGGAATGATAGGCACACACCCCTCCTGTGTCTGGGCACTGCTGGGAGGACTCTGCACACACCCCTCCTGCGTCTGGGCACTGCTGGGAATGATAGGCACACACCCCTCGAGTGTCTGGGCACTGCTGGGAGGACTCTGCACACACCCCTCCTGCGTCTGGGCACTGCTGGGAATGATAGGCACACACCCCTCCTGTGTCTGGGCACTGCTGGGAGGACTCTGCACACACCCCTCCTGCATCTGGGCACTGCTGGGAATGATAGGCACACACCCCTCCTGTGTCTGGGCACTGCTGGGAGGACTCTGCACACACCCCTCCTGCGTCTGGGCACTGCTGGGAATGATAGGCACACACCCCTCCTGTGTCTGGGCACTGCTGGGAGGACTCTACACACACCCCTCCTGCGTCTGGGCACTGCTGGGAGGACTCTGCACACACCCCTCCTGCGTCTGGGCACTGCTGGGAATGATAGGCACACACCCCTCCTGTGTCTGGGCACTGCTGGGAGGACTCTGCACACACCCCTCCTGCGTCTGGGCACTGCTGGGAGGACTCTGCACACACCCCTCCTGTGTCTGGGCACTGCTGGGAATGATAGGCACACACCCCTCCTGTGTCTGGGCACTGCTGGGAGGACTCTGCACACACCCCTCCTGCGTCTGGGCACTGCTGGGAGGACTCTGCACACACCCCTCCTGCGTCTGGGCTCTGCTGGGAGGACTCTGCACACACCCCTCCTGTGTCTGGGCACTGCTGGGAATGATAGGCACACACCCCTCCTGTGTCTGGGCACTGCTGGGAGGACTCTGCACACACCCCTCCTGCGTCTGGGCACTGCTGGGAGGACTCTGCACACACCCCTCCTGTGTCTGGGCACTGCTGGGAATGATAGGCACACACCCCTCCTGTGTCTGGGCACTGCTGGGAGGACTCTGCACACACCCCTCCTGCGTCTGGGCACTGCTGGGAGGACTCTGCACACACTCCTCCTGCGTCTGGGCACTGCTGGGAGGACTCTGCACACACCCCTCCTGCGTCTGGGCTCTGCTGGGAGGACTCTGCACACACCCCTCCTGCGTCTGGGCACTGCTGGGAATGATAGGCACACACCCCTCCTGTGTCTGGGCACTGCTGGGAGGACTCTGCACACACCCCTCCTGCGTCTGGGCACTGCTGGGAGGACTCTGCACACACCCCTCCTGTGTCTGGGCACTGCTGGGAATGATAGGCACACACCCCTCCTGTGTCTGGGCACTGCTGGGAGGACTCTGCACACACCCCTTCTGCGTCTGGGCACTGCTGGGAGGACTCTGCACACACCCCTCCTGTGTCTGGGCACTGCTGGGAGGACTCTGCATACACCCCTCCTGCGTCTGGGCACTGCTGGGAGGACTCTTCACACACCCCTCCTGTGTCTGGGCACTGCTGGGAATGATAGGCACACACCCCTCCTGTGTCTGGGCACTGCTGGGAGGACTCTGCACACACCCCTCCTGCGTCTGGGCAATGCTGGGAATGATAGACACACACCCCTCCTGTGTCTGGGCACTGCTGGGAGGACTTTGCACACACCCCTCCTGCGTCTGGGCACTGCTGGGAATGATAGGCACACACCCCTCCTGTGTCTGGGCACTGCTGGGAGGACTCTGCACACACCCCTCCTGCGTCTGGGCACTGCTGGGAGGACTCTGCACACACCCCTCCTGCGTCTGGGCACTGCTGGGAATGATAGGCACACACCCCTACTGTGTCTGGGCACTGCTGGGAGGACTCTGCACCCACCCCTCCTGTGTCTGGCCATGTACGCTCCATACATACATGGGTGGGGGTACGGTCCGTACATACACTGTTGGGGTGGGGGTACGGTCCATACATACACTGTTGGGGTGGGGGTACGGTCCATACATACACTGTTGGGGTGGGGGTACGCTCCATACATACACTGTTGGGGTGGGGGTACGGTCCATACATACACTGTTGGGGTGGGGGTACGGTCCATACATACACTGTTGGGGTGGGGGTACGCTCCATACGTACGCAGGTGTGGGTACGGTCCGTACATACACGGGTGGGGGTACGCTCCGAACATACGCGGGTCTGGGTACACTCCATGCATACACTGGTGGGGGTACGGTCCGTACATACACTGTTGGGGTGGGGGTACGCTCCATACGTACGCGGGTGTGGGTACGGTCCGTACATACACGGGTGGGGGTACGCTCTGAACATACGCGGGTCTGGGTACGCTCCATGCATACACGGGTGGGGGTACGGTCCGTACATACACTGTTGGGGTGGGGGTACGCTCCATATGTACGCGGGTGTGGGTACGGTCCCTACATACACGGGTGGGGGTACGCTCCGAACATATGCGGGTCTGGGTACGCTCCATGCATACACGGGTGGGGGTACGGTCCGTATATGCACTGTTGGGGTGTTGGTACGCGCCGTACATACACGGGTGGGGGTGCGGCCCGTACCCAGGCCTTTGGAACATGGGTTCGGGCCGTACCGCCATTATTGGAGTGACGTAGGGGTGGGCGTGGTACGACTCGTACCCACGCTCTTAAGGCGTGGGTACGGTACGTACCGGACTTGTTGTGTTGCCGGTTCGCGTGTACATCCACTTCCGTTGCTGGACACGCCCCCACCCCCTCGAAGTGACCAGGCCCTGTAGGTCAGGTATGTCCAGGGCATGTATGATGTGTGACTTGGGTGGGGGTTTTGTGTCCTGCCCCTGCCCCCCCCCTTTGCCCCTGGGTGTTGTTCTGACCTTCTGCGGCGTCTGCGTCGGTTCCTGTAGAGCAGGTGGACTGCTATGAGGGCTGGGATGACACGTAGGTTCGGGTCCATGGCTGTCCGTCGCGTACAGGTGCTCCTTGCGCGCGTCGTCCTGATTTCCCGGCAGTTTTTGGCAGGCGGAGAATTTTATCCGTGCGGGGTGACGTCGGTGCGGTTCGTACTTCCTGGTTCGTGAAACGCAGCCTGAATGCGTCCCGACGTCATGTCGGCGCTTTCCTCAGATCACATTTGTATGTGTTTTTGTGTCGGTCGGTGTTTTGTACGATTCGTACGGAAATGGTGTTTCCGTGCAAATCGTACTTGCATGTTTGTATGGTGTATTTACTGGGTACGAGTCGGACAGAGAAAACGCTCCGACCGACGGTTCGTACCCGGTTTCTCCAGGATCGGAATCGACCCCATAGTGTCTGGTGGTCGCTATCCGACCTAGGGATGACTTGCATTTCATATAAGTCTGCCCATAAATCACTGTCCACTAGGGAGAACCCTCCGAACAGCTCTACTTTATGACATTCGGGCTCGCTTGCTATGCTCGCTAGCTCACCACAGGTCACTTATCCATAACTTTTATGCCCTACCACTCTCAAATGTCACCAGCTGCCACTGGGACCTAGTTCTGCCTGCAGGGAGTTGTACCTTATGTACTTCATGCAAGGTCTGCATTGTTTTGCAAGGTTTTGTGTCGCTCTGCGCCGGTTCTGATGTAGCTTTGCATCCCTTGGTTTCAGTTCCACAGGAGTTTTAGCTGGGCAACTAGGCTTTGTGGGGCTTCTAATCGCTCAGAATCAGTTCCAAGGAAGCTTTCAGCTGGGCGGCGAGGCTTTGCTAGAATTTGCATCGCTTAGCTTCCGTAACGATGAAGGTTTCAGTTGGACGGTGAGGCTTTGCAGGGCTTTGCATTGCTTGGTCTCAGATCCGATTAAACCTTCTGTTTGGAGCTCTGCAGCTTTGCTGGGCCCTGAATTGTTTTACACAGGTTCTGATGGAACCTTCAGTTAGGCAGGAAGGAGTGTTCTCTAATGCAGGTCAAACGTCCAGGACCTGGGGGGCATCTATTGAGGATCAGTAGTCACTATAGCAGTTCCAGCAGTAGGTCTCAAGCAGGTCCAGTTGGTGCTGGTCAACTATAATGTTGCAGGGCAGACCCCTAGATTCTTCTTGGGTCCCAATAGCTTAAACAAGAGGCCAGCCAACTAACCATTGGAGTCACTCTTTGTTGCCTGGATCAAGGAGAGCAGGTCCAATTTTCCTTCTTCAGACAGCAAGGCAGTCCTTCTGGCAGTAGGGCAGTCCTTTTTCTGAATCTCCCACAGGTCCAGTAATGTTCTGGTGAGTGGTTCTGAAGGTCCTCTTTTTATTCCTTGTGCCAGCCTTTGTTTGGGGCAATTCCCTGACCTACCCATAAATCTAGTTCTGGTCAGTTCTTCCCCTATCTCTGGGTTTGGCTCCAAACTGTCTAGGGTGACAAAAGGCAGGGCAGGTCTGGTGGCAGGCCCCTTTAAAATGCAGTTAGGGCAGGTTACCACTCCTCCCCAGTCATTCTCTCAGAAAGCTTATTAGTACTAAAAAGGAAGGTTTAAGCCTGGCAAAAAGTTTTTTTTTTCCAGTTTGAAATGGCACATTAAAACCAAACTATAGGCTTTAGTAGCAGGGCTGAGGTATGTTTGTAAAAGTCTACTTTAGTGGGTGGCACAATGAGTGCTGCTGCCCATTAGTAGCATTTAATTTACAGGCCATGTAGTGCCATGTACAATGAACTTATAAGTGGATTAAATGTACCAATCAGGTGTAAGACAATTTTATTATGTTTAAAGGAGAGAGAACAAGCACTTTACCACTGGTCAGCAAGGAAAAAGAGCACAGAGTCCTAAAAGCTAAAAAAAGGTGTTCAGCAAAAGAAGGCAGAGGAAGGCAAAAATGTGGGCTGACCCTGCAGAAAGGGCCAGGTCCAACATGACCCCCCGCCAAAAGCTAGGGTGGACTAATTGATACCTTGATGGGCTTCTCTGCTAAGGCGACAGAAGATGGACAATGGCCCTGTTCTGCAGAGGCACTTGTCAGTTCTATGCCCATCTGAACCTAGTAGGACCCCTCTATCAACACTCCCCTGTGCCACTGGACTGACCCATGGGGACCCCTTCTCCTCATCTGTGAAACAATCTGGGAGACTCCTAACCTTAGTTTTCTCACAGTAGGCAGACAGCGCCCCAATGGCCAACAAGTTGATATGTCTCATTCCGCACCTTCGATCAGATTCTGTCCCCAACCCAAGGAAAACTCTGTCCATAAGAACAACAGCCAACAGAGGCCAACGAACGCTGTCAGTGTCAATATCCAGGCCCAATACCGTCCACTAACAGGCGAAGGCAACAACCAGAGGCCTTGGGGAAATCTCACTTCCAGGCTTGTGGCTTGTGGCTTGTGGCTGGCAAGGAGTTCCTGCTTTGTTGTTGAGGTTTCCCAGAACTTTTAGGTTTCTTGGAGTAGGGGGGCAACAGCCAAAGATGTTAGGCACCTTACTTCCATTCTCCAGTTCAGGGGTGGTAGCCTAAGATTGGTCTCTCAGCCCAGGGTCAGTACCCTGAGGCTGAACAGGTGCCTGATAAGCCTGGTCATTCAGGGGGAACCACCACCACCCTCAAGGCTTGCACACTTGGTCTGCATCATGCTGGGGTCTGCCTGGTGCAGGTCTATTATCCTCTGTCTCTGTGGCAGCACAGGCAGCACTTCCAGGGCTAAAGTGAGCTCACCAGGGCCAGCAAGGTGGTGCTCTTCTATCAGAGTTGGCAACCCATGATCTACTGGTCCTCCCATAGTGGACTGTCTGCACCTCCTGCCCCTCCATTTGGGCTTCTGTACTCTCCCTTTAGGAGTAGGACCCACAGAAACTTGAGCTTAACGTTCAGTCCATGTGCCACACCAATAGATGTACTGAAAGCATAAACATCCAGGGCAAGCAGGTGGGATCTCAAAATATAGCAGATGGCCCTCTGCCAGTGGAGAAAAGTTCACAGCCTCCACTGACCTGGCGAGCCACCAGTCAAACAGCTAAACTCTATCTCCCTAACATTTTATAGGGGGTATCATGCATCTAAATTTGACAATGTTCATCACCAATTAACAATGCAACTAAGGCCAGCCTCTATGATGACCACATAGCCGTAGGTGTCAAAGTCTTACTTTTTAATTGTGTATACCCCATTTGTCAAAAACATTCACTCTCAATAATGCATCACCCTCAGAGTACCAACTAATTCCACTATTATTCTTTGTTTGGATTGGAATGTTCCCTACATCATAAATAACCATGTACTCCTGTCCTGAGTGCCTGACTGCATGTAAAACTGGTATACTGACTTTTATTTTGGCCCTGTGTAGTGGGTTAACCCCACATGTGCAGGATGTACAGGTAGACGCAGTAGACGTGGCCAGGTAGGAGTAGATTAAGTTTATTAAGACCTTAGATGTAGATACATTAAGCCCCACCAGGAGCAGCCTTCTAGCTGCTCAGCCCATCTTCCCAACTGTCTCAGTCCCACACAGGCATCCAAGCATTCCACCCACACTAACATTCTACGCGGAACACTGACACTGGCTGAACAGCTAGGTACAGAATGAAGGGAACATATTAACCTGACCTGAGGATACTACATATCCTCTTCCTTTACACTGAAAATTAATAAAACCTAAAATAAACCCAAACTAATAATCAAACAAATAAATACAGAAATGTACAAAAGATATGGAGAGTCCATAAACCCAGGGATGCATAAAGAAATACACCACGAGAGGGAAAACAGACACACTAAGGAGAAAGGAAAGATGCAAGCATAGATCAACAGACTAACACCATCCCCTTCCCTTAATACTGAACAAAGAAAAATTTTAAGTAGTGAAATAAAAGCTCACATACAACAAATGAATCTGATACCCAGAGTAGAATCCTACGGGTATAAATGCCTATGGGTAGAACAACACCCAAGGAAGTACTTCTCACGTGAGAAGACTGTGACGACAACCTAAAACGCCACCCCTCATGTGAGGGACACTATGGGACTAAAACCCACGTGAAATAAACATTGTTTGGGACTGACACCCAAACGTACATAATACGTCACATGGCACTAAAACCCACTGACTTGTGGAGCATGTAAATCCAACATGCAGCACCGTGTGGCATCGAAAGATGGCTACCCACACACAAAACAGCGAATACGTAAATGAAGAGACTAAAACCCAACACAAACGTAAAAGGTGGGACTAAAACCCCCTTTTAAACTTAGTAAATAGGACTGGCACCCATTACTAATTACATAGGTGGGACTCTAACCCCCTATAACAGAGTAAATGGGACTGATACCCAAACTCAAAATACCATATAAATTACTGTGAACGTGGGGAGATGGGACTAAAAACCCACTCCCATCCCTAGGCAGGGATAAAACTATCTAAAAAGGAAATGGGACTAAAACCCACTCCTATCCCTTAGTCAGGCAGGGATAAAACATTTGAAATAAGGGTCATGGGACTAACAACCCACCCCTATCCCTTAAGCAGGGATGCGTAAATAAGAGACATGGGACTAGTACCCACTCCCATGCCAACAAAACAAGAACTTGTACATAACGATAAAACAACGTTGGCATACAGCAAACACAAGACATTGTAGAAATAAATAAACATTTTTGCGATAAATTAATTCTCTTGTGAAACATTTTTTGCATTAAATTCTTCCACTTGTGAAAAAAAACATATTTGCGTGAAATCTTTCAAACATGCCCTACTATTCGTATTTCAAAAGTCAATGGTGTGCCTATCACCGCGACAGGCGTTCCAAATAACAATTTAGCACTAATAAATGTAAAACATGTACCACAAAGTCATATTTCCAAAGAAAACAAAGGTGTGCCTGTCACCGCAAAGATGAATGACAAGCATTCCTAACAAGAGGCGTGGAGACTTTTTGAATGAGAGCGCAGTTCCAGCTTAGTCACTGTTAAATAGACCATTCCTGCAGGCATAGTCCAGTGACAAAAAAAAACAAAAAAACTTACTGCCCAAACATCGAGACTGCAGAGTAAAACACTTGTGGGACAGCACGACCCAACAGGAGAGACTGAAGAGTGAACCGCATGCAAATGAGGTCCGCACGTCACAAGGCTGCTATGGACTTTCATTCCGAGGAAAAACTTTATTCAGCTAACAAAACGTGGTTGGCAACTTGTGCATCATTGTGGTTGAAAGAAGATCGGAAGAAGTGTACCCGCCAACTCCAAAATGGCGGCACGCAGAGGAGACGCACGTCGAATGGCTCACGGCGCGCTCCTGCTGCAAAAAACGTCATGGGCAACAATGTAGATCCTGGCACGTCACGAAGGTTTCTCGAGCGGCCCCACGCGACACCAAAGACACGGTAAGGTGCGCGAGCCGTGTTTAAAAGTATAACTGTCATCCTTAACAGCCCTTGTAATAAACACTACAGCATACATTTAAAACGGTTGCTGACTTTACATTAATAATAATGCTCACCGCGATCTTGTAACTCAGACCAGTTTTAAAGCACTGAAATCGCCCAAAGTCAAAATAGGCAAAAATAAAAATCACACCAGCTCCAGAACGAAAAGTGTGCTAACTTGCATACTAAAGTCTCAAGTAGAACAGAAGCACTTCACGCAAGAGCACAAGCAAAGTCAGACATTGGATACCTTGGTTCCGGATGCACTGTAGATGTTTGTAGAGGCACAAAGACGCTGGTTGAGACAAATTTTCTTCTGCTTAACACAAGCAGCTTTGATGTTGATTTACCAGGAAACGTAGACGGTATGATGACAACACAGCATGCTTGGGCAGGGCTGTCCGATGTGGTGGACACTGGTGGGGCAAACAGGCATGCTTGATATGTTTCTTTGACTTCAGCTGCGTCGCTAAACAGGTTTCTTTTCTTTTCTTTAAATTTCTTGATGCTTGTTTCTTTTTTTTTCATATTACTTGACATAGGTTCTTTTCTACACGTTCTCTTGGTCCACTCCTCATTCTTAGTTGTCTTCAGGCTACCTTTTGCGTGAGTTGCGCTCCAGATCGTCGCCATAAATGTAGTGGGCTGGGCCCACATGTTCAGGTGATGAAATAGACGTAGCCGAGATGATTTTATGTAGTTTATTAAGTCCATAGGTAGAGGTAACAGCAAGCTAGAACAAGCCCAGAACAGGCCCCACAAGGAGCAGCCTCCTAGCTGCTCAGCCCATCTTCCCAACTGTCTCACACACACACAGGCATCCAAGCATTCCACCCACACTAACATTCTACGCGGAACACTGACACTGGCTGAACAGCTAGGTACAGAATGAAGGGAACATATTAACCTGACCTGAGGATACTACACCCTGGCATCATGCTAATGTACTTTGTATGCAGACATCTATGCCTGTACTTGGTAACACAAGGTACAGAAACAATTCATTGACGTGAAGAGGTGCACAAAGCATGCCTTTATAGTGGGCATTAGACTACTGTTCATGCCGTGGGTGCATCACATCATGCGGTGTTGACATAATACCATGTTTGGTGAATATGTAGTGTGATCTGATTCTTTTTTGGTCTCTTTTTTGTTGTCCTCAGACAGAGTTATCTCTGGGAATGGCAAGGCCTTCACCCACATATAAATGTGGCATGCTTCATCATCAGACTTCCCACACCCTGTAACCTGTTGAGTCCAAGGTGTGAGCAATCGTTTTTTTCTTTAATTGTGGAGTGTATACTCCACACAATCAAACCAGAGATAAAAATATGTGGGCTGTTTTAACTATCTTTAACTATACTTAACCAACATTTTTATTGGATGTCCTGAAAGGGTTAAAATCAAAGGCAGATGATCTTTTTATTTTTGTTATTACCTGTTTGTTTTCTCTACAGATTAATGATCTCTGTAGCACACAAATGTGAGGAAAGTTATTTTGAAAACTTAGGGTTGTAAATTATGTATGATATGGACACAAGGGCATATGACGCAAATAGGTCACTGTTTATCCTGCATACGACAGAATGGTCTCTAATAATAAGGTACTACATTTTAAACCCAAAGAATCCATGTCCTGACAAAGGCCTCTGATCCATACGGCATTTTTAAGTCAGTCGAAACATGTTGACAGTATCATAGGATGGGATGGTAGTTGGTATCCCCTTTAAATTATTCGCCTTTTGATCTGTGTGTAGCTACAGTAGGAAGACGAAGGTCTAGGCATATAGCTCTTACCCCTCAATTGTGTACAAGAACATGTAGTGTGACTAGACCATTTTCTCTGTGTTAATAAGAGTGCGATCTATTGTCTCCTCCAGTGTAAATGTCCACTCCTGTGTGAGCCCCACAACCATAGCCAGACCTCCAGTGTGTATTTCTTGAGCACATGAACGTGCATTGAGTGTGGAGCACATTTATGGTAGTAGGACCCTACAACATGACAAAGAAAAGTATCTGAACAGTGCAGCATATGATGGTACAAATGAAAGTGGCACGGAGTTCCCTTTAGCTACCACTCCCTTCAACCTCTGCTGCTCCGTCCTCTCAAACAGTGAATAATCCTCCGAATTATGGCTCTTTATTTATCATACTGATTATCAATATTTATATATGTGCCACTTGTTAGTATTTCTTCAGGATTTGATTAATAACTGCAGATAAATGTATTGAAGAAAGGTGCAGAGTGGGAAGTAGAATCCAGGGAAGAATTCAGGACTGAAGGTCACCCTAGACCACTGGATAGTAGCAGAAGGAGAGGAGGTGTGAGGGGGAGAGTGGAAATAACTAGTAGCAGCCAGAATTGAAATAAATAAATAAAGTGCAGTAAGACTCGAGCTCCAGACCCGTGTCCTTCAATCTGCATCACATCCCGTACCGAGGCTAAATTTGGCAAAAGGTACACATAAGATAAAGATTCCTGCTCACACCGACCTCAGAAGCCATGAATCTGTACGTTTTCTATGAAGTTGTAATGCGTGGGTTTAGGCTGTGAAAAGGTCCGTTTTCAAAGCTTAAAAACAATGACCACGAGATTGTAAAATTATGTTCCAGCAGTTAATCTCTAAATTGCTCCTTATAAAAACACTATGAAATATCCGCGAAATGAGTCTTAATAATAGAAAACGTAAACATATTTCAGATTCTGTAAAGCAGACAGTTTTCAAGCAGCGACGTGCTTTGGATATTTGTTATTCTTTGCATCAGTGGTCATGCCAGGAATTAAAACCACATTGATTGCCATGTTTATAGGAAAAACCAGAGGCCGGTGTCACAAAAGGCTGTAGCTGGAGGCCGTGACGACACGGCAGGCGCGGTGACTAACTCCGTGACGGGCTTTGACAGGCCTCCCGTGGAGCGCGCGCCTCACGCGGGCACTGTGGTCTTGTTACGCAGCACCACAGAGGCTCGGCAGCGAGGTACAAGCTACAGGCACGTAAACAAACGGTGGCAGATTTAAAATGTGGGCCCGCCGTGGGATAGTCTTGAGCCAAAATACTCAATTCTCGACCTTCTACTGTACAACCATGCCAACATCCTCTTGGGTTTGTGGATTTTCTTAGCTGTGATTCTTCTAGCAGTGACAAGTTCAATGCCACGAAAAATGCTTATTTTGTAAATCCAATCCGCTTCCCACTTAGGGTGACCAACTGGCATGGGGGCAATTTCAGGATGGTGAGTGTAAAAATACAGGACAAATGGTCAAAATTGAGGACAGAAGGTCAAAATTCAGGACAAAAAATTATGGACAGAAGGTAAGCTTTACAGACACATCAGAGGAGATCACACAATAGTATATGAGGAAGTAAATCGACAACCAACATAAGTACAAGTTTATACTAGGTTGAAACAATCGTGCACTTCACAGTTTTTTGGTCTGTGGGCAGTTTTGAGCAACTGTGCAGGTCTTTTTGTGGTATTTCATAGGATCATAATCTGTTTATACGGTTACTGCACTGGGTTGTCAAGTCTGATATTTTGTTTACAGTTCATAGTCCTGAGCAGGCATGTTTGGTGAGAGAAGTGGTTGGGAAGATCTGCTCGGATAGAGTTTGTTACTAGCATCTCATCACAGTGAGATGCCACTGAGATGTTGTGAGAAAGTGCCATCTTTCTTGCATGGTATGCCCCCACTTTTTGCTAAATTGCTGAATGTACTTTGACTGAGTGTACCCTGGACTCCTGCCGATCAGGTGCCCAGGGCCTATGTTCCTTCCTTAAAACACACAAACTCCAAATTGGCAAACCCTGGCCACATGTCAGCCCCTAGTAAATGGTACCCTAGGTACCCAGGGCCTTGTGACCAGGGAAGGCCCCTAAGGGCTGCAGCACTCCTTGTGCCACCCTTAGGGGGCCTGTACCCTTACACACACACACTGCCTTTGCAGGCTGAGTGTCTGGGTGCAGGACAAAATGAAGAGTCGACATGGCACACATCTCTGTGTGCCATGCCCAACACCCACACTGCCAAGGCATATGTCAGTCACCCCTCTGGCTGGGTGCCTTATGCCCATGGTGTGGGCACAGGAGCAGGAGCCCTGTGCCCCTACAGTACCCAGGTCCATTCCCGGGCACTGTAAGTGCAGTGCTGCCATTTAAGAGTACATGGTGCTGAGAGCTCGTCAAACACGAGCTCCACAGCACCATAATGGCAACACTAAAGACTGGGAAGTTTGGTATCAAACTTCTCAGCACATTAAACCCACACTGATGCCAGTGTGAGATTTAATGTACCAAGCACCCCAGAGGGCATCTTAGAGATGCCCCCTTACAACTAACCTACAATCCACGTCTGCTCTGAGGCTGCCCAGGCTGCCACACAGCAGACACGTTGCTGGACCCCTGGGTGGGAGAGCCCCTGCTCTCCCGGGCCTGCAACAATGCACATCCTGGGTGAGGTGATAAATCTCCTCCCCCAGGATGAGCAAAGGGAAGCTTCAAAGGCATGCCGCCTCTTGGAGTTTCCCCAGGCCACTGCAACCCCCCACTCTGGCGGGAAGCTTGGCCGGAAACCCCATACAAGGACAGGGGATGTGCCAGCCTGCCCACCCCACCCCTCAGGTGGGGGAGGCGAGGTGAAGCACATCTCCGGGCTCTCGCCATCTTGAAGATGGGGGGCCCTACCCTATCAGGATTAGGCTACTGCCCCCTCCCACAGTAGAGAGGCAGGATAGGGGGTGTACCCACCCCAGGACAAGGACCCATTGGTCCCTGGCCTTCACCTACCTGTAACGCCCCTAAATCTAGTATTTAGGGGCACCCTGAACCTTCCTTCCCCAGATTCCAGATAGAAAACTACAAGAAGAGCAAGAAGAACAAGGACCTGCCCTGCAGCTGCTAAAAAGAGAAGAAGACACCAACTGCTTTGGCCCCAGCCCTACCGGCCTGTCGACTCTCGAACCTGCACCAGCGCGGCATCTCTCGTGGCCAGCAACCTCACCAACCCCGGAGGACCTGGCTACCTTTTGGCTCTAAGTCCCTGGGACTCCCATGAGTAGAGGCTCTACTCAAGAAACCTATTTTTAACCCCTGGCAGCAGCCCGGAACCGCGGACCCAACACACTCTGCACCAGCCAAGCTTGGCCAGTGCCGGAGTGGACAAAGACCCTGAGGACGAACCCACGGCGACTGTGACCCCGAGTCCGGCACCCAAGGACCCCCCTCGACATTCCGGAAGAAGCCTGCAGCCTCAGAACAGAGTGCCACCCCAACCGCGATCAACAAGAGGGTAAGATTTCCGATATCAAAAGGCACCCCTGCACCCGGCGCCCTGCGGCCCCCTGTGCCCAATCCCGGGGTACCCGCCTAACCTACAACTACCCAACTTACCATTCGAAGTCGTGGTAGCACCTGAAGCATCCTCGTCCCCGAGCTTGCAGCCTTTTTCCAAACCGGAACATTCCCATTGATTTCCATTGAGCGCCCGACGGCTCAAAAGCACCCTGCACCCAGCCGCCCGAGTGGCCCTGGCAGTGCACTCTCTACACTAACCTACTTCCCCACTTGCCCTGAGTAAGTGACCAGGAGCCCAACTCCCACAGCCGCGTGGCTTGCCAGACAGCAGCCACCAACCAAGGCCCCCCTATCCCTCATAGGATAACATTGGACCTAACTCTCTCTGCACCCGGCCGTCCTGAAACCGCTGAGGGTGAACCAACTGTATCTACCTGACACTGGGGGACCCCTGAGTCTATGCCCGGAATTTCAACTCTGCCAGTCGAGTACTTACCCTTAAACCGCTAACTTCATTTTCCTCATAGGGTAACATTGACTGGCTTTTTCTTCAAAAATCTTCTAAGTGTGAACTTTTCAAAACTGCAAATATTCACCAAAAATCAGCCAAGTGACAAAAACGAATTTACTCACCTGCTCCTAGGTGAGCTCCCAGTGCTGGATCTTGGTGCCCAGCCCTGACTCTGAAAAGTGTCCACAACTATACTTACCTCTAACTCATTTTTCTCCCATAGGAAACCATTGTCTGCTTTTCTGTGAAATTTCTTCTAAGTGTCTATTTTTGCAAATTTGAAATATTCTTTTAAAATCGTACCATTTCTGCAAACGAAATTACTTACCTGTTTTTGATAAGGACCCCAGTCCTGGGTCTAGGTGCCCAGTCCTGGATTACTAAAGTAACGATAAAGTACTCTACCTGCAATTTGAATTTCTTGCCATAGAGATCCATTGAATGTTTTCTTTGAAATATTTTCTAAGTGCTAACTTTTGAAATAGCTAAATATTATTTAAAAATCATTACAGTTATTAAGTCGACTTTCATCACTTGATTCTGAATACTGACCCAAGGCTGGATCTAGGAGCCAGACCTGGAATTCCAAAAGTAATCTGAAAAGTAATTTATTACAAATAACCTGAATTTACCATTGAGCTCAATGCATTGTTATGTTTAGGAAATAGGATTGTTTATTGCAACCAACTGTGACTGTTTACATAAATTTATTGCTTAAGACAAAAGTATTTATATTCAACCTCTCATTCTGAGAAAGTTTATTTTTATCCCCTTTGTGGTTCTAAAAATAAAACAAGCATATATTTTATATATATAAACCATTGGCCTAGAGTTCAGTTATTGAGTGTGTGAAACCATTTGCTGACTGAGTGTGTACAATAAATGCTTTACACTGTCCTCTGGTACTGCCTTACTGCTCGACCAAGCTACCACTTTGGAGAGTAAGGTCATACCTAACTTTGACCTCTATCAGCCTCTGGGGGACTGTGGACTCTGTACACCCTGTACCTATTAGGGAACAGTATATACAGAGCCACTTTCTCACATTGGTGGCAGCGGTGGGATACAAACTTGCATTTGTTGGACTACTTGGTTACCATCTGATCACACGACAGAACTCTTAAAAATTGCCTTTAGAATTCTGATTGGTTTTTCCAAAATTACTAAAAGTCTTGCTAGGGCCTTGCTTAAGTCCCATTAGAATTTTAGAAAAATAAAAGTCACTATAGTCAGGGTAGAGGGTTAGAACTGTCAGGTTAGAATGTCTCAAACAAACCCAGCTATTAGTGATAATAATAACATGGACCTGGTGGAGGAGCTCGACCTCACACCTTACTTACACTTGTCTTTCAAGGAATTGAGGTCCTTATGTAAACTCAAAAATTTACAAATGGGTCTGCATCCAACCAAACAAGGGCTCCAGGAGCTCCTGGCTGAGTATGCTAAAGACCACCCATCTGAACATGGTGATGGCCAGTCAGATGAGGAAAGGGAAACAGGGGAGGTGGACAACAACCTCCCCATACTATTCCCTAGGGAGGAGATGGCACCCATACCCTCCAACTCAAGAATTAGCATCTGGGCACCTAGAGACCACACAGGTGGCTCTGGTCCCAGAGACAACACTGGGGGACCCCCCAGTGAAGAGGACAGCCTTTTAGCCAGGCTGACCAAAAGAGTAGAGCTAGAGTCCAGGTTCCTGGCTCTAGAAAAAGAAAGGAGAAAGATGTGGTTAGCACCCATCAATGGTGGCAGCAATAATAAAAACAAGGATAGGGAAGAAACTTCTGATCTTAAAATCCCCAAAGGGATTGTACCTAAATTTGAGGAAGGTGATGATATCACCAAATGGTTCACAGCCTTTGAGAGGGCTTGTGATATCAGAAAAGTAAAGAAACCTATCTGGGGGGCACTCCTGTGGGAACTGTTCTCTGGTAACTGCAGAGACAGGCTTCTGACCCTTTCTGGGCCAGAGGCAGGATCCTATGACCTCATGAAGAAAGCTCTGATTGAGGGATTTGGATTCACCACTGAGGAGTATAGAATTAGATTCAGGGGGGCTCACAAAACCCAGACCCAGTCCTGGATTGATTTTGTAGATTTCTCAGTGAAGACACTGGATGGTTGGTTAGCTGGACATGGTGTGCAGGATTTTACTGGATTGTACAATTTATTCATGAAGGAACATATATTAAGTAACTGCACAAATGAAAAGTTGCATCAGCATTTGGTAGACCTAGGTCTAATTTCTCCCCAAGAATTGGGAAAGAAGGCAGACCACTGGGTCAAGACTAGGGTAACTAGGACGTCCACTGGGGGTGACCAAAACAAAGGGGTCCCAAAGCCTCCCCAAAAGAAAGAGAGTGAACCCATTGCGGATAAAAGTAAGGAGTCCCAGGTAGCCCCCCAAAAACCTGTCCAGGAGGGTGGGCCCCAAGACACCTCACAAACTAGACCAGGGTACCAAGGTAGGAATTGGGATCCCAACAGAATATGGTGTTACAACTGTCAGAAGTCTGGACACCACACCAAGGACTCTAGCTGTCCTAAAAACAAAATCCCTAATACAGCTCCAGGGGTGACTAGTGTAGCCCCAGGGGTTGCCAGTGTAGCTTGGGAGGGAGGGTCCTCAGATGAGGAAGTCCTCCTAGCTTTCAACTGGGGAATGGGCCCAAGAAGCAAGCTGGAGATCCCAGAGGGGAGTAGACACTTCCACCACCTACTGGTGAATGGAATCCCAGCCACTGCCCTGAGAGATACCTGTGCCAGTCACACTGTGGTGCATGACAGGTTGGTATTCCCTCACCAATATGTCCCAGGGGAAACAAGAAGGGTGAGAACTGTCCCAGGGGGAGTCACTGTTAGGCCTGTAGCTATAGTGCCCCTAGCCACAGCTGGGTCCCTTAGATGGAGAAAAGTGATAGTCAGTAAAAACCTTCCCCTTGATTGTCTCTTGGGGAATGATCACTTAGAGGTGGAACTGAGCCAAAGAGAGGTGCTGGCCCAATGCCAGGCCTCACCCAAAGAACCGGTGGGTGCTCAACCTGCAGTCAGTGCAGCTGAGCCCCAAAAGAGTGAGAAGAAACAGATTAGGAAAGGTGGGCAACTGTTAGCCACAGTTCCAGAGGGCCAGGGAGATTCTATCCCAGTGAGGGAAGACCCAAAGAATGGCACTGGTACAGCCCCCCCTAACCAACAACAAGGCCTGACTAGTCGGGCAACTGTCCAGTCTGAGTTAGTGGCTCCTCAGATGGCAGAACAAAGGGTGGAGAAAGGGTGCTCACCACAAAGAGTGGTGACCCCCCACCCTCAAATAAACCAACAGCCAGGACCCAAAGAGACCTATAAGATAGCCCCCTCACTTGCCAGTCAGGAGCTAAAGTTGTGGTTCTGGGCACTGACAGCTGTCAGCAGCCTCTGCTGGGTGTTAGCCTTCATGGCAGCCCTATCCTTGGCATGGTGGCCTAACCCCCTGCCAAATAGCAAGTCAGGCCCCCTGACCTTATTGGTCATGGTAGGGTTGCTCAAGTTGTGGGTAACCTCTGTGGGTAAGCTGGGCCTAGCCCTGGCTAAGTTAGAATTTTCAGAGGTATGCACCTCAAAACCCAAAATAGAAAGATGGGACAAGGACACTAAAAGACAAGTAGAGGAGCCTTGGGAGTTAGGTCCTGAAACTAATAAGACAGGCCAGCTTCCCAAAGGGACTGCCCATGCCAATGCAGATGGACTTCCCAGGTTCTTCCACTTAGACAATGAAGACTCCATAGGACAAGGTTAGTCTCATCACCTTTCGTTTGGGGGGGGTTGTGTGAGAAAGTGCCATCTTTCTTGCATGGTATGCCCCCACTTTTTGCTAAATTGCTGAATGTACTTTGACTGAGTGTACCCTGGACTCCTGCCGATCAGGTGCCCAGGGCCTATGTTCCTTCCTTAAAACACACAAACTCCAAATTGGCAAACCCTGGCCACATGTCAGCCCCTAGTAAATGGTACCCTAGGTACCCAGGGCCTTGTGACCAGGGAAGGCCCCTAAGGGCTGCAGCACTCCTTGTGCCACCCTTAGGGGGCCTGTACCCTTACACACACACACTGCCTTTGCAGGCTGAGTGTCTGGGTGCAGGACAAAATGAAGAGTCGACATGGCACACATCTCTGTGTGCCATGCCCAACACCCACACTGCCAAGGCATATGTCAGTCACCCCTCTGGCTGGGTGCCTTATGCCCATGGTGTGGGCACAGGAGCAGGAGCCCTGTGCCCCTACAGTACCCAGGTCCATTCCCGGGCACTGTAAGTGCAGTGCTGCCATTTAAGAGTACATGGTGCTGAGAGCTCGTCAAACACGAGCTCCACAGCACCATAATGGCAACACTAAAGACTGGGAAGTTTGGTATCAAACTTCTCAGCACATTAAACCCACACTGATGCCAGTGTGAGATTTAATGTACCAAGCACCCCAGAGGGCATCTTAGAGATGCCCCCTTACAACTAACCTACAATCCACGTCTGCTCTGAGGCTGCCCAGGCTGCCACACAGCAGACACGTTGCTGGACCCCTGGGTGGGAGAGCCCCTGCTCTCCCGGGCCTGCAACAATGCACATCCTGGGTGAGGTGATAAATCTCCTCCCCCAGGATGAGCAAAGGGAAGCTTCAAAGGCATGCCGCCTCTTGGAGTTTCCCCAGGCCACTGCAACCCCCCACTCTGGCGGGAAGCTTGGCCGGAAACCCCATACAAGGACAGGGGATGTGCCAGCCTGCCCACCCCACCCCTCAGGTGGGGGAGGCGAGGTGAAGCACATCTCCGGGCTCTCGCCATCTTGAAGATGGGGGGCCCTACCCTATCAGGATTAGGCTACTGCCCCCTCCCACAGTAGAGAGGCAGGATAGGGGGTGTACCCACCCCAGGACAAGGACCCATTGGTCCCTGGCCTTCACCTACCTGTAACGCCCCTAAATCTAGTATTTAGGGGCACCCTGAACCTTCCTTCCCCAGATTCCAGATAGAAAACTACAAGAAGAGCAAGAAGAACAAGGACCTGCCCTGCAGCTGCTAAAAAGAGAAGAAGACACCAACTGCTTTGGCCCCAGCCCTACCGGCCTGTCGACTCTCGAACCTGCACCAGCGCGGCATCTCTCGTGGCCAGCAACCTCACCAACCCCGGAGGACCTGGCTACCTTTTGGCTCTAAGTCCCTGGGACTCCCATGAGTAGAGGCTCTACTCAAGAAACCTATTTTTAACCCCTGGCAGCAGCCCGGAACCGCGGACCCAACACACTCTGCACCAGCCAAGCTTGGCCAGTGCCGGAGTGGACAAAGACCCTGAGGACGACCCCACGGCGACTGTGACCCCGAGTCCGGCACCCAAGGACCCCCCTCGACATTCCGGAAGAAGCCTGCAGCCTCAGAACAGAGTGCCACCCCAACCGCGATCAACAAGAGGGTAAGATTTCCGATATCAAAAGGCACCCCTGCACCCGGCGCCCTGCGGCCCCCTGTGCCCAATCCCGGGGTACCCGCCTAACCTACAACTACCCAACTTACCATTCGAAGTCGTGGTAGCACCTGAAGCATCCTCGTCCCCGAGCTTGCAGCCTTTTTCCAAACCGGAACATTCCCATTGATTTCCATTGAGCGCCCGACGGCTCAAAAGCACCCTGCACCCAGCCGCCCGAGTGGCCCTGGCAGTGCACTCTCTACACTAACCTACTTCCCCACTTGCCCTGAGTAAGTGACCAGGAGCCCAACTCCCACAGCCGCGTGGCTTGCCAGACAGCAGCCACCAACCAAGGCCCCCCTATCCCTCATAGGATAACATTGGACCTAACTCTCTCTGCACCCGGCCGTCCTGAAACCGCTGAGGGTGAACCAACTGTATCTACCTGACACTGGGGGACCCCTGAGTCTATGCCCGGAATTTCAACTCTGCCAGTCGAGTACTTACCCTTAAACCGCTAACTTCATTTTCCTCATAGGGTAACATTGACTGGCTTTTTCTTCAAAAATCTTCTAAGTGTGAACTTTTCAAAACTGCAAATATTCACCAAAAATCAGCCAAGTGACAAAAACGAATTTACTCACCTGCTCCTAGGTGAGCTCCCAGTGCTGGATCTTGGTGCCCAGCCCTGACTCTGAAAAGTGTCCACAACTATACTTACCTCTAACTCATTTTTCTCCCATAGGAAACCATTGTCTGCTTTTCTGTGAAATTTCTTCTAAGTGTCTATTTTTGCAAATTTGAAATATTCTTTTAAAATCGTACCATTTCTGCAAACGAAATTACTTACCTGTTTTTGATAAGGACCCCAGTCCTGGGTCTAGGTGCCCAGTCCTGGATTACTAAAGTAACGATAAAGTACTCTACCTGCAATTTGAATTTCTTGCCATAGAGATCCATTGAATGTTTTCTTTGAAATATTTTCTAAGTGCTAACTTTTGAAATAGCTAAATATTATTTAAAAATCATTACAGTTATTAAGTCGACTTTCATCACTTGATTCTGAATACTGACCCAAGGCTGGATCTAGGAGCCAGACCTGGAATTCCAAAAGTAATCTGAAAAGTAATTTATTACAAATAACCTGAATTTACCATTGAGCTCAATGCATTGTTATGTTTAGGAAATAGGATTGTTTATTGCAACCAACTGTGACTGTTTACATAAATTTATTGCTTAAGACAAAAGTATTTATATTCAACCTCTCATTCTGAGAAAGTTTATTTTTATCCCCTTTGTGGTTCTAAAAATAAAACAAGCATATATTTTATATATATAAACCATTGGCCTAGAGTTCAGTTATTGAGTGTGTGAAACCATTTGCTGACTGAGTGTGTACAATAAATGCTTTACACTGTCCTCTGGTACTGCCTTACTGCTCGACCAAGCTACCACTTTGGAGAGTAAGGTCATACCTAACTTTGACCTCTATCAGCCTCTGGGGGACTGTGGACTCTGTACACCCTGTACCTATTAGGGAACAGTATATACAGAGCCACTTTCTCACATTGGTGGCAGCGGTGGGATACAAACTTGCATTTGTTGGACTACTTGGTTACCATCTGATCACACGACAGAACTCTTAAAAATTGCCTTTAGAATTCTGATTGGTTTTTCCAAAATTACTAAAAGTCTTGCTAGGGCCTTGCTTAAGTCCCATTAGAATTTTAGAAAAATAAAAGTCACTATAGTCAGGGTAGAGGGTTAGAACTGTCAGGTTAGAATGTCTCAAACAAACCCAGCTATTAGTGATAATAATAACATGGACCTGGTGGAGGAGCTCGACCTCACACCTTACTTACACTTGTCTTTCAAGGAATTGAGGTCCTTATGTAAACTCAAAAATTTACAAATGGGTCTGCATCCAACCAAACAAGGGCTCCAGGAGCTCCTGGCTGAGTATGCTAAAGACCACCCATCTGAACATGGTGATGGCCAGTCAGATGAGGAAAGGGAAACGGGGGAGGTGGACAACAACCTCCCCATACTATTCCCTAGGGAGGAGATGGCACCCATACCCTCCAACTCAAGAATTAGCATCTGGGCACCTAGAGACCACACAGGTGGCTCTGGTCCCAGAGACAACACTGGGGGACCCCCCAGTGAAGAGGACAGCCTTTTAGCCAGGCTGACCAAAAGAGTAGAGCTAGAGTCCAGGTTCCTGGCTCTAGAAAAAGAAAGGAGAAAGATGTGGTTAGCACCCATCAATGGTGGCAGCAATAATAAAAACAAGGATAGGGAAGAAACTTCTGATCTTAAAATCCCCAAAGGGATTGTACCTAAATTTGAGGAAGGTGATGATATCACCAAATGGTTCACAGCCTTTGAGAGGGCTTGTGATATCAGAAAAGTAAAGAAACCTATCTGGGGGGCACTCCTGTGGGAACTGTTCTCTGGTAACTGCAGAGACAGGCTTCTGACCCTTTCTGGGCCAGAGGCAGGATCCTATGACCTCATGAAGAAAGCTCTGATTGAGGGATTTGGATTCACCACTGAGGAGTATAGAATTAGATTCATGGGGGCTCACAAAACCCAGACCCAGTCCTGGATTGATTTTGTAGATTTCTCAGTGAAGACACTGGATGGTTGGTTAGCTGGACATGGTGTGCAGGATTTTACTGGATTGTACAATTTATTCATGAAGGAACATATATTAAGTAACTGCACAAATGAAAAGTTGCATCAGCATTTGGTAGACCTAGGTCTAATTTCTCCCCAAGAATTGGGAAAGAAGGCAGACCACTGGGTCAAGACTAGGGTAACTAGGACGTCCACTGGGGGTGACCAAAACAAAGGGGTCCCAAAGCCTCCCCAAAAGAAAGAGAGTGAACCCATTGCGGATAAAAGTAAGGAGTCCCAAAAACCTGTCCAGGAGGGTGGGCCCCAAGACACCTCACAAACTAGACCAGGGTACCAAGGTAGGAATTGGGATCCCAACAGAATATGGTGTTACAACTGTCAGAAGTCTGGACACCACACCAAGGACTCTAGCTGTCCTAAAAACAAAATCCCTAATACAGCTCCAGGGGTGACTAGTGTAGCCCCAGGGGTTGCCAGTGTAGCTTGGGAGGGAGGGTCCTCAGATGAGGAAGTCCTCCTAGCTTTCAACTGGGGAATGGGCCCAAGAAGCAAGCTGGAGATCCCAGAGGGGAGTAGACACTTCCACCACCTACTGGTGAATGGAATCCCAGCCACTGCCCTGAGAGATACCTGTGCCAGTCACACTGTGGTGCATGACAGGTTGGTATTCCCTCACCAATATGTCCCAGGGGAAACAAGAAGGGTGAGAACTGTCCCAGGGGGAGTCACTGTTAGGCCTGTAGCTATAGTGCCCCTAGCCACAGCTGGGTCCCTTAGATGGAGAAAAGTGATAGTCAGTAAAAACCTTCCCCTTGATTGTCTCTTGGGGAATGATCACTTAGAGGTGGAACTGAGCCAAAGAGAGGTGCTGGCCCAATGCCAGGCCTCACCCAAAGAACCGGTGGGTGCTCAACCTGCAGTCAGTGCAGCTGAGCCCCAAAAGAGTGAGAAGAAACAGATTAGGAAAGGTGGGCAACTGTTAGCCACAGTTCCAGAGGGCCAGGGAGATTCTATCCCAGTGAGGGAAGACCCAAACAATGGCACTGGTACAGCCCCCCCTAACCAACAACAAGGCCTGACTAGTCGGGCAACTGTCCAGTCTGAGTTAGTGGCTCCTCAGATGGCAGAACAAAGGGTGGAGAAAGGGTGCTCACCACAAAGAGTGGTGACCCCCCACCCTCAAATAAACCAACAGCCAGGACCCAAAGAGACCTATAAGATAGCCCCCTCACTTGCCAGTCAGGAGCTAAAGTTGTGGTTCTGGGCACTGACAGCTGTCAGCAGCCTCTGCTGGGTGTTAGCCTTCATGGCAGCCCTATCCTTGGCATGGTGGCCTAACCCCCTGCCAAATAGCAAGTCAGGCCCCCTGACCTTATTGGTCATGGTAGGGTTGCTCAAGTTGTGGGTAACCTCTGTGGGTAAGCTGGGCCTAGCCCTGGCTAAGTTAGAATTTGCAGAGGAATGCACCTCAAAACCCAAAATAGAAAGATGGGACAAGGACACTAAAAGACAAGTAGAGGAGCCTTGGGAGTTAGGTCCTGAAACTAATAAGACAGGCCAGCTTCCCAAAGGGACTGCCCATGCCAATGCAGATGGACTTCCCAGGTTCTTCCACTTAGACAATGAAGACTCCATAGGACAAGGTTAGTCTCATCACCTTTCGTTTGGGGGGGGTTGTGTGAGAAAGTGCCATCTTTCTTGCATGGTATGCCCCCACTTTTTGCTAAATTGCTGAATGTACTTTGACTGAGTGTACCCTGGACTCCTGCCGATCAGGTGCCCAGGGCCTATGTTCCTTCCTTAAAACACACAAACTCCAAATTGGCAAACCCTGGCCACATGTCAGCCCCTAGTAAATGGTACCCTAGGTACCCAGGGCCTTGTGACCAGGGAAGGCCCCTAAGGGCTGCAGCACTCCTTGTGCCACCCTTAGGGGGCCTGTACCCTTACACACACACACTGCCTTTGCAGGCTGAGTGTCTGGGTGCAGGACAAAATGAAGAGTCGACATGGCACACATCTCTGTGTGCCATGCCCAACACCCACACTGCCAAGGCATATGTCAGTCACCCCTCTGGCTGGGTGCCTTATGCCCATGGTGTGGGCACAGGAGCAGGAGCCCTGTGCCCCTACAGTACCCAGGTCCATTCCCGGGCACTGTAAGTGCAGTGCTGCCATTTAAGAGTACATGGTGCTGAGAGCTCGTCAAACACGAGCTCCACAGCACCATAATGGCAACACTAAAGACTGGGAAGTTTGGTATCAAACTTCTCAGCACATTAAACCCACACTGATGCCAGTGTGAGATTTAATGTACCAAGCACCCCAGAGGGCATCTTAGAGATGCCCCCTTACAACTAACCTACAATCCACGTCTGCTCTGAGGCTGCCCAGGCTGCCACACAGCAGACACGTTGCTGGACCCCTGGGTGGGAGAGCCCCTGCTCTCCCGGGCCTGCAACAATGCACATCCTGGGTGAGGTGATAAATCTCCTCCCCCAGGATGAGCAAAGGGAAGCTTCAAAGGCATGCCGCCTCTTGGAGTTTCCCCAGGCCACTGCAACCCCCCACTCTGGCGGGAAGCTTGGCCGGAAACCCCATACAAGGACAGGGGATGTGCCAGCCTGCCCACCCCACCCCTCAGGTGGGGGAGGCGAGGTGAAGCACATCTCCGGGCTCTCGCCATCTTGAAGATGGGGGGCCCTACCCTATCAGGATTAGGCTACTGCCCCCTCCCACAGTAGAGAGGCAGGATAGGGGGTGTACCCACCCCAGGACAAGGACCCATTGGTCCCTGGCCTTCACCTACCTGTAACGCCCCTAAATCTAGTATTTAGGGGCACCCTGAACCTTCCTTCCCCAGATTCCAGATAGAAAACTACAAGAAGAGCAAGAAGAACAAGGACCTGCCCTGCAGCTGCTAAAAAGAGAAGAAGACACCAACTGCTTTGGCCCCAGCCCTACCGGCCTGTCGACTCTCGAACCTGCACCAGCGCGGCATCTCTCGTGGCCAGCAACCTCACCAACCCCGGAGGACCTGGCTACCTTTTGGCTCTAAGTCCCTGGGACTCCCATGAGTAGAGGCTCTACTCAAGAAACCTATTTTTAACCCCTGGCAGCAGCCCGGAACCGCGGACCCAACACACTCTGCACCAGCCAAGCTTGGCCAGTGCCGGAGTGGACAAAGACCCTGAGGACGACCCCACGGCGACTGTGACCCCGAGTCCGGCACCCAAGGACCCCCCTCGACATTCCGGAAGAAGCCTGCAGCCTCAGAACAGAGTGCCACCCCAACCGCGATCAACAAGAGGGTAAGATTTCCGATATCAAAAGGCACCCCTGCACCCGGCGCCCTGCGGCCCCCTGTGCCCAATCCCGGGGTACCCGCCTAACCTACAACTACCCAACTTACCATTCGAAGTCGTGGTAGCACCTGAAGCATCCTCGTCCCCGAGCTTGCAGCCTTTTTCCAAACCGGAACATTCCCATTGATTTCCATTGAGCGCCCGACGGCTCAAAAGCACCCTGCACCCAGCCGCCCGAGTGGCCCTGGCAGTGCACTCTCTACACTAACCTACTTCCCCACTTGCCCTGAGTAAGTGACCAGGAGCCCAACTCCCACAGCCGCGTGGCTTGCCAGACAGCAGCCACCAACCAAGGCCCCCCTATCCCTCATAGGATAACATTGGACCTAACTCTCTCTGCACCCGGCCGTCCTGAAACCGCTGAGGGTGAACCAACTGTATCTACCTGACACTGGGGGACCCCTGAGTCTATGCCCGGAATTTCAACTCTGCCAGTCGAGTACTTACCCTTAAACCGCTAACTTCATTTTCCTCATAGGGTAACATTGACTGGCTTTTTCTTCAAAAATCTTCTAAGTGTGAACTTTTCAAAACTGCAAATATTCACCAAAAATCAGCCAAGTGACAAAAACGAATTTACTCACCTGCTCCTAGGTGAGCTCCCAGTGCTGGATCTTGGTGCCCAGCCCTGACTCTGAAAAGTGTCCACAACTATACTTACCTCTAACTCATTTTTCTCCCATAGGAAACCATTGTCTGCTTTTCTGTGAAATTTCTTCTAAGTGTCTATTTTTGCAAATTTGAAATATTCTTTTAAAATCGTACCATTTCTGCAAACGAAATTACTTACCTGTTTTTGATAAGGACCCCAGTCCTGGGTCTAGGTGCCCAGTCCTGGATTACTAAAGTAACGATAAAGTACTCTACCTGCAATTTGAATTTCTTGCCATAGAGATCCATTGAATGTTTTCTTTGAAATATTTTCTAAGTGCTAACTTTTGAAATAGCTAAATATTATTTAAAAATCATTACAGTTATTAAGTCGACTTTCATCACTTGATTCTGAATACTGACCCAAGGCTGGATCTAGGAGCCAGACCTGGAATTCCAAAAGTAATCTGAAAAGTAATTTATTACAAATAACCTGAATTTACCATTGAGCTCAATGCATTGTTATGTTTAGGAAATAGGATTGTTTATTGCAACCAACTGTGACTGTTTACATAAATTTATTGCTTAAGACAAAAGTATTTATATTCAACCTCTCATTCTGAGAAAGTATATTTTTATCCCCTTTGTGGTTCTAAAAATAAAACAAGCATATATTTTATATATATAAACCATTGGCCTAGAGTTCAGTTATTGAGTGTGTGAAACCATTTGCTGACTGAGTGTGTACAATAAATGCTTTACACTGTCCTCTGGTACTGCCTTACTGCTCGACCAAGCTACCACTTTGGAGAGTAAGGTCATACCTAACTTTGACCTCTATCAGCCTCTGGTGGACTGTGGACTCTGTACACCCTGTACCTATTAGGGAACAGTATATACAGAGCCACTTTCTCACAGATGTGAAGCAGCACGCATAGAATGTAGCTAATTGGGAACTGCAGTGCTGGACTAGAGTGCAGTCCCCCGAGTGACCAGCTTTATGTGTCAGATCGCTTTAGGTATTCCATATCTGTTCAGTTGGTAATAATTGGTTGTGGTGTAGCGGCCTGAACTGCAGAATTTCGAACTTTCGAGCTAGTGAGATTCAGGTTCGAGTCTTGTCGTCGGCATCAATATCCTGTGATTCTGGGCAAATCCCATAATCGTGATCTGCCGCGCTTTACAAATCCTGCATGTAGGGGCTGGTACCGTACTGAGTGATGGATAAGATCCACAGTGGACAGGTCTTGTGTGAGGGTAAGAGAATTAAGCAGGAAAAGGGAGATATTAACCAGCCTACATGAGCTATAATTTTCTGCATACTGCTGAGTGTTATGGTATTATTGTGGGACAGAACAGTTAGATTGGAGTTTCCGTTACAGAAATGACATATACAAACACACAGACAGACAGAAAATCACTGTTTGTTAGGCAAATGCTATTTTTCAAAGAATGGGGAAGAAATCTATTCAAGGTTCCACCCCAGAGCAGCTGTCTGGCAGGTCACAGTGCGGCATAGTGGAGTCTGGGATTAGAGCACATGGGTCATATTATGTAGGCATTTCTACTTGCGCTCATTGTTTTCCATGAACTGTTGCTTATTGCTATATTTGGGTGTTGAACTGGTGCAACCTATGCCCCGACAGTGTGAACACGTTTAAAAATGTAATAATACTATTACAAAATGTGCTGCATTACACAACATAATTTGCCTTTTCTTGCTGCATAATTTACTTAACCCTCACGCATTATTATACAATTTCATATTTAAATATCCAAAGGAACCCTATTTATGAACCTTAGAATAATGAAAGATTAGACAAAAACATCACACAAACACAATTAGCATACTGTCACTCTCCCTATTATACACACTCTCCCTATCACATGCACCCTAATGGTACTAACTGTACTCTATCATATCTCATACATCCCCACACACCATTACGAAAACAGCACTGTACACAGACAATGGTACACTCCCATCAACCATACATCGTAACACATCTGACATATTAAACCAATACACTCAGACACACATCCAGTCACACCACATATGACATCTTACCGACACACAATTGCATGAACATTTTCCTCAACAAACACATATCGCTGTCACACACAATTATGTAACACACTATCACATACACAGCTTAGCTAAAGACGTGCACCCACCAACAGATCAACATACACACACCATCCCATCAACGAACACCATATAATATACACCATCATACATAATCACACAAAGGTGCATCCTCACATAAACACACAGACCATCACTCACACATTCCACATCATACGCACAAAGTAGGAACTCTCAAAAACCCAATGACATCACAAGTTGCTAAAACAAGGACCCACAGTCACATCGCACACACAAGCACACCTCTCACCATCGTAAACCATAAATTAAAATCATATCTGTTTAAAACATGTGAAAATGGGCAAATGGTTGGATCCATATAACCTTTGTTATTGACTCCTATATTTGCTGAGTCAGCATTTTACAGTCGCAGTAGAGCGCAGGCAGATCACCCAGTTAAAATAAAAAACACCTTCCCCACACTGGGTGAGGTGTACACTTCAGCAAAAGTCCCTAATAAAATGAAGGCAAAAGACTTTGGAAAATGCATCGCTTTTGCAACATCGGAGAATAATGAAAAACTGACCTCAGATTCTAAGTTTCTTAAATTTGTTTGAAAACACTTGTCCATAGGCTCAAAGACCTCAGTGGTACTAGAACAGAGCCAGTTCTATCAAAGCTGTGTTTCGAGTAAAGGCATTGCAGGCTGCACAGCTTGTTATGAATCAAGAGGAATCCTGTCCCTCGTGCGGAAGATTAGACACCGACATCATGCAGACAATCAGGATCACTTAAATCAGTTTGAGTGAACTGACCCTGGCATATGCATTTGTTGAATTTGCCACACTGTTCACAAATATAAGGTATGTTTATACCAATTTGGATATTTTTTTTTGATTTGTATACTTCTGAACCCCTCCAGGTTTTTTCAGTGTACCTACTGGTGTGACATAATAGAAGTATCTTCTAATAAATATTAGATGCATTACATTAATACCTATGAATACCTTCATTTATCACTAGCCCCTGAACAAAAGCAGAATGCCATGCCCTAGGCCAGAGGTGTTCAAACTTTTTTGTGTTGAATCCCTCTACGCAAGATGTTTTGAAGTCGGGCCCCCCCCCCCCCTCCAAAACTTCATGAGAAGGATTGGGGGAGCAGTAGAGACGGAGCTGAGCACAGGAGGCAAGCTTTATGAGATCAATTCAGTGGCACTTTTTCTGTAGCTCATAGTCCACACTGAATGTGAGACTTATAAAACAGCAAATGCATCGAACAAAACCAGAAATTGATCTAAAAATACTGCTACCCAAAATTGGGGTGTTGTTAGCCCCTCGCTCTCCTGGACCCCTATGCAACTGCACCTGATGCACCAATGATAACTGAGACCCTGAGTAGCAGGCTATCACCTCTGCCGCTTTCACCTCTTCCCCAACATGCCTGACCATCATACCAACCTTGCAACAGGCTCTCTGTTCCGTTCAAGAAAAAAAGAAGCTCCCACATGATATTCCTCTTTTTTCTGCAAGGGTGCCCTAAAGCTACATATGAAAATAAGTCCCCATGACCCCTTTTTAAAGTGAAAGTCTAACTGTGATGCAGTGTGCCCCTCAGAGCCCTGGACTGCTGCACCTACTTCAGTAATGATAGCCCGCTTTGCATGGCAGAAGCTATCTCCTCTGCCATTTTTTAACAAGCATTTGCAATGCAATAGGTCTCGCATTTGCGAGAGTTTGAGCTATTGGCATTTTAAATGATAATGTCTTTTATTTATGTTTTAAAAACCAACACATAACTAAAAAGCATTCTCATTTACAATGTCAAAAGCTAAAACTCTCGCGATTGCGAGACCTTTTGTATTGCAAATGCTTGCCATTCGTAGCATCAGAAGGTGAACACATATTCAAATATAATATATATGTAAAATTGACCCCAAATGAGGGCCTTACTGTTTTTCAAAAACCGGCAGGGAGAGGAGCATTGCATTCCCCTGATTGCTGCCAGCCTGTCACAGCCATTTGTAACCAGAGGGACCTAACCAGCCATCGTGATCTAGTACACCACCATCTTTCCGGCTCCCACGGAACACGGTGCCATAACTGCACTGCGACCCCCTTAAGCAGCGCGTCTGGCTGAAACCAGCATTTCTGCTTAGCCTGCCTTTGCGCCTGGAGTGTGAAAGCAACATCTGTTGCAAAGTAACCAATTTGTTTTTAAAAAACGTCACCATACTCAGCTCCGTAGTGCAGCCACCTACATGTAACACCCGGGGCCCGATTCACAGAACAAACTTAAGACTAAATCCTAAACTTACTACCATTCTGGTATTCACAGAATGCACCTACTACTACTGGTATTCACAGAGTGAAATTACGCTCTCGGGCCGGAAAGTCAGATTTGGGACCAGACTACATTAACTGTGGCCATTGATCATTTGAGCCAAGGGTAAACACCTGTCCAAGTCCCTACCATTCCCCACCATGCATCAGCTGATGCACTCCAGCCAATCCCAGCCAACAGCTCCAGTTAGCCATCATGTTGCTAGTGCCTACCATCCCCCACTATGATCCAGCTGAAGCCAATTAACACTGATTGACCAGCAGCAAAAAACATTTAAAAGCAGCACACAGTGAAGGAACAGGTTTGGCCACACAGAGTTTGTCTTTGCAAGCTGACACCGACTGAGAAAAATGGACCTCCTGAAAAGAAAGAGGAATTTCACTGCAGAGGAGACCACCATGCTTGTGGAGTTCATTGTCAGGCACCACAAACGCCTCTATGGACTCCCACCCTACTGCACCAGTGGGACACAGAAGGCAGCCCTGTGGCAGCAATTATCCACTGCTGTCACAGCATTGGGGGAGGAGAGGCGCACAGTCCAGGACCTAAAAAAAACATGGCAGGATGAGCAGCTGAGGGTAAAGGAGAAATACTCCCGGATTGAATTACAACGGATCCTCCCAGCCGCATACTCTGGACCACGCATCCGCCTCACCCCACTGGAGGAGGATATCCTGACAACGATACACCCCCACTTGGTCCATGGGCTGCCTGTCAGTGACGTCCGCTACGTGGTACCAGGTAAGTGGGATGAAAAGAAAAAGTGCATGAAAAGATTGTCTGTGTTGCACTGTCAGTGTGAATAAGGAAGTAGTCCAAAGTGTATAAAAAAATCCATCAGTCAGAGACTCCTGTGTCACCCTCTGTATGTAGCACTACAAGTCCCACAATCCTTAGCGATGGAAATGGCAAATCCCTCCCACACTTCAGAAAACATGGGCACTGTCCAGTTGCAGTAATACACCAGCCCGCTAAGTAGCAATTGACAAATATCAGCAGAGATGCGCCAGTAACAATGCCACACGCAATCCAACTCTTGTGCAACTGCGGATGCATCACATTTACAATGCGGTGCACTGTGGCGCTGGGATAGACAGATGGGTGTCGCAACTGATGGCATTAGGGGGGTGCTCTGCTGGAGTAGTGTCGCAAGTGTGACGCAACTCCAACAATGTCCATGGACCGCCTACACCTAACGTTCTGGGCCACTCATTACATGTGCCTCAAGCTGGTGTAAGTTTGCATGGCACCACCCTATGAAAAGTGACTACGTGAAATGCCGTTGATTACAATGCATCACTTGTACGAGGCATAACCAAATAAACACACACCCTGCCTACATCACAGCTGATGCATGTTTAATGTTGCGCAGGACCGCACAACGTGAGGCATCCCCATAGATGCATAACATTGTGAATATGTCTAAATGTGTCACCTGTATTACCCCACCGCTGTGTCACAGAAGTGACGCAACTGCGGTGTAAATGTATTACAAGGGGCGTGTAAACATGCCACAAAATATCAAAGAAGTAAATCACCCCGTGCAAGCTTAAAGCACAAAGCAGAAGGTGAGAGATTCATCAGATCTAAAAAGTCATACACCTATTCTGTTGTACATTTCCCACCCTGCCACGCCATTACGTCCCCAATGCACCACTGCTCCTCCCTGCCCAGTCTGCGGCAGTACTGCATAACACTGTTAGCATGCAGAAGAAATGGGGAAATCACAGAAATGTTCCACAAGCACATATTCCATATGTTTAGTTTTCTCTCTTCTCACCCATTGACACATTCAGCCAGAGCACAGACAACTGCCACAGCAGAGGTCCCTGCATCGACTGGGAGGAATCGCCACCGTACAGTGATAGGCATACCACCCTCACCGACTGGTAAGTCAAAGTGGCCAGGAGATGGTCAAAATGCATAAATCGTCAGGAGTGACCGAGGGACATATAGTGCCCACATATGAAAGTCCACCAGAGATGAACAAATAGCTGCATTACTATTGGAGTTGTCAATGGACATCCACCTTTAGCTAATTATAATTGTGAACAGCTGAAGACAATATATTAAATGTCTTGGCTCATCAAACCTTAGTAATTGCGGAACATGACATGTTTTTCAGCAACAGCCCCAGACCTGGCAATCCAATCCTGTTATCGAGTGCCACAACTACTCAAAAGGGTGTCCCCACTATGTTGTAATGGTGTCTGTAGACGTAATCAATCAATCTAATTGACAGAAATATGGCAATGATGAACAAGTGAGATCCCAGGGTCATTAGTATTGACAATGCATACACTGTCCAACTTTGAATGTTTCCAATATAGATCAAATTCCCAGTCCACACAGCTGGTCATGTACCACTTACATTGTCTGGCTTTTGCGTTGCCCATCAACAAAACGCGATAGTAGACCTCACATCAGGATCCGTAGACATGTCATTGTGATATTGGTTGCATCCAGGTAGTGGGCCCATTCGAAGTTATGTGGGAGCAATCATGATATTACGTATAACACACTTCAGCAACGCTGGTGCCCACAACTGCTTGTGCTCATCCTTTGTGCCAGAAATCTAGTGCATCACATGTGGCTGCAGGAATGTAAAGTAGCAAAACACACTTATCATTGTAGGTACAACGAGGTCCTCCCAGAATCAAAGACACACACTGACTTCTGCTACAAGGTTGGCTGTGACATCTGTTCAGGGCCCACACACTGTTCCGGTGCTGGGCCAAGGGAGGGGAACCCAAGAATATATCAGGCTGACTGCTCATGAAATGTGCCTTTCACGTCCGCCGTATGTTGTATGTGTATTACAACACTGTTTTCCTGCATCACAATATGCTCACATATGGCATTTGAACCCATGCAAGATCAGACCCTGGTGGCTAATGAAAGGATGACACAAAATGTATGCCAAGTGAGTGCAGAATGGACATTCAATAGTACCATGAGTCATATGAAGTGACCAAAACACAACCGGCTTGCAATTCAATGATAGGAAACACCATGATGAAAATAGCATAGCTGAGGCCAACACTGATGCCAGTAGTGTAGCTTTGAGATGAATGTAGGGGCTGCTAAGGTGAATCTTCATGCAGTTACACCTGCTAAATGACTGGGCTGAAGAGCAACACGCTAATCCAGTGCAGGCAGAAGGCATCAAAGCCTCTCAGCCTATCCGCAATGTGTGAGTATAAACCAAATGTTACTTTCTGCTTGCCTCCTCTCCTACTGTATTCACATGTATAGGTGAGTGTTTGACATATGAGGTTTGGATGTCTGCTGTACAAGACACCAATCGTCGTCAGCTAAGTAGTACCATGATCTTGGAAATAGAGTACGCAAAGAGAGGACACTCAAAGGATGGACATAAGACATCTGTGTTCTCTCATACAAATATGTGTGACTTCATGCGTGGGGAAGCACAAATGAGCAACATCATGTCCCTGACTATTGCAAATCTCACACATGAAACCCTTTCTGACTTGACAACAAACAACATGAGACTCTGGAAATATGTAAGTCTGAATGGCAAAGGTGAAAGCAGTGTAATGGGGAGGATTTCGGGTCATTTATCCCTTCCTATCAGTAATCTTCTCATACATGTGTGTCTGTTGATGTGTCATCTTATTGATGTCAGTGCTGTGTGGAGGAAACGGCTGGCAAATGCTGCATGTGAGCAGGTGCCCAAATGTAAAGTTCAGGAGCTAAACATGCTGCACATTGTTCAGGATTACCCACAAATGGTCATTGAGAATGACATGTTGACTCAGAGCTACCATCTGTGGTTGCAAAATATAGACCTGTATGTCTCATCACAGCTGCTGACAGGATGACACCACAGCAGCGGACACCGTCCCGGAGACTGCATGACATCCTGGCTGCAGCAGTTCAACCCTCGCACACCCGTCCTTCAGGTAATTCTAGCATGAGGTGTCTGTTGATGTGTCATCTTATTGATGTCACTGCTGTGCGGAGGGAACGGCTGGCAACTGCTGCATGTGAGCAGGTGCCCAAATGTAAAGTTCAGGAGCTAAACATGCTGCACATGGTTCTGGATTACCCACAAATGGTCATTGAGAATGACATGTTGGCTCAGAGCTACCATCTGTGGTTGCAAAATATAGACCTGTATGTCTCATCACAGCTGCTGACAGGATGACACCACAGCAGCGGACACCGTCCCGGGGACTGCATGACATCCTGGCTGCAGCAGTTCAACCCTCGCACACCCGTCCTTCAGGTAATTCTAGCATGAGGTGTGTCTGTTGATGTGTCATCTTATTGATGTCACTGCTGTGTGGAGGAAACGGCTGGCAACTGCTGCATGTGAGCAGGTGCCCAAATGTAAAGTTCAGGAGCTAAACATGCTGCACATTGTTCTGGATTACCCACAAATGGTCATTGAGAATGACATGTTGGCTCAGAGCTACCATCTGTGGTTGCAAAATATAGACCTGTATGTCTCATCACAGCTGCTGACAGGATGACACCACAGCAGCGGACACCGTCCCGGGGACTGCATGACATCCTGGCTGCAGCAGTTCAACCCTCGCGCACCCGTCCTTCAGGTAATTCTAGCATGAGGTGTGTCTGTTGATGTGTCATCTTATTGATGTCACTGCTGTGTGGAGGAAACGGCTGGCAACTGCTGCATGTGAGCAGGTGCCCAAATGTAAAGTTCAGGAGCTAAACATGCTGCACATTGTTCTGGATTACCCACAAATGGTCATTGAGAATGACATGTTGGCTCAGAGCTACCATCTGTGGTTGAAAAATATAGACCTGTATGTCTTATCACAGCTGCTGACAGGATGAGACCACAGCAGCGTGCACCATCCCGGGGACTGCATGACAGCCTGGCTGCAGCGTTGAAACCATCACGCACCTGTCCTTCAGGTAATTCTGGCATGAGGTGTGTCACTGGCTTCGACTCCAAAGCCATGACAGAGATCCTGATTCCCCTCTGCATGTAATCAGCAGTTGTTGTGTACAAAGTGAAATACAAATCAGGAGTGTCATGTGCCTGTCTGACAATTGGTGATGCAGATAATTGAGAATGTTGTTACTTCCCTCTACAGCTGCTGGTTCAGGGACAGCTAGGCCTACAAAAGCCGCGAGGAGACAGGTCCAGCAGGTGACACTAGGGGGGAACACCAAGGGACAGAGAGTTGTGGCTGGAGCTGGTGAGTTTGCCTGTATCTGTGTAACACCTCAGTGCTATGGTGTGAGCTGTCATTTGTGGTGGTACCCTACACAGGTCACATGATCCTCATCTGTTGATGCAAAGTACAGTTAATACAAACCCTTGTGTTGCACCACATGTTATACCAGGTCAATCCCTAATACGGTTGCAACCTCTGTTCCAGGGGATGCTGAGGACGAGGATGACAGGCCTATGACCAGTGCGGGCCAGCGGGGAATCAGAGGGGAGAATCCCCTGATCCTCCAAGCTGTGATGTCGGCTGCAAGCACTGCTCAAGAGGAGGAGGATGAATTTCCTGAGGACGTCTACTTGGTGGATGATGAGGACTACATGTCTGATGACGATGAAGATGCCAATGCGCGCTATCGTGCCAGATTGGCTAAATGGGTCAGGGCATCACATCCTCTGCCAAGCAACGTTCGTCAGCCTCCTCCCAAGCATAGCATGGCCTGTCCCCAGACTCGAGCAAACCAGCCACAGCACCCACGCATCACAACACAGACATCACTCCCTCACAGTCCTCACGTCAAGGACCAACATGGTGGTTCCCCTACCCGCTCTTCCCTAGACAGTGTATCCCTGCCATCCTCTCCACCATCTGGGGGTAGTACCAGCCCTGTTGTGCTGCCGGAATCCCCTGGGCACCATTCACCTGCCCACAGGCTCCCACCTGCCACCCCCCCCCCTGCTGTAGGACCTGCTCGTCCCATCCATGGCAAACAGCTGCAGAGAGGGCCTGCACCTGGCTGTGATGGCCAGTGGGAGCAGGACTTCTACCAACAGCAGAGCGATGTGAGGCAGGACATTAGTGCCATAGGGGCTACCCTGTCCGACATGTCGGACTCCCTGCAGGACATGGTCCACTTCCCTCAGGTGGTGGAGAGGCTGAGCCAAGGGTTGGATAGGATGGATAGGACTTGGCAGGACATGTCCAGAAATATGCGAGACATGCTATCCATCCAAAGGGAAGAGGGTGCAAGACACCATGCCTTGGCCATGAAGATGATGGAGGGCATATTGAAAGTGAGCCAAACTTTCCCTTCACGGTCAACGCAGGGAGGGGAGCCATCATATCTGCGCACAGGACAGCACATCCCCACACCTGTACCAACTGCACAGCAACAGAGCAAAGGGAGACATCCACACCAGCGGCCTGAACTGGCACTCCCAACACCAACCCCTATACAGGCACTCCCGCCACCTGCACAACCACCACCAACCCCCCATATATTGAGGACAATCATTTGTTGGCCTCTCACCAAGCGGGCTTCCGCCCGGCTCACTCGACCGAAACTGTGGTCCTCTCTGTCCTCGACGAGCTTAAGAGTAAGACGGATTCCAACTGCCCCCAAGCCTTGGTGCTTCTTGATTTGTCCGCTGCCTTTGACACGGTCGATCACTCCATCCTCCTAGACCGTGTCGGGGCAGCGGGCATTCAGGGCACCGCTCTCTCTTGGCTCACGTCATTTCTTCAAGGCCAGTCACAGGCTGTTCAACTCTCTGGATTCTCTGCCCCGCCTCGCACAGTTTCTTGTGGGGTTCCCCAGGGTTCCTCCCTTTCTCCTCTTCTTTTCAACCTTTACATCTACCCTCTTATTGTTTCCCTGCTCAGAATGGAGGTATCCATCTACAATTATGCGGATGACCTTCAGCTTATATTTGATCTTTCTTCTTCTACTGATCCTCTTTCCAAATTTCAAACCACTCTCATCTTTATTTCTGATTGGATGAGTTTAAACCACCTTAAACTGAACCCCGATAAAACTGAGCTGATTCTGACTGGTGGCTCCTCCAGCCCCTGGTCGTCTGCCTTCTGGCCTTCTAGCTTTGGTTCCCCTCCGGCTCCCTCTGCCTCAGTTAGGACCCTCGGCATTAAAATCAGCCAGGACCTTTCCATGCGCCCTCAAATCAGCTCCGTTGTTTCATCCTGCTTTCTTTCTCTACGGATCATCCGTAAGATTTCCCGTTTCTTTTCTCTGGATGCCCTGAAAATCATCATCTTAGCTTTGGTTCTTTCCCGTCTGGATTATGGGAACTGCCTGTATGTTGGCGTTCCCGCCTATGAGTTGCGGCGCCTTCAGACTATCCAAAATTAGGCGGCTCGCCTAATCCATCGGCTTCCCAAATCTCACCACTCCTCCATTCTTCTAAAAACCCTTCACTGGCTTCCTATTCTGTACCGTACCCTTTTCAAAATGGGATGTATAGTTTTCATGGCCCGTGCTCGCACAGCCCCTCTCTTCATTAACTCCATGGTCTCTCATTATCTTCCAAGTCGTCATCTCCGTTCCTCCAGTCAAGCTCTCCTTACTGTTCCCCGATTTCGCAAATCTCGAGCAGGTGGCACTAGGTTCTCCACCCTTGCTCCCCGCTTTTGGAACAGTCTCCCTCCTATCATTCGATCTATTACCACCTATCTACACTTCCGGAAAGCGCACAAGACCCACTTGTTCACCCAGGCGTTCCCCTCCCTCTGACTTTCCCCGTCTTCTCTCCGCCTTTAGTAATCTGCTAGCGCCAGGGAACTGCCCGGTCACAGTGCGCTCTACAAATACTTTAAAAAAAAACCCTGTACAGGCACTCCCGCCACCTGCACAACCACCACCACCAGCCCCTGCACAGGCACTCCCACCACCTGCACAACCACCACCAACCCCTGTACAGGCACTCCCGCCACCTGCACAACCACCACCAACCCCTGTACAGGCACTCCCGCCACCTGCACAACCACCATCAACACCTGTACAGGCACTCCCACCACCTGCACAACCACCATCAACCCCTGTACAGGCACTGCCACCACCTGCACAACCACCACCAACCCCTGTACAGGCACTGCCCCCACCTGCACAACCACCAACAACCCCTGTACAGGCACTCCCACCACCTGCACAACCACCACCACCCCCTGTACAGGCACTCCCACCACCTGCACAACCACCACCTCCCCCTGTACAGGCACTCCCACCACTTGCACAACCGGCCCTTGTCCAGGCACAACCATCAAGTGTGCACACACCATCTCCACCAGCACATGTAGATGACCCTGGACAGTCCCTTGGACAGTACCCACCTCCACGTAGGCGGCGAGCCAGAGCTGAGCACTCCGAGCGGTCCTCCCACCCCCCAAATTGCGACGTCACAATCTCGATCCCCGGTGACAGGAACCCAGGACAATGTAACCACGTGATTGTGTGTTCACCAAATAAAGACCTCAAAAAAAAGAACTCTGTTGTGTCTCATGTTCTGTGTAACGATGTAGGTGGCCTCGAGATGTGAGAAGGTATGTGTGTGTGTGACACAGTTACAAGTGTAACCCTTCATTGCAACAAGCCATTATGTGCATAGCAGATGACTCACCAAATATGTGTCCTGATTCAGAACCCGACATTCTAAATTAAGTAATTAGAATTCCTCAAATATATTTAGGTATGAACAGAACAACCGTCCGTTTGGAAGGGAGGAAGGAAAACAAATGATGGTCTTGATGCAGAGGAAGAAGGGAACCTGGATTGGGGTGGGGCAACAAAAATATAACACGTCAGGGAGCGTCAGGGAAAACAGTCTATTTACAAGGGGAAACTGAAATAATTGTTCACGTCAATGTCTCCGTCAAAAGTCAAGTGTCCTTCTGGTCATCCTCTAGGACCACAATGTCCAGATCCTCTGAGTCCGATGCAGGCACATGTCTGGCAGGTGCAGTAACAGGCACCACATGTGTTCGTGACACACGAGGAGTACGGGGGGAAACAGTGTGGGGCAACGGACAGGGGGAGACATTGACGGTGGTATGGGAAGGGATTGGAGAGACAACAGACGACATGGCTGTGGTCAGTGAATTGATGCTGGTGGCGAGGGTGGCCATAGATCGGAGCATGTCCTCTCGCATCATGCGTACCTCCATACACACTTGTAGCATGATGCGAGCGGACATGTCTGGCTGACCCTCACACATCCACATCAAGTCCACTGGCACAGCCACAGGAGGAACAACACCGGGAGGGGCCTGGGGGGGACAGGAGGGATGTGGTGCCTGAGGTCCGGAGCCAATGATGTTGTGGGGACATTGATACTTCTCATGCAATGTATATGCCCTCTGGGGTTGTCCACACTATTGAAGGGGGGACCCACAATTGAAAATTAATGTTTAGGACAGTAGCGTACTTGTGTTATATGTGCAGAGGTTATGTTTTGTAAATATATGTTTTTGTATATGCTCAGCACAAATACAAAGAAAATGAGAAGTGAATTTAATCACATGTGAAAGGATCATGAAATGTGTCCTTGTTCACAAATATAGTTATATATTTTCCTCCATAGCACGTTTCTTCATATATTGTGTTCACTTTACCCAGGTAATGGATGGTGTAATAGTTGGGTATACCCCTAGCTATCAGATTCATTTAGCCAGTTGTCATGACGAAACTACAACTCCCAAAATGCACTCTGCCCTGTACAGTCCATATGCCACAGTGTGCCTTTTTATGCTTGGTGACTGCTGCATGGACACAGAATCAGTGAATGGAAGCATCGGACACACAATGGTACAGCACTGTTTCACTCACATCATACTCCCAGACACATTTAGCATATGATGCACTTACCATGTCCCTGCTGCTCATGCTCCTCCAGCTGAGCATGGAGGGTCGGCCAAGCTGCTCGCAGGACCCTCCTGTACAGTGGGGATAGGCGAGGACGATGCACATGGTGCTGGGAGGACTGGCCCACCATCTCCTCAGCCTTGTGCCGGGACCACCGTTTCAGGTCCTCCCAGCACTTGCGGCATGCCCTCGCACTCCTGGTGTGGACTCCCACTGCATTGCAGCGCTCCACGATGTTGGCCCACAGCCTGGCCCGGGCTGCATTGTTCAGCTGGTGTTCAGGGTCCCCATATAGCTGAGGATATTTGCCCAGCACCCCCTCAGCCAAGATGTCTAACTCACTTTCAGTGAAAGGGGGTGCCTTCTCTTCATAACCCTCAGCCATTATGGGGATAATAAGTATGATGAGAGCAGCAGGCTGTCAGAGGATCTGATCTGTGAGTGAGGATGACTCAGAATGAACACAAAATGGCTGCCAACTATTTCCTGTGATGTATTTCCTGCCTCCAACTTCCTGTAAAACATTTCCTGAATGAAATAATGTGTTCCGGGTCCTTTTTGGAGTTTACGGCCCGCGAGCGCAGTTTCCGGTTCCGGAGCGGAGGGTCCGCACACGCGCCGTACGCTCCGTAATCGGGACTTCCGCGGTTGTGCCGTAAACTCCGAAAATGACCCGGAACAGATTTTTTTATACAGGATATGTTTGACAGGGAGTGGGAGGCAGGAAATACATCACAGGAAATAGTTGGCAGCCATTTTGTATTCATCCAGATCCATCCACAATCATGAATGTAATCTACTGCCATCCTGCTGTTCTGTTGTGGATAAAAAAGAAAAGACAGTGCATGTGTGAATTATTAAAATGTAACAAGAGGGGGAAGAGACCATTTAAAGACATTTCTGCACTAATGGGCGGGGGGGCTGACACAACATGAAACCCCTGTTTCACTTTCTCATGCTTTGCATCATGGTACATGTAGTCCATATTGGGTGCTCAGTAGCAGAGTTGTGTGATGTGTTACGTAACATTGGGGTGAAGAAGTGTGGATATATCACAGACACATGGGGGCAGATTTATGTTCCCTGGCACATCCCTGCAGATCAGCAGGGATGCGCCATGGGAGATGCGTCACGCAAGTTTGCCCTTGCACCACCGCAGAAGCGCCGCATTCACAATGCCGTGCATCGTGGCGAAAGGACAAGCAGATGCGTGACGCATCTGGCCGGCGTAAGGTTGGCGCATTGCTGGAGTTGCGTCACAACCGCCACACAGCTCCAGCACGGCTCGGGGTGCCCCTATCCCTGACATGCTGCGTCAATCCTTAAGCCTGCTTCAAGCAGGCGCAGGGCTTTGACGCAGCATGGCCTGAAAAGTGTCTGAGTGAAATCTTGTGGATTTCAATCAGCCACTTTTCGGAGGCATTCCTGTGCCAGAAGGCCCCCCCCCCTGTGCAGGTACGCCCACATGTGGCGCAAGCTTGACAACGTGACGCATCTCCCTAGATGCGTCACGTTGTAAATAGCACGCAGCATGGCGCTGGGTCGGCGCCACCGCTGCGTCACTAAAGTGACGCAACGGGGGCGCAAAAGTGGTGCACGGGGCGTATTCATCTGCCCCATGGTGTCTGATTCACCCATGACATCACTCACGTTGTAGGCGCATCTTTTGTGGGTGAGTCACATCTGTTGATGGCACAGGCCCGCCAATGCTATGGTTATGGCCTTTTCTGATTCAGTGACCCATCCTCATGAGGTCCGGCTGTGTCTCTCAGTACATGTATCATTTTTCATCAGCGTCAATAGATTATTTCGGGACATCCACTACACTGATCGCTGACATGGGCACATGAGCTGCAGCACGCTCAACCTTTTGACTACTGTCACCAGCTGTGATGAACATGCAGTTAGTGTGACTTGCAAAGTTGTCTCAGGAAGGAATTTATTTACACAGTCGTGTATATCCAAGTTTCATAATTGGCAACAGACAGCAATCCACATTTAGTCCATTCCACTACAGGTTGCTCATGTGAAAAATGTGGCAACGAGCTGCTCACGGACTTGCATGCCCTGACCTCGGTTATGTGCCATGGCCCGGTTTCCCAGATTCAGAGCTAGCCGAGGTTCCAGCGGCATGTGTAAGCCATGCGTTAAGGCACTGTTGTGCAAGACACAACAGGCTAATATGATCTTGCACACGACTTCTGGGGAGTACTGCAGCACCCCCCCTGTACGGTCGAGACATCTGAATCGCGACTTCAACAGACTAAAAGTGCGCTCTATGATGGCTCGAGTCCATATGTGTGCCCGATTGTACCTACGCTGTGGTACAGTGTTTGCACGCCTGTAAGGGGTGAGGAGATGTGGGGTGAGTGCATACCCAGCGTCACCTGAGGAGAGGGGAAAGGGCAGTTGGTTACATATCCCTCTTTGACTTGCACAGGACATGATCTGTACTGTATTAAATGCAGTATCTGTTGTGCCATGTATGTAGCTTTATGATTCTTATTGTACAATGGTTAATGTTGGGGGGCATTCATACATTTGCAAAACACATTTCCCTCATTTCTAACGCTTGGTACTTACCCAGTAGCCACATGTTGTCAAATTCTCCCGCAGCCATCCGCCGGGCAAGAGGTGACATGCGGAATATGAAGCTGTCATGGGTACTGCCTGGGAACACCGCATGCACATTAATGAACCTCCCCCTGGCATCACAGACAGCTTGCACGTTGATGGAATGCCATCGGTGTCTGTTGCAGAAGATGTGTGCAATGTGGCGGGGTGGCTGAAGGGTCACATGGGTACAATCAATTGCACCTAGCACACGTGGGAATTGTGCAATGAGATAGAAATCTTGTGCTGCCCTTTGTCTCAGGGCCAGTGTACGTGGCATTTGTATGTGGTTGTGGGATCTTGCAGTGATGCATCTCAGTACCTGATGCAGGCACCGCGACTGGCTCGCCTGGGATATGCCCACATGGTCACTGGAGACCCTTTGGAAAGAGCCAGTGGCAAAGAAATGGAGTGCAGAGAGGATCTTGAGATATGCTGGGATTGCATGAGAGCAGCAGGTCACAGAGTCAAGTTCCTGCTCCCACTCACATACCATATCCAAGATGACTTCTGGAGGGAAACGGTACCTGGCCCTTACATCTTGGCTGGAAATTCCAAATAGGTTGATCCTCTGCCTGAAGATCCTCTCAGCTCTCCTCCTCCTCCTCAAGTGGTTTTGCCGCATGGCAAGGGGCAGTGCAACAAACACATTCAGTGACATGTTGTAAGGGTTTGAGTGTGTGTCTGCTCTGCAGTTATACGTGCTGCCGACCTAGGATTGGCTGGAGTGTGTCAGCTGATGCACGATGGGGGATGGTAGGGACTTGGACAGGTGTTTACCCTTGGCTCAAATGATCAATGGCCACAGTTAATGTAGTCTTGCCCAAATCGGAAGTTCCGGTCCAAGAGCGGAATTTCCGGCCCGTATGCGGACTTTCCGGCCCGTAAGCGGACTTTCCGGCCCGTAAGCGGACTTTCCGCTCCGGGTGCGGACATTCCGCTCCGGTGGCGGAAATTCCGCTCCGGGTGCGGACATTCCGGCCCGAGTACGGGCGTAAGTTTAGTGGTCGTAAATGCATTCTGTGAATAGCAAAAGTTCTAAGTTCATTCTGTGAATAGCAAAAGTAGTAAGTTCATTCTGTGAATACCAGAAGTAGTAGGTGCATTCTGTGAATACCAGAATGGTAGTAAGTTTAGGATTTAGTCTTAAGTTCGTTCTGTGAATCGGGCCCCCACTGCCTACGTTTAATAAGTTTCTGTGGAGCCTGCGCCTGTGTCGGAGGGTGGTGGGAGGGTGGCAGGAAAGACGAGAATAGACCAACCATTTTCTTTTTAAAGTAACCACATTTAGCTCTATAGTGCATCCACCTACGTGAAACACTCGCTGCTTGCCTGCTATAAGTTTCTGCAGAGCTTCACATAAGCCGATCAGTTTGTTTTCTAGAGATCACGGAACGCGGGCAGTCTACACTGTAATATATAAAGGAAATCGGCGATGCTTGAAAATGAAGCTGCCTCAGAAGGACGAGCCATCGGGACCTTTCTACTTGGGATTTATATCTTAGCGTCACCTGACAAGCTATATGGCGAGGAATAAAAAGACTAGTGTGTATTCTGTGTGCAAAACGTTGCATATTGTGGTGATAGTGTTTACCGTGAGAACATATGCGTGAACTGTAATGTCAAGTTTTCTTTTCCTGAAATAGGACAGACACATCGACGACACGCTACTTAGTACAGAACTTCACGGAATTTTTTTAACCTGGTGGTGTCACAGCACCAGTAAATTGAAAAAAAGTCAAAGCCAACACCACCGCACTAACTTGTAGAAACTGTTCGAAGAACATGACACTCCTGCTGGTAATTAAAAAACACGGGAGCACAGGGGGTGTAAGGCAGGCCCGTGCAGCATCCTTCAGGGGCCCTCTTTCAAGTAAAGGCCTGTGACTATCTACACCATATGGGGGTCTCAGAGGCCGCTCCCCACATTCTGCAGGGAGACCCCCTCATTTTAAGTCGCATCGCTCAGCCGTGCGCTGTTTTTCTCACATATTTCCCTGCATATGCACACGTGCACACCCATGCTAAGTCACATTTGTACCCCTTGCCCTGTTTCCTGTGCCGTTCCGTTCCTCTCCCACCCCCGCAGCCCCACACAGATACTTTCTGGTGTCATCTGTACGAAACTGGGTGGCAAAGATTGAATGTTCTGTCTCGCCCGCGTGTTCGCGCGTGAGTGAGTGTTAATTTATTTCAGCGAGCTCCGTGTCTAAAGCTGTCGCCATTATCTGGTTCCAAATGTAGGTCCCCCCTGCTCTAATGAGCTGTGCTGGCGGGGATTTGGGGGCCAGGACCCCTGAAGCGGGGCGGCTACAGTCTCCGAACTTGGCAACGTCACTACTTTCTCTATCGCCGCCAGCTTTGCCAGTGGATTGCAAATCTGAGCTAAAAATTAGAAGAAACGGTCTGCCTGGCATCGGACGGCTTGATAATCACTGTGCCAGGGACTTAGAGCGGGGAGAAGGGCAGCTGATGCAAGGCAGCACACTGTTCCCAGAGCTGGCTAGGAGCATGGAGGGGGTGAGTGTTAAGGGGGCATCCTGGGTTCGGGGGACACCTAGGGATGTCCTCGGGGGATGGCGAAGGGTCTAACCCTTTATAAGTGGTGATGCGCTGGGTGAAGTCCAGCTTTGGAGTGTGCGGAAGTCCAATGTGGGTCGCATGCATGTGTGCACAATTCTTATGCCATGTACCTGTACATTTGGCTTGTCCTTGTTTCTGCAGCCTTTTCATCGTAGGCAGTCGTGAAATGATGTTTCCCCGCCTAAAACATGACCTCGTGTAATCGGCTCCTGAAGTCCTATCTTGAACAGTCGCCCGATGATGACATCACAGTCCTGCACATGATTCTGTGCATCAGGAACCAACAGTTATGCATGGGCACATCTCCTGTCCGCGCAGGCAGCCGACTCCGAGACTGCTGACGCCGTGCAGTGTCCCCAGGAGCTTCCGAGATAATTTGGAGCCGACGGAGGGAGGGAGGGAGGGAGGGAGGGAAAGTGAAAGCGCGGTGGGAGCGCGCGAGACGCTTTGAGCGTGCACATCTGCTGTCCAGCCGCAATCTGACATTGCCAGAGAAGAGACGGCATGAGCGTGCACATCGGCTGCCTGGGCAAGTGCACATCTCCTGTCCCCCTTCGGCAACCAAGTCGACGACAATATATCTCGCCAAGGCATGTAGCGCGTGCGCTGCGTCGCTAGGCGAGACCTAAAAACAGGGTTCCCATCTTATAGCATGTGTGCATTGGGCCCTTGTGCAAGCAAAGGAAGTTGGTAAAACTGCCATGATTGGGGTTTAATTGGCTCCTCATGCTATGGGGCCCTGGTGCCACTCTACCTGAAGCACCAATGATACTTTCTGCCCTTAAGTGTTAAAAAAAAGCTGCAAGGGTAACCCGGGCTCTAATGCTAGCAAGGACCATGGGCACCCACAGCATCTTTTTCATAGTAAGAAAGACATAATTATGGGACAGTGGTCACTTACACCCTTGCCTCAGTACCTGTTACACTATTGATTGTGATGGCCCTTTATTTTTATTTTTTTAAAAGACCCTATATACCACACCCTTCCCAGGGGGCATCTCTCTGAGGAAGTTGTCTCTGTTCATTTGTAAATGAAAAAATTAGCCCCCACACAGTACCCCTTCTTCTGGGCCATATCTTTGACACTACCCATGGATCTTGTCCCCTTTGTGTTTATCTTCTGTCATTACTAATTAATAATGACTTACATATTCACAGTGCTTTCTGTCACAGTCTGGGACTTCATAGCACTATAAATACATAGGTCAATATTCCACATTGCACCAACTAGGATGGATGCGCACACACACGCACACACGCACGCACTTACCACATTAACCAACTGAGATGTCACATTTGGCACAATAAGATTTTTTATATTTTTTGGGTACTTTTATATATCGCAATTTTGACCTGAGATATAGCAGCGCTTCAAATGAACACCAATTACATTACACAAGGTCACATTCATTTGTAGGCACAGAAGATTAAGTGATTTGCCCAGAATAAAAGGATTTTTAACTTGCATTTATTTTTTATTTCATTGTGTACGGGTTACTTTTTTGCCTTCATAACTGCATATAAAATAACAAAATCCTTACAGAATACTTTGTTCTTCTTAGCCACCTCTTTGACTCTGCCACCACACTCAATGACCCCAGCCGCCATAGCACGGATCCTATACTTTACACTTCAATTCCGTTTGTAAATGAAAACAGCCTGAAAATGCGCCAAATAAAGAAGGCCACACTTCCAGGCGATCTTCATTTACACTTCTTTGCTGAGGGATTAGCACCCCCCCTCAGAATGTGGTCACGGTCCCCCAGGGGGGTGCGCCCCACAGTTTGAAGACCTCTGCCTAGGCTCTGGCAGGAGGAGACCCAGCAAATGCTGTAGCTGCACAGAGGGGCCATTATCATTCTGTGTGGTAGAATTAGGCAGACAAACAGAAAGATAATAGCCCAATGGCAATCTGTGACAGGTCAATCAATCAATCAATCAATCATAGCATTTATAAAGCGCACTATATACCCGTGAGGTTCTCAAGGCGCTAGGGGGGACGCTGCTACTGTTCGCAGAGCCAGGTCTTGAGGAGTCTCCTGACGGTTAGGAGGTCTTCGGTCTGCCGCAGGCGGATGGGGAGGGTGTTCCATGTCTTGGCGGCGAAGTGGGAGGGGCTACTGCAGGCCCTTCAGTTCACAGCAGCTGTGTGAGCTTGCCCCTGCAGTGAGAGTTACAGAACTCTCAGGCTGCTTGCAGGGGGGCAGCTCGGACCAATGCCGAGAATTACTGACAAAAGATGTCCGTGGAAGAATTCCTCACAGACAACGGACAAAAATCCCAAATAACGGGCAGTCCGTGAAATTTACGGACGGTTGGTTACCCTATGCCCCCTCCAACTCATACCCGTAAGCATTGCTGCTTCCAAATGTGCTTGGCAATCATGTGTTCTCTCTGCATTTACGACACCTCAACATCACGTACATTATAATGCATATTTTCGATCATTAATTTCCCAGAAGTTAGGGGCTTAATTAGGAGCCCCTGCGCTGCTCCAGCGTCTCTTTTTGTGACGCTCCAGCAATGCAGAACAAAATCATATTTATGAGGCCACGGAAACCCAGTATGCGTAGCTTTGCATGGCTTCATAGATATGGAGTAACGAAAAGCAGTGCAAATCGCTGCTTTGCCTTACTCTGCGCTCGGGAGGCATTCCAGGGGCTTTGCTGTGAGTTTTCCCATTCAACACGCATGGATTTTGATGCTGCCCCAGATTTACAAGATCACGTAAACCTGGGGAAGCGCTAAATTCTTATGCCTCTCAAGGTGAAACATTAACGAGGAGAAATAACCTTATTATTCCTTGTTTTTTCCTCCTTCTGTGTGTGCTGCTGAAAATTCCTCTTAGGTTTGTTTCAGTGCAGGAAGGTATCCCTTTCTACACAAAAACAATCCTTCCAACAACACAGGCAGCCTTGCACCATGGTGTAAAGGTGCCTGCGTTGGCGCTAGGCAGCCAGAAAGGTGCCAGTGCAGGAGAAAGGATTGGAATGCACCGTAATGCATAAATACGGTGCATTCCTGCCCTTTCACTTTGGCGTAAAGCAGCCCAGCAAGAAGACTTGCTGCTCTGCCCTACGCCAATACCTTGTAAATGAGGGCCATAATGTGGAATCTCATCTCTTTATATAGGTGTTGGGTCTAGGTGTAACTTCCCTGTTACATCAGTCCTGCCACTGCCACATCTCTATTGGTACCAAATTCTCATTCACCACTATCCCTTCACATACCACCACTAGCTCTCCTATTGGAGAATTATCACATGCTTGAAGTGAAGCTCGTTGGAATAATGGCACAGTAGAGATTTTGTGTATAATTTACTTCATCATTGTCCAGGTGGTGACCCGGAAAATCATTAAATCCCTTGATCTAGTAAGCAGGAAATCAAGCCGAGCACAACTTTGGTGGAGTCTGTAGTAAGTAACACTTCAGGAAGAGGAGCACTGGTGGTTAACGTTATGAACCACACCTGGGAAGGCACGTCACTTTTACAGGCAAGTGCCCTATAAAGTAGGGAGTGATATTGTCACTACACTTCACTGTAAATTACTATCATGTGGAAAGAAAAATAGGGCGCCCCAAGTCATCAAAAAGGATACAGTTAAGTTCAAGGAATAGTGCTTCCACAGGTGTCAGCTCTTTTGTGTGTATTATTCTCTTTCTTCTCCCAGGAAAATTTGTAAAGTGTTCAGATCTATATGCCAAATGTTTAGAATGATGGTTCCATTACTATTTCGGTCTTTAGACATGGGTGATTCACTAAACATTATTATAGGAATCAACCATTATCAAAGCCCTCTCTTGGGGCAGCCTTGTGTGGCATGTGACCTGGAAGTCAACTATTCCAGAGTGGATGGTATTAAGTCTCTTTTCAACACACCGACTCTCAAGGTTCATCGCCTCTCCTTATAGTTGTTATTTTGCGACATTACAATTATTAACTTTTCCAATCATACTTGGAAGGAAAAGACACACATCATTGGAGCACATATATACACGCTCATCTAGTTTGCACAGCACTGCCATAAAACATGCTAAACTTAGTACTACATCATCTTAGACAGATCTTTTGAGAATGTGTGGAGAAAGAACACCAGTCTTATAAGCCTGTGAGTGTGGAATGCCCCCACTTCCTTGGGTGCAGTCTACTGCCTGGAGGGACTTCGTGAGGGCTGGCTCGGCCTGCAAAGAGGGAGTGGGAGCATCTGTCACATAACATGACCTCATCAATTAGGTGTGGCGCAGCGGCCAGAGCGGCTTAAACCTGGAGTGCGGGGATCACAGTTCGATCCCCAGCGCTGGTGGCAGCTCAGCTCAGCATCATGTGACTCGATAGCTCACTTAATCTCCCCAGTGGCTTGAAACCTTAAGGGGTGATATGTTCGCGCTTTACAAATATGGACTATTAATATTATCAACGTAGCTGCCCGATGCTAAGTGTCAGAGTGCTTCCTGCCGTTAGTGAGATCCTCATTTGCTGTCACTCCAGGCATATACTATTTTGCGCACATGATGAACAACTGTTTGGCGGGTCAGTGTGTCGGAAACAAGATGCACTAATTCCACCCACCCCTCCCAATGAGAGCAGGCCTGGCAGTAGCCACTGATTTGTTGGATTAACATAAAGGTATGTGGTACCAGCAGGCCATCTAAAACACCAAAAACTATCCGTAGTGTGGCAGTTATAAGAGTCAAGCTCATGTACAGAAGTAGGAAGCCTGATCCTAGGGTACAGAGGAGCAGCGCTGCTAAACCTATTTCCACACAGTTTTGGGAGTGGGTTACATAAGGTATCATCCTCAATTCAGCGGAATCCCCAGCCTAGTTTACTCTTCTATGTCTTTTGTGGTCATGGGAAGGTTCTTAACAGTAAAATGGTGCCAAGCTGGATCGCACTCCTACTTGGTGATATCAATGAAGGCGGTGCTTTAAATTATATTAATTTAAAGGTGTGTGGGTAGCCGTGGTCCGTGCAGGTCCGAGCGGTGGGGCCGGGTTGGGGGGGCGGGGGAGATTTTGACGGACGATGACAAAGGAAAATTAAATAAATAATTCATTTTCCCTCATCATCGTCCGTCGAAATCCCCCCTCACCCGGCCCCACCGCCCCACCGTTCTTACCTGCACGGGCTGCAACTGTGTGTGGATTTGAATTGTGTTTTAGGTCCAATGGCCCAACTTGCATATATTTCAATATAAACACACGAGGACATACCTGAGAAAGAAGATATATGCACACAAATGAAACTGTGTGGATCCACCACAAAGAAGATACAGGACCTTACTTAGAGTGTGACGGATAGAGAACTCTTTAAAAACATGGTGAGTGTCCCAACCGCCATATTACAAGTGTATTACAGTCATCGGCACTCTAAATACGGTGGGCAGGACATCCGTCTCATTTTGAAGAAATATCTTGCTCACTAAACTCTAAATTAAGCCCAAAGTTAGCCATTACAACCACTTTTGTGCTGGTAGACTGGGCTCTACCAAGCAATATTAGCGCAAAGAAGCAGAAGCAGTGCTTCATTTGTAAATAAGTACAGGGCCCGAAAGTTTTTCTTAGGAGTAGTCGCACAAGTGCTGTCAGCTGCCAGGGTCGCCGAATACCAAGACAGCTTATTCTAGATTCCACTTCATGCCTTGTTCGTCCACTGCCCTACGCTTCCTGCTTCTTTAATGAACTCTTGCAGGCAGTGGCGTATCTAGAATGCCACGGGCTCTGGTGCAAACAAGGGAAATGGCTCTTTTGACTGCTGTTATTGTAGTACAATACAGCATTGTCAAAGTTCGATGGGTACCTCAGGGCCCTGGATCCGGACTCTCTGCACCTGCTGCACCAATGGTAGCTACTGGTAGCTACACCCCTGCTTGGAGGTTATTTTTCATTTTTGCGTTCTTCTTTTACTATATTCCTAACTTTCTCTTCAATCCTTTTTCTCCTTTTTTTTGCCTTAATCTCCTTTGCTACAGGTCAAAGTCTCACGATGAAAAATGTGTCCAGGTCATCATAAATGAGTGCAGGTGCCCACCGCCTGCAGCCACCGGCACAAATGAAGCACTGCAGCAATGGCACAACGTTTCTTGTGAGCTAAACTCTAATATTTAGAGATCATTACGAATAAACAAAACAAAGCTCTGTAAAAATGTAAAACAATCTTGAGAAGCAATTTTGTGTTTACCATGATCTCATCTTTTTCTTTTTTTACTCTTTACTATTGATTGCGTTATTGTAGCCGTACATGTAGCAGTTGCAGTTATGCTTGTTGCAGTGTTTGTGGGCGGTGTATTTGCTACAGTTCAAGTACTTTTAGTTGGTGTAGTAGTTGAGATTGTCTTTGTACCTGTAGGTGACAGTCTAGTCTTCCTATCCCTTGTTTAGTTTTATGTCAGCAATATGTTTTACTACACCCTACATAAAAGTTGAATCTGCTTCTCTGTATTTTTTGTTTATTTTGAGTTGGTGGTGTACTAAAGAAGTATGCATTAACATGCAACATTTTTGAAAGCCAGAAACCTAGTTCCTCTAGGCAACCTAGCACAATTATTGCTTTACAGATCCCCTGTGTGAGAAAGTGGATTATTAGTTGTAGTGAATGGTAGTCCTCTTCAAGTAATAATGACACTATTTCTTAATAGGTCCAGTTAGGTCTCAATAATTTAACTCTGAGCTCAACCCTTGCTAGCTGTAGCACAGAGCACACAAGCTCGGAGAAGTTCCCTCTAATTGATAAACTTTCTGACCTGGGCATCAGCGGGCTAGCACATCAATGGCTAGAATCATTTCTACCGGACCGGACTCAGAGGGTTCAGTTGGGTGAGCAGGCATCGGCTAAGGGCATTCTTACCTGCGGCGTACCCCAGGGCTCCGCATTGTCCCCGCTCCTCTTCAACATGTACCTGCAACCCCTGGTGGAGTCTCTGGCTCACATGGATTGCCAGGTCTTCAATTATGCAGATGATACCCAACTCCTCACCCGGATCAACAACTCTAGTCAGGCCCAGGAATCGGCACAAAATCTACTCAGATTCACAGTGAATTGGATGACGGCCAATTCTCTGAAAATAAATTCTGACAAGACTGAAGGGCTCATCATTCCCACAAAAAGCAGCCCTTGGTGTGACCTTTTTTGGCCACCGGAACTGGGCACTAACCCCATACCAGTACCGGTCGTAAAAAGCCTGGGTATACAAATTGATTCAGAGTTGTCCATGTCCAGCCAGGTCACCACGGTGGTGGGAACGTGTATAGGCCTTATGAGGCAGTTGTGGAAACTTGCACCTCTTCTTTCAACGGCCTCACTACAGGCGATTGTATCCGCCACTGTCGTCTCTAGGCTGGATTATGGGAATGCCCTATATATTGGTCTCCCCCAGAAACTTATCAAGAGACTGCTGGTAGTGCAGAATGACGCGGTCAGGCTCATTTTCGGACTTCCCAGAAGGATCTACGCTACCCCTCTATTACATAAATTGCATTGGCTCCCCATTAAACAGAGAGCTCAATTCAAAGGCCTCTGTATTGCCCACAAAGCAATCTACGGCCAATCTCCAGTGTACATAAAAGATCGCCTTGAGAACTATATTCCAGGCCGGACACTGCGATCATCTAAGGCCTGCCACCTTGTCCTTCCCCGATACACCACCAAATCCAAAGGGGGCAGAGCGTTTTCTGTCATGCTCCCACAAATTTGGAACAATCTTCCTGAGCACCTTCGCAGGGAACCGATCCTCCTTACCTTTAGGAAACAACTTAAAATGTTTCTATTTAGGGAGGCGTTAGCTACAGTGTAATCTGTTGCCTTGTGTCACCTGTTGCCGTCAGTGATTCTGGTCACTCTCTCTAAAAGCGCTTAGAAACCTGAAGGTGATTATGCGCTATACAAAAGACATTTAACATAACATAACATAACATAAAACTAGAGACAACTTTAATGAACATATAGACAATAAAATGAAAATATTTGGATCTACGGAACTAAAGATATGATTTTTCAAACTGATAGGTATTTCTCTGGCCAAAAAGCACAAAGCACCAAATGCAGGTATCTGGTCACGCTAGACCTGGTCAAAGTCAAAAGTTAAGGCCGACCACGATACAGGGACCATGTTAGTCTCAGCAAAAAGTTTACCTTCTGACTTAGTCATTTTTCCTGTATAAAAGTCCTTGCTGACTGGGTCATCTGTGATCGGGATGCAGGTTGGATCCGAAGAGGGGCTCGTCAACAGCAGCCAACTGAAGCACATGATGTCGGTGGGTGCCCTGGCTCCGGTGGGAAGCTTGATATTCTTGACATAGAAGATGGGAAAACTCTGAGCAGATGAAATTCGAAGGAAGGCGTCATTGTCATCAGGATGCTGCTCAGCATTGGTCCAGGTAAACTCCTCTACGTTCTGACTTAAAAACGGTTCTGGAAGTCAGGATGCTTTCAGCTGAGCCAAAAAAGCAACCTGAGTACGAACGGCCTTCCATTGGTAGTCTCTGGTTCTTTTGTAGAAAAGTTCAGAAAAAGTTTCTAAGTATCCAGTTTTGCACTTTGAAGGGAGGGAAGAGTAAGTAAGTAAGTAAGAGTTTATAAAGTGCTCCATATAGTTCAGATGGCTATCCTGTCAAGGGGAAAAACATCTCCCCACACCCAAGCCCTTTGTCCTCTGTCTGGGAGCAATACACATCTAAATCCAGGGGAGCCATTAACCATAAGGTGACTGAGCACTGTCAGAGAGGCACATTATGCCAACTTTCCTTAAAGTGGCATTTTCAAAATAGAAATTTAAAAATCTGACTTGACCATTAGATTGTATTTTATATTACTATTAATTTGCATCCATGTGTCATGGTTCTAGGCATTCCCAAACTGAAGGCATGCATTCTAAGGTTTTATAATGTAACACAGTGTTTTTCTACGGAAAAGTCAAAAACAACTTTGGAGATTTTTCACTGCCAGGACATGTAAACCTAAGTACCCATACTTTTTAAAATACCCTGCCCAATGGGCATTTAGGGCCTCCCTTAGGGGTGATTTCTAATTATTAAAAAAGAAGGATTAGGCCTGTCAAAACTGAGATTTTGACAGGTTAACGTGGCAGTTTGAAAACTGTCCAGCTGGGCTGCTGTGTCAGGCCCAAAGTCTTGTTTTCACTTGTCAATTTAGTAGTGGCATACTAAGTACTGCAGTCCACTAGTGGCACTTAACTTGCAGGCCTTGGGTACACAGGTAAGTTAAATATGCCTACCAGGAATTAGCCAATTCGACATGTTTTAGGGGTCAGAGCACATGATCCAGCACGAGACTGGGAAAAATGGGGAATAACATTTACCGGTACCCTCCCTGCGTCGCAGACCCGACGTCACACTAGCTCAATTCACACACACATTCATTGGTGGGGCTCATAACACCAACACTCATACGTCTCTCTCACAAGTCTGCACACAGGAGGGATGAGTAATTCAAGCGCTGAACATGTGGGGGGAACACCTTATAACCTATAGGGAGAGAAAAGTTATTTTACAAAATATACATTAACATCCTTCGCCTATAGATCCCTAATCCCAACCATCAAGGCACTCCACCCACTTGGTCAATGGACCAATTTAGTTGGATTGGTTGATGGTGATTTAGAACCAGCTAAAACACATTTTAAGACTCAGAATCCTTATTTCCCTCAATGAAACCACAAACTCATATTTCTTGTTAATCAATATTTGTTTATCTAAATTTTCATAATGATTTATATTTGCATTTGTCTTGTCAAAGTTTAGAATTTTTAGATCAATTCAAATAAATCACAAAACATCATATTTACCTAATCTGGCTATCTGAAGTCCTCTAATTCATTGGCTCTGCATAACCACATTTTGTCGCAAATTGTCCGAAAAGCAGGCCAAAGTTCAAAGTCCTCTGCTCAGCACGTTACAGTCCCAATTTCTCAAAGGACCAGAAATCGTGTAAGCATCTATCATAGCCCGTGGAATTTAGAAAAAATTTGCAGTCATCAAGCGGTCGGGCAGCATCTGGATCATCAGGAAAGGCGTCACAAACAAAGTCATGAAAAGGAAGAAGGGGAAGAGCAGCATTTCTTTCTCCCTATTCTACTACCTTTTTTATAATAGAATCAAGTCAAAGAAGATACATTTTTAAGCTTTAGAACAGTCGTGATTGGCTGGTTGGGATAGTCCGATTTATATTCCCAGATTTTCAGTACAGTTCGAGGGGTAAGGTCATTGGTCAGCGAAGGTTGATTGTTCCCCTGTCTTGGCGAACATCCCGTTTCATATCCTTGACCGGGTACATGTTGAACAAAGCTCACTACGAGGTTTAGGAGATTTCTCGCACATGCGCAGCTCACTCCGCGCCTCATGAGACAGTGGCCACTTCTGCGTGCAATGTTAGCGGCCATATTAGGTTTAGGCCCAGATGCCAACTTAAGCGAAACAAACACAAAAGAATAATTAATACATAGAAATGGTGATTCTAATGTTAACCCCTTACTAATCCCTCTATGTGTTTGTATTTATCTAGCATATAGAGACATTTAAAGCAATTATATTCATCTTTTTCGATCCTCCTCGAGGGTGCAACATCACAAAGCAACATATATCATGCAGTATTCTATTACCACAGATACTATTATTAATATGCGTACAGATTTTAGTTATAAGAGTTATTTAGCCATGCAAAAAGCAAATCCCATGTGTAGTTTAAGTTGTAATAATGTTGATTAGTATACATGCAACACTCGTTTAATAATATTATAGTTAATAGATTACATAATTAGTATTTTCATGCAAGAATAAAGGAGGTATACAAAATGTTGCACTACCTGCTCCATCACACATACACTGGGCACTGGACAGCAGTGCCCCAGCGTTAAGAGTCCTTACACCCACCAGCAATAAGATCTAGCAAAAAGTGAAGGAGTGAAAACCCAAAAAGGGCATTTTCTCACCCAAATGAGTACACATTTATATTTCTGCAAATCGTAAAGGGAATTGCCGTTCAAAACTTGAGTGAGGACCTACAGAGTTGTGGTTATATGGGTGATGGAAATAGTTTGGTTTGCCACCCAACTGTCCCTTCTCTTGGAAGACCCATATTCACACCTTTCATCTTACAATCACCATTGCAGAAAATGTACCATGGTACCTAGTTTCGACTTCAGCAAGTGGAATTTGCAGAAATACACAAGTCGTGATTCTTTGAATCAGCATTTGCAAATTCTGACTGCACATTCAAATGTTTGTGCTCTTAAAGGTCCATGAATTGGGGCCTTGTAAATCATAGACGCAACCATGTATCTATGAAACCATTATAGTTTCATTACCATGTCACTGGTTTCCGGTGAGTTCCATGGTAACAACTTTCATCTGGGTGTCCCGTGAAGAAATAATTATTTGCACATAAATACATGAGGTGGGGAGGGAAGCAGGAAATGACATCACATCCTCGAATGTGTTCTTGTTTTGTCACGTAAGGTTGTGGACTGAGTATGAGCATTTCGGAGGTTAAGGCAGCTGCCCAGTATTTACCTTGGCTGTGGTTGTGGCTGACATGTTCATGAAAGCACAGTGACATAACTCCCACTCCTTTGAACAGCCACCAGGTTATTTGTTTTTGCTCATTTAAGGACTATTAGTATGCATGGGAGAAGAAAAACCCAGTGTAAATGCCTTTTTCTCTAAAGACATATTATTTCTGCTCTCTTCACATTTCTTTCATCATCCAAAGTTGGGCATAGGAAATGTAGGCGCTTTTAATCTAAGCACTTTAGAGGTTGTAAGGAATTCCACCTGCTTATCACTAGGTCCCCGATGTTTTGCTTTGTCTACACCTTATTTTTGACCTTCACTAAGGTGCTAAGTCTGACTACCTGGATCAGCAATCACATGCATCTCTGAAATAAGCATACTGTTTCCTCGTGTTAAGAAGAAACTAATAAAGGGAATGAATGAGGCTACCACTAGCCAAACATGTTGGTATGTACGCGAGGACCGTGTTTTTATGTCGCGACTGCAGCTGTTCGTTGGCAAACAAACCTATAGTATGCAATATACACTCACAGTGGGCTTTGTGTCTGCCCCTAGCTCAAAATTGAAGGGCTTTCTTGTCTATTTGTGTTTCTTACTCATGATTCACTGTTATTCCTTCCTTGCGTTTGTCCTGCCCAAGGAGCATTTGGTCCCACTGTGGTTTGACTGCATGAATTGTACCCTTCCACTGCTCATGTCATGAACTTACATTGCAGTGCATGACTATTTTATCTCCCTTTGTAAATCTCTCAGTGCTCCTTTTTGGGCCCACCCGCTATAAGTCATTAGCCACCCCCAGCGCCCTCTTGCCTTCCTATCCTGCTCGCACTCTCACTGCAGATGGCTGCTATTTCGTTGGGTTGATATTTTTTTAATTGATTTGAATCCATTCCAAGTTGTCTGCCAGGATGTGCGAGCGTACACACAGGGGCTGTGGCCATCTTGGAATGTTTTTACTTAAAAAAAAAGAAAATCCATTCCAAGATGCCGGCTGTACATGCGCATGCATATGTGGTGAACATCAAAGATTGCCATTTCAACTGCTGCACACGCACAATAGCAATAATTGTATGAGTTTTCCTAAAACAAAAGAAAAAACATTCGAAAGGCAGAGACTTCTAACAGCATTGTAACAGAGATAGCCAGAATTATGCTATGAAGGGTCAAAATCAGTGAAGTGTGGTCAATATTTGGTAACAATAGATAGCCACAAATATGTTTAAACCCCCAACAGTATGTCAAGGATGTTCCACTGTGAGATGGACAGAACATGACTACCAAGAATCTCTGCTATTTATGAAGAATGAAAAAACAATATGCTGGCAACAGCCACAATGTGGCCAAAAATGCATTCCCAAAATGTAAAAAAGATGGGCAACTATGATGCCAGGAATAGTAGAATATTCCCAGGACTATCCACTCTATGATAGAGGAAGGCAAGATGTGTCCAAGAATTGCCAATATATATATCATAGATTAGAATGTTCACCTTTATGTCAGGGATAAATGGATTGTCACCAAGCATGCCCGCTATATGTCAGCAATCTGCAAAAATTATGTTAAGGATAGTCACAATGTCGCCAGGAATATCCACTACACATCAATGCTGGACCAGAATTATGCCCACAATATGCTACGCATGAGCCACTATTATTCCAACTATAGTGAAAATGACATCAGGCATGTAATGTAATGTATTGAGATATTTATAAAGCGCTGACTGCCTCTCCGAAAAGAGCATGCTGGCGCTGGTTGGAGATGAGAGGGGGCCCAGGGAATCCTAAATGAGTGACAGCATTCCTCTGAGGAGCTGAATATCCAGGTTTTCAGTGCCTTCCTAAATTGGGTTTCTGTTTTTAGCAATCTCAGATGAGTTGGCAACAGGTTCCAGGCACAGTTTCCAAGGCGGCCACTGTTTGTCCTCCTTTTGTTTTACATCCAAAAAGGGGTGGTTTAAGGAGGTTGGCTGACGAGCACCTAAGGGTCCAGGTTGTGATGTAAGGAGTGAACCTCGCTGAGAGGTACTTTGGTCCCAGTTTAAGCGAGGCTCTGAAGGCAATTAGGAGGATCTTAAAAAGTATTCTCTTATGCAGTGGGAGCCAATGAAAGGCTTTCAAGGCTGCCGATGCGGGGTATGGGACACAATTATGGTAGTAAAACCAGAATGTTACCTGTGATGCCAACAACAGGTCAAGGGTATACTCCTACTATGTGGCAAATATCAACAAAAATGTCCACAATAATTCATGGTAGATAAATATTATTCCCAAGTTATTCAAGGATCAGCCAGTATTATGCCAGGAAAAGTCAAAATGTTCCTAGTAACACCCACACCAATTCAAATAAGGACCACTATGATGAAAGGGATGGTGAAATGTAATCGAGAACGCCCACATGTGAGAGGAATATGCCACTATTATGCTAGGGATGTTGAATTCCAGGCAGTGGGGTTGATACTAGGTCCTGGCTCTGTTAGCTTCCCTCTCAGTTCCGCATCATCCTCCAGAACGTAGAGTGAGACATTTGGTGGCATAAAGAGGATGCTGTTGACCGAAACAACAACCTACATGGTGCTTGCTTCCACAGCACTCAGGAGAAGGTAAGTAATTAGCTGCTCTCTGGCTCCTGGGGTATGAGGAGATTTAGCACCCACAAAGAGTGGTCTAAGTGGCTACAGACGGATGCGGCCACATGACAGAGCCTGAGGGCAGTTGCGGACAGGAGGAGGAAGTGGGCAGCACGTCAGGAAGGCAAGGGGACACAACTGAAATGCTCTATTCCTCTCAGATACAATTATTTGCTGTCTCACAGAAGGCTCTGTCAGTGGAGATGGGGCACCTGGGGACTCAGTTGAGATGGCTTCAGAGCTCAGGTCAAAGCTCTTTGTCAGTCTGCACACAGGAACACTGCTGCTTCTGACAGCGTTTGCCTTCTCAGCACGACCTCACAGACACACACTGGGCATATAGAAGCTCCCATCACAGTCGAGGAAGTCCAAGAGGCCTTTAAGGATTCCCCTAATGGGAAAGCATGTGGCTGCGATGGCTTCCCAGCCAAATTCTAGAAGGTATTTATTTCTCAACTGGTAGAAACTTTAGCTGAGCTATTTAATGTGTCCATACACTTGTGTGCTACATTTCTACAGCTATACTGGGCAGCAGAGAGTAGCAGACCAGCTTCTCAATCTCCTCCCCGGGCTGGGGGGGCTCTTCCCAAATGCCCCTGTGGGCATATCAGCATTGCTGAAATCGTTTAGTAATTACACACTTCGACTGACTTCTGCAGAGCAAATACTGACAATTTAGGTCATCTAGCACTGGAACCTAAGATTACCCAATTTACCCCAAGCTAGAGGGAAAATCTGGAGGATTTAACTAAGCGATCCAAAGACACAAATTCTGGCCAATGACCAGAGTGAGAGAAGCCAGGAACACACTCTGCCACCGTAGCAACTGCATTAAAAGACTCTACTTACCAACAACATTGCTTTAGAGCATGCAGTTGTCATGTCCCATCTGGGCTACTGTGATATCATCTAGACAGGGCTTTCGAAAGAAATAATATTGCAGTTCCAAACATTCAGAACCATGTATTCCGCCTCATGCTTGGCAATAGGTGCCTTAATTACATCACACCTGCTCTGAAGAATCTACACTCTGCTCCACTACAAGAGGTGTTGGAGTGCCAGGCAAAATAACATGTCACCATTTTAGTGATACCTCTCCCCTAGCTATTTGAGACCTGCCCTGTCTACACTAGCATCCTATTGCTAATGAAGGCCCGTACCTGATCCATAAATGTCACCATGACCACTCACCATGATATATCACTAAGGTTTCCCAACCCTAAAGCTATCCAGATACCTGAGGCCGGCCTTCATGAGCCCATTTTGTCATTTGTCAATAGAAAGTATCCAGGGCATAACTCATCTTCTAGAGACCATTTCACTCTGGGACACTACCTGCACATGCAGAGCTCCACAAGCAGGATCATTTAAACCTATTGCGGTAGTGGGAATGGGAGCAAACAGAATTTGTGTCCAGTTTTGCACAAGTGCAAATCTGAGTGCAAATTGCTCATTAATCTGCATTCACTGTTACCACCATTGCACGAGTCGATTCAAGCCGGGACAATCTCTTGAGCAGCTGTGCACATTACAAATTGCTATAACATAGCATGCAAAATAAGTGCAACAATTGTCTTATGTGCATATACCTTATGGGTTTTTTGCCGCATTTGTAAACTGGATAAAAAAAAACAGTGTGGCCAACCTTGCGCAAACTGAATTTGCGCCAGGTTGTATTTGACACCCAATATTTACAAATATTTAAAAAGCAGTAGAAGACTTTCTTAAAAGTGTTTGAACCTAGGAGCACAATGCCAGCGGTCCATCAGCCCTGAGTGCCAGAACTCCCAAATAATAACCCCTCCCTCGCAATGCACCACGAAGCAGCTTTCAGCCTTATGCCCTGTGTTCATAAAACATTAAACAAACACATATCTAACGGCTTACAAGATCTTTCTCAGTGTTTAGCACACACATAAAGGCCAATACACCCGATTCAGGTGGGTGACTCACGTTTTTTAAGCCAAAAAAGGCTCGTTTTGCCTGGCTCCTGCCTAAAGTTGCCTCTGCTTCAATAGAAGTCAATGAGGGAAATATATTCTTTCGATTATCTTTTTTTAAATCCTACTTTCCTCTTCTGGAATGTTGGAAGAAGTTAGCACTGGCTGCTCTTGGAGTACTTTCCAACAATGCTACCTTGAACTGTCTTGCGTAAACCCCTAACCTGCCAGCACTGATTACCTCTCATTTTCAACAATGCCAGGAGTTGTGTGTTTTTTAGGTCTCGCCTACGCAGTGCGCATGCGCTGCATAGGAAAAAGACCTTTAGTAATCGATTCAGCTTTGCAGGGAAAAAACGTGCACACGTTGCATTGCTTTGAATGGCAACGCGTGCACGTTTGGCGATTCCCTTGCGGGAGCGAGCTTTCAAGCCATCTGTTAATTACTAACAAATGGTTCCTGCTCGCTCCCACAAGGGAAACAGGCGCAGGCCCCCTCCTCTCTCCCTTCCCCCTGCTGCCTATCGTCAAACTTGTTTTTGAGAGCGAGGCGCGCGCGCATGTTCTTTTTACCGTCCCCTTATCTTTGCTCCCTGCCTGTGTCCCTCTGTCTTCCTCCTTCCCACTCTCTGGGGTTTTCGTAGCCATTCACTTTCCATTCTGTCCTCCTCCTGTTTTCGATCCCACTGCCTATCTCCTTCTCTCACCCTCGTTCCCTTGTTTCCACTCGCGGTACAACTCTCCCCCTTTCTATGTTAATTCCCAGTATTCGTTCCCTTTTAGCCGGTGGGGGCATCTCCCTCTCCCTGTCCCCGCCTCTGCAGCACACGCGGCGCTGTCTCGCGGCTGGCTGCAGTCAGCGCTGCTACCGCTGCCGAGACCCACCTGCTCCGCTGTCAGGCTCGCAGCCCCCCATGGAAGAGGGGGAGGCCGACGAGGAAGAAGAAGGATCCGTGAGCTGCCCCGGGGCGCGGGTAGGTAACAGCCTGGTGCACCCATTGCACTGGCCCCCTCTTTGTACCCCTTGCCTTCAGCACCCCTCCTTACCCAGAGCACCTCTTCACTCCATCTGCTCCGTTACCCACGCTTAGATAGTGGACTCTCCTCCCCTGGGGCGCACATTGATGACGTTTCCGGACCCCACCATCGGTCTCTGAAAAGGGGAGGATATTGGTTTAATAATCACTCCTCATTTCGTCCTCCTTGAACGTTTCTTTCCCCTCCGTTCATACAAAGGCATCAGAGCCAGCGTCTTCATCGTAAAAATTAAAGCTTATTTACAAGCCCTTGCGCTGCCGTACACCACTTTTTCCGTCCTTGTAAGTGAGCCACGAAGTTCTTAAACCAGGGTGCGTTTATTGAACACGCTGCAGTGAAATAAGTAACGTGCCTCTTTGATAGCTATTGAACCAGAATTGCCGACCTTTGCTTGTAAAAGAAAATGCGCCCACTGACCCCGCGTTATCCTCTCCCCTTGGTTTCTGTACAGCCCAATTCGTGAAGCTTTAAATCACTGTTTAAGGCCATCCAATTATCTGAAACCTTTGGATACCTTTAATTGCCCGTGGCCATTAACGTGATGATGAAGTGATGATAACTGCATGCCACATGGCACATTCAAGGAGACTCTGGCAGGTAGAACTGGAGCCGGGCTGGTGACAATCGCACAGGGCCAGTGATTTATTAGCCACTGCGCCTGTAAGTGATCCCCTAGAAACCCAAGAGCTCACATGACGAGGCAGGCCTGTGGTTGTTACTCTCCGCCTCCATAATGCATAATTTTGGGTCTGTCTTGACAGCGTAGCTATGTGGAAACTTATTGTTCCCAGTGCTTTAAAATATGTATACAGGGTGCTTGGCTTCACCCAGAGGAGTATTTTTCTCTCACCTACAGCGATTGGCTGTTTGGTGTATCAAAATTCCACCTCCTATCCGCGTGCATTGACGTTCACGAGCGATTGTCTGGCTTAACGGCCAGAGCGTCTGATCTTTGAGCTAGGGAACGAGGTTCGAGTCTGGGGGGCGGCTGGAACATCCTGTGATTATGCGCAAATCAATTAATCTCCCTCTGCCTAAAAAAATAATTGTGTCCGTCTGTAACGCAGCTACTGCTCATGTAAAGCGCCCCATACTTTCGGGTTTAGTTCACACTATATAAAACTGCAACAACAAAAAATGTATCTCTAAATAACACAAATTGAATCACTTGTCTCATAGATAAACTGTACACAGACAGCAATTATCGATGGTTATGCTTTTTCTCTGAAGAATGCTTTCTATCAATGTTTAGTCATGACTCAAATGGAAGTCAGACGTATTGGCTTTGCCAATGCTGGTTTGTCCTTTTGGCATGCATGTTTCTCTTTATCTAAAAAAAAAAAATGAATAGAATCGCGTTGTTTGTTTTTGATTTTTAATAGCTCTTCTCCTCCCCCTCGCCTCCAATAAAAACAAGCATTGGCATAGCCAATAGGTCTCGCCTTTGGGACCTTATAAGTGTTTAGTTATCCAGCAAAATATCCTTGGTGCAACAACATTAACTGTTCACTTATAAGGTCTCAAAGGCGAGACCTATTGGCTATGCCAATCCTTGTTAAATATAAGCTAGGGATATTTTGCAAGAATCAATAAATGATGACTGCCAAAAGAGTGCCCTGAAAACTCGCGAGACGTGCGCAAGGTCTCGCAGCTGAGCTCGTGACAGCAGTGGCAGCGCGAGCAGCAAAGTGCCGCTTCCTCAGCGCTGATACAAAGCTGCACGGAGTCAGCACGATTTGTTGTTGATTCCTGCATTCTTAAACCGTGACAGAGTTGGCCACTTTTAGTTTTATTTATCCGTATTTCCAATAAACGCCCGTAAATGTCTAGGGTAAAGTTTGTTTTGAAGTGATCGTAAAACTAGCGTCATTTCACCCAAGCTTGCATTTTTGTGGCTGACTTTTTTCCACAAAGGACATATTTTAAAATAATTTGAATGATCGTTAGTCGAAGCTTCAGTAGGGGTTTTACAATAGCATTTGGTGGTTTTGCGCAAGCCCTTGACCTCTGTCCTTAAAGCCAGCATACAGGCACACTGGAACTGCAAACAAAACATTTCTTCTCCATGCATGCCTTAGCTCCTGAATTCCCTCCAGGTCTGGGATTAAATTGTAAATATTAATTTGACAGGTTAGCCTGCGTTACCCCGCGTTTCTCACAGAGACAAACGTTCTCTCTTTTCTACATTTCATGCTACTATTTTTAAATATTTCATTGAGGTAATCTTCAATTCCCCTGTCGATTGGTTTTCAGCCGTGTTGTCATTTTTACAACGCCATCGAAAAATGCACCACGTGCCAGTAATTATTGCACCTCTGATTCCTGAGGATAGAAGCCTGAATACGTTTCCCTTTGTGTCTGAAAATCTCCTTAAATCCGACCTGGTCTTGATAAATCTTTATAGCGTGTTACAATCCAGTCTGACCAGGGTATCTCAGTCCAGGCATGGCAGGCCTTTCTCGAGTCCTTCTTTATTATAGGGGGGGGAGAAAGAAGTAGAGATTCATTCGGCTTCCATGGGGTTATGGTCATCCTCAACGAGAATGAATCACGCGTCTCAGTATTCCATGGTCATTGAGGGCGATCTCCAGGTGGAGGATCGTGGATCTCCCGGAGAACAGAAAACTCAGGCGAAAAAGACCCAATGATGATGCAATTCACCTAATTAACAGGGCGGAGAACCAACCTTTACCGCACCCGGAACTAGTGTGAATGAGGGTCTTCGAGAAAGAACCCTCAAGGACCCTGGAATACTGAGACACGTGACTCATTCTTGTTGATTACGACCATTTCTCGAGGACAGTCACAGCAGGCATTTCTCTCAGTTCTGGTCAGCAAGCATTTCGCGCTTCTTACTGTGCCTCGCCTCACCTTTTCTCCCTTAACCCTATTAACCTCCATCCCTATCGCTACTTCTCCATGTGTCCTCATCCTCTCTATCCTAGCTGTTTCTACTTCATCTGACGTCTCTCTCAATATACTTTACTCAACTTCATCTCTGTACCTCTTTCTCATGCCTTTCCCGTTCAATCGTTCTCTGTCCCCTTTTCTATATCTATCACTCTAGATCCTCTCTCTCTACTTTAACTTTCCCTCTTCCCCACCCCTTTCTCTGTACATTGCTGCACCGTTTCCATCTGACCTCCCTGTATTTGTCTTCCATCCACTTCACTGCTCACACAATCTCCTCTTTATCATTACCTTGTCTCTCTATTTCTTGTTCCATGTCTCTACAACCTCATCTCTCGCTACTTCTCTCTAAGCCCTTTCTCTAACTCACCACCTCACATTTCTATACCCCACAACTCTCTCTCACTACCTAACCTCTCAATTTACTTCATCCTCAGTTCACTTCCTCATCTCTCCGCCTCCTCTTTTGCTCATTCCCCGTCTTTTCCCTTTCCTCCACCTCTATAGATTTCGTACTCCTTTCTGCCTACATTTGTATGGCTACCTCATTTTCTCTATCATCAGCTCCTGTCTTTCTCACACTAGCACATATCTCGCTTTCTCCATTTCAACTCTCCAACTCAAGTACCTCTCTTTATTAATCTCACTACCTCACCATTGTGAGAAGTTGGCCTGATATATGCTGTCCACTAATTAAAGTGTGCACCTTGTACCAGTCCAAACAACCCTTATTGATGATTAGGTTAAAGACAACCTTTATTGAAAGCTATCCTGGTGGTAGCTATGGAGAGCAGCATTCAGGCTAAGTCTCGAAGGAATGTAAAGCAGCTTGGTTTACCAGATTATACACTCCTGAATGACCAAATGAAAGGAGAACCACACAAGGTATATATATAAAATATATGTATTTATTACTAAATACTCTCTGCTAACCTCTTTATGAGATTAGAGAGCAAGATATACAATATTAAAGCACTAGAATGACAGTAAATAGCACAATACACAGTGGGCCCCAGGGGGAGACCAAACCATATATTAAGAAAGTGGTATAATAACCACGACTTGACTAGAAACAGTGCCTAGAGCACGTAGAATCGCTGAGACCCCAAGGAACCACCCTAGGTAGTGACACAGGGGACCCACGGGGGATGCGTGCAGTGTGAGAACACAATCGCGAGCTCCGTACAATCCTATGGGAAAGTCGCGGTTGGAATTTTAAAGCTTAAGGACACTTAGGAGAGGACTTGGAGCAAACCCTTTCAAACTTAGAAGGTTCTAAGCCCAGCACCCATGTGAGCACTGGCGTACTCGTGTTACCTAACCAGGGAAGCCGGGTGCATAGGTGTCAAATGGTGTCGGGAATCTTCGTCGTTTTCTATGGCGTGATGCTGCAAAGTGCTGCTGCCGTGAAGAGGAAAAGTGTCCGGTGTGATCCAAGCCTGGATCGGAGCTGAGAAGAACCTGAAAGCAAAGGGGACAGAGTCTGGGTCACTTGCCAGTGACCAGGGGCACGATAGATGAATGCCCATCGATGTCGGGTGTTTCAGGTGCGAAGAGGTGAAGCTTGACTCTGCAGCCACGGGGACCAGGAGACGTTGACGACAACCAAAGTCTGCAGGCGAGCTGTCCCACAAAGGATGTCGAGTGCTGGGGGGTCAGTGTCCGGATTGGAAACCAGCAAGCCTTGGCAACTGCAACCCAGGCAGTCAGAGAAAAGATGCTTCGGTGTGGACCAGCAAGGTCCTGTGGACTCTCCAAGCAATGGAGAGTCAGGGCACATCTGGAGCAACCAGGAAAGCCTACTGAAAGTTAAAGTAGCTTTATCAGGGACCCACAGGTCGACGTACCAGGGATCGCAAAGGGACCTTGAGAGGAATCACTAAATACCAGCCCACGGAACACTCGTGGAGTTTAGGCCAGTAATCTTCAGTGGAATCACTGCTCGGGGTCTGGACTACAAGTAGCCCAAAGCACAGCCTCAGGGATTGCCAAAAAGCATATGCTGCTGCAAATGTGCACGGTGTCCAGGGGTTTGGGTTGCACGGTCCCCACGAGGGTTGCGGGTCGCAGGTTTGCTGAGAGCACTGGTTGACCTCAGGAAAGCTTAGGAACCCCCCTCCTGTGTTGCAAAATCTTCGGAGTCTGTCAGTAGCTGCGTAGATGCAAACTGGCCAGATGCGTCTTTGGTGCCTGCCTTGCAGGGGAGTAACTCCTTTACTCCAAGGGAGATTCTTCGGTCATCCAACGTAGTGTAGATAGTTGAAGTACTTGGTTTCTGTTGCAGAGTTTCGTCCAGGTAAATCTAAAGTCCTGTAGCCAGAGGTTCCTACTTTATACCCAAGGAAGGGGTGGGAGAAACTCTGGGGAACCCACCTATGGGAGGGTCAGGACAGAGGGCTGGCTACACCCATGTCCTCTGTCCAGTTTCGCTCCAGAGCAGGGGCTGATAGCCCCTGCAACCGATTGGAGCTGGACAATGCACAGGGACACCAAATGTGCCCCCAGTGCAGACATCAAAGCACTCTCAGAGTGCACCCACCCAGCCCCAATACACTAAAGCCTGTCTGGGAGGTGGTCACACCTCCCTGTGACAGGAAACCTATTGTCCAGTCATCCCCTGTCAGAGTTTCGTCCAGCAACAGGAGGGCAGACTCGTGTCTGTGGCTGGCAGCATCCATTTTGTGATGCCAGGGTTTGCAAAGCTGGTACCGGGGGAACCAGTGCTGTCATGTTTCTCCCTCTAGTAGGGTGGAATCATACCTCTCACACCAGTTACTGGTATGGAGGTATGATTCTAAGATGTTTGACACCAAACACGACATGTTTCCATGCAGCCATTTTAAAGTTAGCATTTACCGCGAGGTTATAATGCACTTAAGAGTATATGGTTGGCTGCATCACAAACAACCCCGGAATATGGGTTCTGAAAGCTGCAGAGGGCCTCTGCTCATGCATGGGCACCCTCTCACATAAAACCCAGCACCCTGCCTTCAGGATTGATAAGGTGGCAGGCCTGATAGGTTTATATGTGCAGTGATATGGATATAGTGAACCTATATCTAAGTAAGGGGTGCATACACCACCTTGCACAGGCTGCTGTAGCAGACCTGTTGTGTCATTTTGAATGGTCTCCGAGGGGTGGCATAATACATGCTGCAGCCCCTGAGAGGCCTCTGGGGTACCTGTGCCCTGGGTATATAGTATATCATATACTAGGGACTTATAAGGGTACCCCAGAATCCAATGTGAAGTGTACCTTAAGTACATGAACAACCAATTTAGGGAGAAAGCAGATAGACTGGGGTCCTGATTAGCAGGATCCCAGTCAAACTAAGTCAAAAACCTTCCTACAACCATCTCTTTCACTTTTTCTAGCTCACAACTCTCTACCTCTTTATAAACTTCACCTCTCTTTCTCGATTTCAGGTATGTCTCTCAAATTCCTCTTTTCCTCCACACATTTCTCCTTCCACCTTTCATCCTTCTCTGCCCCACCACTCTGTTTACATGACCCATTATTATATACCAATTATCCGTTTGCTCTCTACCTTCCATCTCTTTCTTTTTCCTCAAGTCTCTTATTATACGCTTAACTCTTCTAGCCTTTACATCTCTCTAACTTACCTTGTTTTCTGCATAGGTCCTCTCTCTACCTCACACCTTGCATTACTGTACTCTTTTGTCTCTCTCTCTACACTTCCCTCTGTCGCTCTCAACCACACCCTAAAACTTTGCTTATTTCTCTGGCACTCTTTATCTACATCTTTCTCTTTCTAACGCTCCTTATCTTTCCTTTTGATTACATAACCTTTATTGACTTTACTTCTCTCCCTATCTCAAATATCTTTCTACATCATCTCTATCTCCACCCCTTTCTCCCTCTATTTCATGTCTTTCTCAATAGTGCTCACTCTCTGTTACTGTTCATCTCTCGTATCCTGCCCTTTCTTATTTCTCCTGCTCAGCAGGGTCACAGAAAGTTTTTTAACAAGTGAAGAGCACCCATATAAAGAGGAGAAGGGGGGCCAAGGCAGAGGAAAATGCATTAGAAGACAGTCATATTTTTACAGATGCAATGGTGAACATCCTCAGGGAAGCACTGTGAATGTAATTGTTTTAGGAAGAGTGCCAGTAGTGAAAAGGGATAGATTTCTGATTACAAATATTCGATAACTAAAACTAGAATTTCAAATGCTATGTGCATATGTATTATGCACTAGTCCACTAAACATCTAACAAGTCGCCGCTGGTGGTTTTCTTGCAGTGGAAGTAACAGGTTAGACACTGAATTCCAAATAAAATGCTCCAGGCATGAAAATGAATGGCTTTGTCAATGTTTGTACAAGCTTTGTTTCAATATTATTGGGTCTGTGAACACAAAGCACTTGGAGCTTTTGGCTGTTTGTGTGTGCCCTATTTCTAAAGGTTTACAGTATAATTCAGGTTTGTTTAGCACCTTGGGGACTTGAAAGAGCTGGAAAGGGGTGATACTTTCAAAGTTGCTCCAAACAAGTGCATCAAAACACACATTTCCCAGGGCCTCACAAATCCTTAGAATATAACTGCAAGAGGAGATCATTGAAAATTGCAACCCACTATTATTTCAGTAGACCTGGAGGAGCTGTTTGCAGGTTGGAGGTTTGAGGCAGCATTGGGTGAGTTTGGATTGCACTGCATGTGACCATCTGTCTTGAATCTTGAGGAAGAAGACCAGAATGGTGATCATTATGGGGGAAAACAAACAAGACATAGGAGGAGACTGGAAGGCTGTTTAGGCCACTGGGGACCCCATTATTAGCATCAACCTGAGTGCACTGTGGCTTGTTTCTTTCCTTCCTTCCTTGTGGACCAGCCTGGTCTCCTGGCAGAACAGAATTCAAAGAGACCGCAATACCCCATTTCATCCTTCTGCACTTGTATGGCTGCATGTGGTGTGTATGTTCAAGGCTCAAGTCCAGATCTAATGATGCTTATTTAGGCTACAGTCTTCTGCTTCCTGGCTGGCAGTCTGTTGAAATGTCAGGGAAATGAGATTCAAGTTGGTCTGGACAACCCCCATGATCTGGTGGCCATTCTGCACAGCCAAGGCGAGTTGGTGGAGGGAGGATGGGCCCACCATTGAGTGTCCTGTCAGTTTTCTTGCACGGCCTAGTCCTAATGTAGAGAAACTGTTAACCTAAAATATTAAAATCATCTTGTAAAGGAACTGATTTTGGAATAGAGCAGGCCATATATAATGTACAAATACACAAAACCACGGATTCACAGTTCCCAGGTGGGCTGAGAGGTCCTCACACCGGAGGAAAGAAAGGACACGTCCTCCCTAGTTTATAACTAACAACACAAAGAGTGTCCCTTCTCTGAGGGAATGGTTGCTTTCCTATTGCGCAAGTCAAGCAACACAAGAGTAATCCCAATTGGGTGGAGGGGGGTTCTAAATGTGTAATTGTGATTCCCTCATGAACATGTTCACAAGAGAAACAATAACATAGTGTCCAACCCATTGTTACGGGTGGGAAGGGAAAGAGACCCCTTCTTTTAATAGCCATCACTCACTCTAATAGTGACATGCTTCATCATAGGGCTCACCCGATGGCTAAAAGTCGGGGTGGTCTCAACCGTATTTCAGGGAGCACTTAAAGATATTGCGTATGGGGCATCCTATTAAAATGTACACATATATAATGTACACATTGAATATGTAAGAGCCAGTATAAGCAGTGCCACTGCTTCATGGCCCAAAAATGCTATGGGCCATATTTATGGCCAAGTCACGCTGTGAAGCAAGTCACCTTGCTGCGCTGTGCTGCGCTGCGTGACAGAGAAAGGACAGGAATGCACCATATTTAAATCAATACGGCGCATTTCAGCCTTTTCCCCAGAAAAATTGCCTAGCGCCAATGCAGGCACCCTTCCACCATTATGCAAGGGAGCTTGCGTTGCAGGAAAGATTGTTTTTGTGCAGGAGGGGACACCTTTCTTCACAAACACAGTCCACTGAGGCTTTTTCCTCTTTCACAAAGAAAGAGGAAAAAACGAGGAGAAATAAATATATTTCTCCTCGTTACGCCTCCCTTGGGGAGGCGTAGGTTTTTGGTGCATTCCCAGATCTACCACTTCTGGTAAATCTGGTAATGCATCAAAAACCATGGATGTTACATGGGAACACGCATGCAACGCACATCGAAATGCCTCCTTGGTGCACAGTAATGCAACACAGCGATTTGCGTTGCATTGCATTACTCGAGATTTATGAAGCCACTCAGGGCTACATAAGGTGGTCTTGCGTGGCTCATAAATCTCATTTTTAATTTGTGCTACTCTTGCACCATGTTGCATGGAGCAAGCGCGACGCGAAGGGGCTTATAAATATGCCCCTTATGTATTTTGGACCATCCCTGTGTTGTGCTGCTTCTCTTTCTCCTGTGCAGGGGGAAGAGTAGCCATACATGGGTATGTTATTCTCCCTGCCATCCACCTCAGCAGATGATTGAAGAAATTAAACCAACCTGAATGACCTCCAGTGGCTTCTGCTTCAAGAATACATCATATACAAGACATTAATAAATAGCAATTCTCCACCATATCAAGAAGAAAAATATGTAACATATTTTGGGAGTTTGGGAACAATGCATCAAAATAAGTTAAAAAAACATCTATATTGGAAATGAGGAAGTGCAAAGAAGAAGCAAACAAGAAACAAGCCTCCTGACTCTACGTGCAAAGTATGTAGAACAGCATACTTCGAAACATCCGGCTTGCCCTATCTCCAACATTTCAGATTAGATTGATTTTGATCAACCAATCTGACCAATAAGAGCAACCGCTTTCCCTCGTCCCCTGTACTATTAAGAACCTCCCCTGACCCCTCTGTGTAGATGATTTCAGTTGTTTGCTCTCCCAGAACTTGCACCCTGATGCCCCAGCACCACATTGCTCTCAATTAGATTTCTGCTATAGAAATTAAAATTTCATCTGAAATTAGGAAGTTTGAAGTACTGACTTGCCTTTTGTCGGTGAGCCTGAGGTTCATGATGCCGACCCAAAGACATAGGTACGGAAGTTAAACCCATGTATCATAAATTGAAATAAGGCATTGAATCAAGTTCAATCATTTGATGAGGAGATTGGATAAATGTAGCTGGGACATGGGGAAGGTGAATGCACTAAAAGTGTGGTAACATGCCGATAGATCAGAATTTTCTCAGTGCACTCAATGTATTTAATATTTTAGGCTTTTTAGTTTAGTTCATGGTGTGCTACGACATCTGTTGCACTGTGTCTGGCACTGCCCTTGAAAATCCAAAGCTGTGTGGGTCAGGAACTCCTTTCCCTTAGATGTGAGCACCGTTATCTTGAAACAAAATGTTTCTTATCTTATTGTAGATTAATGAATTTTCACATGAATCTTCAATGTTTGCTCAACATAAAGTTTTATTCTTGGTTTTCTTTCTTATGTGAATTTCCTTTACAATTCTAGCATCTTATGTTCTCAGATGCACAAATATTCCATTTGCAGTTTCTGCTATACCCAATGCATTTCGGGTCCTATTTGACCCTTCCTCAGGGGACTTAAAACAAATACATGAATAGCACAAATCAAATATGGTATCTGAAAATCCTTGAATACTTCAAACAAAACAGGTAAAAAACGAAGGCTAGATTCAGCATGGTAACAGTATTCTGATTAAACTCGCACTTCACAAAGTTCAATGCAATCTTTCTGTATGTCGATAATCATTGCCTTTTGAAACCGTGACAAATTCATCATAAAAACAACCTTTCCAATTTTGGAATCTTAAGATACACGCTAAGTATGCAGACTTTTAGTATTCTGAGCGCAAGCTAAGCTAACGCAGGGCAAGCGCGAGGAACATTTCCATGTCAAAATATTGGTTACATTGTATCGGCAGATAACCGTTGCTTACAAAAAGAATGCATACATGGTCAATCATTATGCGGTTACAAAGATTCAAAAGAATGTTTGGTTTCGGTAATGTTGCTACTGTCATAGAACCTTTCTCGTACGAAAATACTCTCGCATTTCTACAAATTACAGAACATAAAAGCAACGTCCGATTAAAAAACCTTAAATCTACAGTGCCATCACACTGGCAAGAAGCCAATCATCAAATCTCTCAATTAAGATTCGCCATTTTGGAATCAGTACAATTACGTTCAGACATGAACCTACAAAAACAATTATTAAGAGCTGAATTTTTCTTGGTCAGAAAATTGCAGTCCATGCAACCGACTGGAATGAATGATCGCATTGAACTGTCTTGTTTTCTATAAATGCATATAAGCATATTTGTTGTAACTTACACTGTTTAAATTGATCATGGGTAAAGCACTTTTATGATCAGTTTATATATAGAAAACGTAAATTCTAACTGAATCTTTACATGATTGTTACGCTTGTTAGCGTTTACACACTGAGACACAGTACTGTATTTTATAATTGAGAGTCATCAAATACCCTCGCGATTAATTGTTTTAGATCAAAGCATGACACTGACGAAATGTGGCAAATTCTTTTTAAATCACATGTCTACAGCTGAGAACACTGCAAAATTAGCTGGCATTACTTTACATACCAAAATAGTACATCATGGTGAGTATAGTTTTCTACAATCACCTATCACAAAATAGGGGCACAGACACTTTAAGATCCATTTGAACTGGTAAGATGTATTTTACGTAAACACCTGAGGGCGTTCTAAAGGGTGGGCGGGGCTGCGTCGGCCAACGGTCGTGCGCAGCACCTGGAAGGTAGTGCTCGCGTCGGCCGCTGGCCGACGCAAGCACGGAACGAGTTAAAAAGCAAACACAGACATGGCGGTCTGCTGTCACCAGCAGGCCACCATCCCTGTGGCTGTAACCCATTCCCAATGCGTCACAAATCGCAACCTGCTTTGTAAATGTTAATGAGGCAGGTCATTTGCGACCCCATGGGAATTTGCTAAATGTGTCTGGGACACATTAGTACATTCCGTTATGCGAGTCGCAAATTGCAAGTCACATATAATTGCAATTTGCCACCCTCAAAACGTAATGGTCGTACATCTGGCCTCTAGTACCGTCCAGCAGCGCAATAAACATTTTCCAATAAACGTCTCTTCATCGCATTATGACACAGTATTTCTCAGAGAAATTAGTTCCGAAGAAAAAGAAGCTAGAAAGTCAGTTATCTCTTTAGGTGCCTCATTACATGTTGCACAGTACTGGTGGGGTGCAAACTCAGTATCATAATTACTGGTACCATGTGGTAACACACACAAGCATTCTGCAATTACATGTTAAACACCATGGAACGTGGAATCACTGTACAGATCCAGTTTTACCAGGTGTAAAACCTCACAGAATACCCAATACCAGGGTGTTTAACTCTCCCTTTTATCACCATGCGGTAAATGGGAGCAGGGGCTTCTATGGAGGATGGGTGTTGAGTTGTCAAGGGGAGTGGGGGAAGTAGGATAGGGAGTGAAGGGGAAAAGCATCCTGGAAGGGAGGAGCATTAAATGATCCCCCTTGCCAGAAAAGGAGGTTGTGTGGGGTCATGGGACAAGGCCCTGCTGCATTTGCAGCTGAAGAATAAATCAATTTAACTGGGTATTTTTTCCGGCCAGTAAAAACGGGTCCAGTGCTCCTGCTCCTGGTAAAACCAGGCGTGAGAAAAACAAGCCATTCCTGAGTGGAATTCTATATTAGAATTCACTTCTCCAAACTCGTAATGTGTACACAACAGTTACAATTCTGTTCAGCAACCTATCATGGTTCTACTACTGAATATCGATTCCCAGAATATCGTGGTACAAGAATGTCAAGGACAGAATGTCAAGGGACAAAATATTGAAAGGTAAGAGCCTATAGGGAGGTATAGATTTACTATCCTTAACTCCAAAGCTGCGTATTTAGAAAATATATATTTTGCGTAGGTAGATGTATGTGGAGTTGGCAAAGAAATGTATTCTTTCTTACCTATTGACATTTTGGATTCAATTTTTGTCCTCGATATTCTGTGCCATTGATATTTTTTTTGAATATTCACGGTGCATATTGTCTATCACACTATGCGATTGCTCTAGCAATAGCCACTGTGACATCAGAACTCATCTGTAACACATTATAACTCTAGAGTGGTGGAGCACCTTAATTTTGCTTCCACCCTTACACTTCAAAAATACGCAATATATGTGCGCATCACACTGCATACTTTGTGTGTCCTAAAGTTATTAAGGTAAAGTGTGGCACTTTAATTCAGTATTGAAGTGCATTCAAAAACAAAAAATTCATATAAAATGTGTGCCTTAACCTTATTACAATTAAATATAGCATAGCACTGCATACTTTGTGTGTCCTAAAGTTATTAATGTAAAGTGTTGCACTTAAATTCAGTATTGAAGTGCATTCAAAAACAAAACATTCATATAAAATGTGTGCCTTAACCTTATTACAATTAACTATAGGGCCCAATTACGATGTCGGGCGTACCAGAACCGACCGACTTTCGGCTGCAGTCTGCCTGAAATCTGACATTGCGGTCCGCCAGGCGCATTATGATGCGGTGGGCAAAGGGACCGTCCACAGCGCTTCCGACAGGCCCAAAGAGCCGTAGGTGCATCGGAACACACCATAATCCCCCAATAACGGCAGAACCAGGCTTGGCTCCACCATCGGGGATTATGATGATAGTTTCCGACAGCCCTTTCATGTTGGCCTTTCTGACATGGAAAGGCTGTAGGAAAGTGTTTTTGGGGGCCCCTGGCAGGGGAAACTTCCCCCCTGGCCTTCTGCAATGGTGCGAGGATGTTACCAAACATGCATTTTACAATGGAAGCTTGTGCTGTGGGCCTTTTCAGCCCGCAGCACAATCTTCCATTCTAAAATGCATGTTTAGGCGGTCACATCGTAATACCAAGGTCGGAAACACCGGCCTAAAGTCGGGCGGTTTCCCGACCGCTATGGTGTCAAGGAGCAGACATCCTAATCAGGACCATAGTCTTAAGAGATTGGATAAAACCATCCTTATACTATTAAAATGCATTTACTTCAGAAGCGAGAAGGATTTTGGTAAACGTGTGTACTAATGTTTTCTTATTCGAATTTATAATGTAATTTTCAGTCGCATTTCTACTCATGTATTCAAAGTTGAATTACAATTTCTTAAACTGCAGCATAAATCCAGTTCAGAATTTCTGTACTGACAATTTTCATTTATTTGTAGTTATATGTGCACAAATGACACATATTAATGTGCACCATTGAATAATATGTTAAAGGCTGACATGAGTAGGCCTGTATTTCTTTCTGTATAAAATGCTGCTTTTCCATTTTTGCTTGCGTGTCTTTTTCCCTGTAGGTATGTTCACATGGTTTGTTAGGTTGAGAATAGATGTAACACTGTACTAGTGATAGAGAGCCTGAGAATAGGACCTTGACAAAGAACATTGAGAGCCAGAGCGGAAATTGACAGTCTCTGTTCCATACTGTGTCGAGGAGTTGCAGGTACCCAAGGTCAATACTGTTCACAGAATTGGTCTGAGAGAAACCGCTAATGCTGCAGCTCACAACGTGAGAATGGAAAGGACAATTGGGCCCTGAAGATGTGAACAATGGGTGTTACACGTACAAAATAAGGTAACAGTTCCTAAATGAAACAGTGCCAATATGGTCTACTGTGAGAAGGGGGAGAGAGATATAGGGCAGGGGGAAGTAGTGGATGAGGTTCGAGAGTAATAGTGTAATGGAGACCAGATACTCCTGGATGGTACTAGAGGTGCCCTCACACACCCTTGCGGGTGCAAAGCATCATCATCGGGCGGTGCTCCTCGTGGGGGTGGCGCTGCAGTCCTTCACGGGCCCTTGGAAGGGCTCTCTGTCGGAGATCTTTTGATGGAGTCGCCGTAGTTGTGCGTGCGGGTGTGTGGGGAAGGGGGGAGGACGGTGTCGTGATGGAGCTAAAAAGACCTTGTGGTACCCTAACAATTTATTGGTTGGTCCAATGGATCTACTAAAAAGTAACGGGGGATAGTGTTAGATTGACACTCTGAGTAGGGGAAATAGGATGTAAATACGTCCCACTGCTCTCGACCCGTTGGAGTGAGGGTTAAAATGAGAGAGGGGGTGTAGAAAGGGTGGTCAACATGTTTCGCGCTGCCCGCGGTCCCTAGTGGATCCTAGCGCTTCGTCAGGACCAAGGTGGTGATTAAAAAGTAAGGGAGAGGGATTCAGGAAAAAGAGGGGAGTAAACTGTAATCCCAAAAACAAAGGAAAAAAGGAAGGAACACGGATTATTCGTGTCCTTGACGTCGAACCTGCAGGGAGAGGGAAAGAACAAAAAGGTTAAAGAGAATGAGGGGCTTCTCTCGAACTGGGGCTAAAATATCGTGCACCAGTGGGGAGAGCATTCCAGCCAGAATCGTGCTGGGGTGAGCGCTTGTGCCCCGTGTCAGATTGGGGGTAGGAGAAGGGGACAACCGTGCCCAAAATGGGGGTCGGGACAAGACACAAAGAAGCTTAATTAATGATCTAAAAATAACAGACGTCCATCCCAGTGTGAAGCCCCACTGGAAGATTAAGGCTATACATGCTAAATGCGACGTGAGACTCTGGGAGGTCAAAGTGCAAAGTGCCGACAGTAAACTCACAAGTGAACGTTGACTGCCTGGTCTGCTACTCAGAGGGCGTGGGATAGGGGTGGGTGCGTGGCTGCCCGTGGTTATCTCAATGCCAGTACCTAGTCTGAGTCGGGTGAGTACTAAAGGCATCACTATCGACTGTAGCGTGTACGTACTAAAGCATGCCACAAGTATCCATGGTGAGTACATAAGGCAAACACATCGAATGTGATATATATGTTGGAGAACACACATGCTGGTCACACAAAATTACGATATCCTACCCGCAAAAGTCTGGGTCCAAGCTGTGCCGGGTTTTGACCATCTGGGGCGGGGGCTACAGCTGCAAGGAATTAAATTGCGGGGAATACAGTCTACATGAATGAAATGAGCCCAGAGGGTAGAGAAGCTCACACACACGGCTAGTAAATAAGGCCACGTGGTATGCCATAGGAGGGGGAAGACAAAGGATTTAACAACAACACCGCTAGGGAAATAGCGCATGAGCGTACTTACATCTGCCCCGGAAGTTCCAATGCGGTAACCTAGGGTGCCTCCAGAGTCGCCGGTAGCACTGCGCGGCGGGGTGGGGCTTTATATACTGTAAAGGATAGGTGGTTGCGGGGACGGGACTAGAACCGAAGAGGGACTAGGCTGAGGGCCGAAAAGGTGGCGGCCATCTTGGAACGGGTACCAGGGGGAGCCTGATCATAGGAAGGAACCGATTCTAGTGGTTTAACAGAGGCTGATCTCGTAACTCGGAGAGTTCAAAACTAGGTGGCGAGACCAGTGCACTATATGGCAGAGTGGTAGAGAGCCTATGACCAGGTTCATGAAAATCAGGTCAGTGGTCAATGTGTGGTCTGTCATACCTAGCCATAAACAGTCTATGACATGAGGGGGGCAGCGGGGAGGTGTCAGAGTTCCAGCACCCGCCTCGTTAATAACCACTGGTGGTGTAGTAGTACAACGATAAACTGAAGTAAGGTGAGGGGGCCTTTCTCGTGGCTGATGGATGCATGTTGGTATTAGCTCCAATATCGGTGTCTGTTGTGAACCAGCAATGTATGCCATCGATATAGCTATGTGATAACAGAAGTAGAGTCACGGCTGTGCGCGTTGTCGGGCAGTGTGAAAGTAAATGTTCTACAGAATGTCAGGGGAAGGGGAGCGCCACAAGAGATGTCGTAGGCAAGGCAGCTCAACAGTGGTATGTACCAGAAGTACAGTAGTCAGGGAGGGAGATGAAATCACAGCAGTGTGTGTGCGCTCGATGATGTTGGCGACAAAGGAATAGGGTGCTTATCAAGGTGTCAGGGATGGAGAGCACTCCAAGGAATATCGTCATTAAGGCCTGTGACGTTAGACCTGAGTCTAAAAACCCACCGTTGCTCAGTTTTAAATAGGGTTGTGGCTGACCATGCAGGGTTGTGATCTATCACAGTCCAGTTTAGACTCTCAGGGGGGTGGTTGAGTTCTAGAAAATGGTTCTGCAACCTCGTCTGGGTACGTTTGCACCGTATCGTGCTCTTGTGTTCCCCAATTCGGGTTTTGACAGGTCTTGACGTCATCCCAATATAGCGGAGTCCACATGGGCAGGTCAGTAAATAAATGCAATTCTTGGAGTTGCAGTTGGAATGGTGTTTTAATTGCCATGGTCTGGGCAATCCTAGGTCAACCTCTTTCATGGGTTTAGTTTGTGGACAGCAAGAACATGACCCACAGGGGAAGTGGCCAGAAACTGGGGGTAAGTTCCAAAGGGTTTGGGGCGGTTTCGAAATGGTTCTAGGGCGTGTGTGTACTAGAATGTCTCTCAGATTTTGAGTGCGTTTAAAGGCAAACAAGGGGAGAGGGCCCGGATCAAATGTCCCAGTTCTGAGTATCCGCCAATGTCTTTTCACTATTCTTTGGATAGTGTTTGAGAGGGGGGTGAAAGAGGTCACGCACATGAGTGCGGTACTCTCAGATCTCGTTCTTGTTTCCAACAGAGACTCACGATGGTTGTTCCTGGCCCTCTTGTGGGCTGTTTTGATGATGCTGATAGGGTAGTCCCTAGCAATGAGGTTCTTTCTAAGGATGGCCGCTTGGACTTCGAACTCAGTGAGAGTGTTGCAATTTCTTCTGAGACGAAGAAACTGACCCACAGGGAGGTTATCCCTAAGTGATTTGGGGTGATGGCTGTGATAGAGTAAGAGACTATTTCTATCAGTGGGTTTTTTGTAGTTGGTAGTGAGAAGACCACCATCTTTGAGTGATATGGAGAGGTCCAGAAATGGTATAGACTCAGGGGAGTGGGTCCCAGTAAATCTGAGGAAGGGGTCAATAGTGTTCATCCAAACGAAGAATGCGGTGCACTCCTCTACACTTCCTCTCCAGAAGATGAGAATGTCGTCGATGTATCGACGCCAGAGGAGGATGATGTCATGGAAGGGATTGGAGGGTGTCCTGATTTTTACTTTCTCCGGGTCGGCCATATAGAGGCATGCCAGGCTCGGCGCGAAGGTGCTGCCCATACACGTACCTTGGATTTGATGGTAAAGTTTGTTATTAAATGCGAAGAAATTTGCTTTGAGTGCGAGATGGGCACAGTCACAAATAAAAGTTATTGGAGTGACATAGGGCCAAGAATCCACACTCTGTAGGGCACGTTCAAGGACAGGGAGGGTAGCGTCCTGAGGTATGTCCGTATATAGTGCCTCGACGTCCAAGGTGACGAGAAGGTCAATCGTGTCTGGGGAATCAAATTGCTGTATTAGATTGAGGACCTCCATAGTGTCTCTCAAGTAGGTGGGTGTCTTGCTAACCAGTGGTCGTAAGAAAAAGTCGCAAAACTTACTTAAAGGTTCAAGTAAGGAATTGATGCCAGAGACGATGGGGCGTCCAGGGGGGGGATTAATGCCTTTATGGATTTTCGGAAGGCAGTAGAAATACGGTGTCCGTGGGTTTGTTTGGTTCAAGAAAAGGGCCTCGTCATGTGAAATCCAATCCTCAGCCTCAGCTTCCAGGGTCAGGCTCTGTATCTTGTTCATGAGGCGTGAGGTGGGGTCGATGTCAGTAGGTTGGTAATACCTGGTATCTGAAAGTTGTCGTTCACATTCTGCTTCGTAGGTCCCTCTATCGAGGATAACAATGGCGCCGCCCTTATCAGCAGGTTTTAGGATGATCGTTTGGTCATCTGCGATTTTAGTCAGGATACTTCGTTCTTCCTTCGATAGGTTATCAAAATGATGACCGGTGACCTTGGTCTCTGCGACATCTTTGAGGACCGCCTGTTCAAAAGTGAGGACTTCATTAGGTGTCATGGCTGAAGTGGGGGTGAACCTGGATTTGTTCTTCAGGCCAGTCCCTACCGCCGGAAGGTCAGGTTGTAGCCCCCGCCCCAGATGGTCAAAACCCGGCACAGCTTGGACCCAGACTTTTGCGGGTAGGATATCGTAATTTTGTGTGACCAGCATGTGTGTTCTCCAACATATATATCACATTCGATGTGTTTGCCTTATGTACTCACCATGGATACTTGTGGCATGCTTTAGTACGTACACGCTACAGTCGATAGTGATGCCTTTAGTACTCACCCGACTCAGACTAGGTACTGGCATTGAGATAACCACGGGCAGCCACGCACCCACCCCTATCCCACGCCCTCTGAGTAGCAGACCAGGCAGTCAACGTTCACTTGTGAGTTTACTGTCGGCACTTTGCACTTTGACCTCCCAGAGTCTCACGTCGCATTTAGCATGTATAGCCTTAATCTTCCAGTGGGGCTTCACACTGGGATGGACGTCTGTTATTTTTAGATCATTAATTAAGCTTCTTTGTGTCTTGTCCCGACCCCCATTTTGGGCACGATTGTCCCCTTCTCCTACCCCCAATCTGACACGGGGCACAAGCACTCACCCCAGCACGATTCTGGCTGGAATGCTCTCCCCACTGGTGCACGATATTTTAGCCCCAGTTCGAGAGAAGCCCCTCATTCTCTTTAACCTTTTTGTTCTTTCCCTCTCCCTGCAGGTTCGACGTCAAGGACACGAATAATCCGTGTTCCTTCCTTTTTTCCTTTGTTTTTGGGATTACAGGTTACTCCCCTCTTTTTCCTGAATCACTCTCCCTTACTTTTTAATCACCACCTTGGTCCTGACGAAGCGCTAGGATCCACTAGGGACCGCGGGCAGCGCGAAACATGTTGACCACCCTTTCTACACCCCCTCTCTCATTTTAACCCTCACTCCAACGGGTCGAGAGCAGTGGGACGTATTTACATCCTATTTCCCCTACTCAGAGTGTCAATCTAACACTATCCCCCGTTACTTTTTAGTAGATCCATTGGACCCACCAATAAATTGTTAGGGTACCACAAGGTCTTTTTAGCTCCATCACGACACCGTCCTCCCCCCTTCCCCACACACCCGCACGCACAACTACGGCGACTCCATCAAAAGATCTCCGACAGAGAGCCCTTCCAAGGGCCCGTGAGGGACTGCAGCGCCACCCCCACGAGGAGCACCGCCCGATGATGATGCTTTGCACCCGCAAGGGTGTGTGAGGGCACTTCTAGTACCATCCAGGAGTATCTGGTCTCCATTACACTATTACTCTCGAACCTCATCCACTACTTCCCCCTGCCCTATATCTCTCTCCCCCTTCTCACAGTAGACCATATTGGCACTGTTTCATTTAGGAACTGTTACCTTATTTTGTACGTGTATTGATTCCAGGAGCACCGGTACAGGACCTTTCCCCTTCCTACTTTTATGCTCCTTGTCCCCCCCTTTTCAAGTGTGTATACAACAATGGGTGTTACCCAGATGATTTGTGTGGTATTAACTGGTGTTCTCACTGGTTGATGTTGGCCACCTTTCCTTTGGACTTTGAGGGGTATAGACCGCTAAGCTTGCGCCTTCGATTTCTTGCAGAGTGTGGCTTAGGCTAAGACATATTTCCCTATCCCTAGAAGACTCTTGACCGAGCTTCAGAAATGCTGACACCTTCCCACACTTCCCCACATTTTTTTCTTTTCCTACATTTTCCCAACTTCTTGAGATCTTTTCAGACATGATCAACCCTGTGGAGAAGTGTGGCTCAATGATTAGAGCGGCAGACCCTGATGCAGAGGTCTAGCCCAGGACCAGGGTTCAATTCCCCGCCTCGGTGGGTCTTGGGCTCAAAAATTCCACGGACCTGATAATTCTTGCCTTGGTGCCATTCCAATCATGGAGTCCCACTCTGCAACTCTGGGCAATAGCTTGCTTAATCTCCACAACAGCCCCCACAACGCTAAGGATGCCTGGCCTCCACCTTGGGGGTGCTCAGGAGTGGACGCCTCACAGGGAAAAGCCAGGATGGGTTCCACAGCGGTATTTGTACAAGCACCTTGAGACCCTTGCGGGTGAGTAGTGCGCTATACAAGTATCAATTTACATTACATTACCTATTAGTTTAGATTCTAAATGGGATGATTGTAGACATTACTCATGTTTAAGAGAGCATCAGATTCCACTGTTAATTTTCTGTATTGCTGTGATTCAACTGCGTGTTTTGCCTCATGCTGATCAGTACAGTGGCGGCTGGTGACATTTGAAAGTGGTAGGGCGCACAATTTGTGGCTGAGCGCAGTCTATGGCGAGCGAGCGTAGCAAGCAAGCCTGACTTGCGCTGCTCATGGCTGATGTGAATACCAAAATGTGCATCTGACATTACCATGCTAAAATAACTTTGCTTATTTTCCCCACAGGCTGCTTAATGCTGGATAAACTAGAGTCAAAATGCATCAGAGCTTCTTTAGTCTGGCTATCCTGTTTTTGTCCTATATCTCTAAAGCATGGTCTAGAGATTCATTTACATTGCTCAAACGGTTAGTTTGTATTAAAACCTTTTAACTTTATTCTCTGATTCCTAGTTCTTCTTGTGTAGCCAGATTTCACTGTTAATTGGATGTGAATAACTAGTGTTAACTCTCTTCACCTCTCATAATCAATGGTAAGAAGTTGGCCCAGCGCTGGATCAATGGTGATGTAATTTTCATATTACATGAGAAGAGATTTCGGAACTAGAGTATAATAAAAGGGGGATATAGCTTGCTGCAAAGTTGTTGGCGGTATTCCAATATTATATTGACAACTGGTGACTCCTTAAAACTGCTAACGTGAAAAACGCGAGCAATTTAGATGTGTTCCTGACTAATGCAGTTATTCCGCTCCAATACTTAAAATATATCATCCAAGGGAGTCCTCTGGTGGTAGATACCGGTATAGCCCATAGACTCTTTTTCTGTTTTTTGTACAAACGAAACTCATCCACTGTCAGGGTTCATCTATGCCAGCATGTTTACACTTTTCCAATATGTCTACAAAATACATGTGACCTCTGAACAGGAAATATATTTCACTTTTATTCCATTCATACTTTGCAGTTGTTTTTGGTTTGCCACTGTATTGTACTAAATTATATTTCGAAGTGATTGAAATCAAATGGGTAGGACAATGCTTTTTAAAAAAAGGCCTACATTATTTAGAAGTTGGTATGAATACATAGTGAACATGATTGAGCCTAGTCAATCTGAATTTTTAAATTAATCAGTCAATACATTTGTATAACTTCGGCAATTTTAAATATCCCCAAATAGAAAATTAGATCACATAAAGGGGCAGATTTATGTTCCCTGGCGCATCCCTGCAAATCAGCAGGGATGCACCAGGGAAGATCCGTCACGCAAGTTTGCCCTTGCGCCACCGCAGATGCGCCGCATTTACAATGCGGTGCATCGTGGCGCAAGGACAAGCAGATGCGTGACGCATCTGCCGGCGTAAGGTTGGCGCATTGCTGGAGTTGCGTCGCAACCGCGACGCAGCTCCAGCAAGGCTCGGGGTACCCCTATCCCTAACATGCTGCATCAATCCATATGCCTGCTTCAAGCAGGCGCAGGGATTTGACGCAGCATGGCCGGAAAAGTGACTGAGTGAAATCTTGTAGATTTCACTCAGCCACTTTTCGGAGGCGTTCCTGCGCCGGAACGCCACCCCCTGTGCAGGTACGCCCACATGTGGAGCAAGCTTTACAACGTGACGCATCTCCCTAGATGCGTCACGTTGTAAATCTGGCGCAGCATGGCGCTGGCTTTGCGCCGCCGCTGCGTCACAAAAGTGACGCAACGGCGGCGCAAAAGTGACGCACAGGGCTTATAAATCTGCCCCAAAGTATATTGGAAATAGTGTAACACCAGAGGTCAATCTATGTTCTGATGTTAAACTTAAATTTAAAAAAAGCTTAGCATTTCGAGGCTATGCTTCAAGCTAAAATATTTTGCAACATACAAAGCAAAGTTCATCCCTAATGGCTTAGACACACTGTTATTATTCGGGATTGGTTTTTTGATGATAATTTTATAATTCGCGCTCGACTCTTAAAACCAAGTTGTGATAAGTGTATTACTCGCATATAAACCAAACAATAGCGAAAATAACCTTATAAGGAAGGAATTTCTTATTGCAGAACTGGAAAATGAAATTGAAATAACACAAGAACAAGTGGGCAAGTTAATAAAAAAGCAAAAAGACGGGGCACCACGCCCGAATGGTATCCCGTTTGCCCTGTATAAGGAGGAACCAGCCCTATGGGCTGAATATTTAACCAAGGTCTTTAAGGAAGTGCTTAGGATAAGTATAATACCAGAATCCTGGAGAGGGTCATTAATATCTCCCATCTTTAAAAAGGGAAACTGGGCCCTGCCTGAGAACTACCGTCTTATAACACTACAAGACACGGACGCTAAATTGTTTGCAGCCATATTGTTATCAAGCTTAACTGACTGAGTAAAGGACAAATGCATTCTCCCGCCAAACCAAACAGGTTTTATTAAAGGTTTAGGAACAGCCACTAATATTTTGGCCCTATATGTATTAATGGACAAAGCAATCACAACTAAACAACCTTTGTACTTATGCTTTGTCGACTTCAAATCAGCTTTCGATTGCGTGGATAGAGATCGTTTGTGGGAGAAGCTACAAAAGCAAGGGATCCCTCCCCTACTACTTAAGCTGATTCGCCTTTTATATACTTCTACCTGGGTCAGAGTGCGGATGGGGGATGGCTGAACACTCACAAAAGAAATACCAACAACAGGAGGCCTTAAGCAAGGTTGCGTACTGGCCCCACTACTTTTTAACTTGTTCTTAGTAGATTTAACGGAAGCACTGAATGATATAAACGCCCATGCACCTAAACTTGCTTATAAGCATATATCAACCTTACTATATGCGGATGATGTTGTACTTTTAAGTAATACAAAAGAGGGCCTTCAACGTCTAATAACGACAACATTTGAGTATTCAAAAGAAAACAGGATGGCAATAAATGAAACAAAAACCAAAGTTATGGTGATTACAAAAAATTCAAGATTAAAACACAAATCTAAATGGTTTCTGGGAAAGCTGCAATTAGAACAAGTAGAAACCTATAGATATTTGGGGGTTTTATTTAATGATAACGGAAATTTTCTTTCACAAAAACTCGATATTTATAGGAAAGCAAATTCTTTGACAGCTGCATTTAGGACTATCCAAAAATCAATTGGCAACCTAACTTATCGTCCCTTCCTAAAGGTAATATCAGCTAAATTGCTTCCTTCTCTAACATATGGTAGTGAGGCTTTAAATGGAAAAGATGCGCTTTTTATCAATAACGCAGTCTCAAAAACCTTTAAAACCCTCTTTCACCTCCCTAACAATGCATCACAAGCACAAGTTAGGCTGGAATTTGGATTAAATAATCAATTGTATGAAAGAAAAGGACAAGCAATTAAAGTTTGGAGTAGAATAAAAAATGACCAAGACAACCTAATGTCCCAGTTACTATGGAAGGAAATTAAGGAAAATGGAAAATCATCGGCCTGGAAATATTTAGATATGGCACTGGATGAATTTGAGGTTAGGCCGATTTGGGATACTACCATAACGCAGGAATCTTTAAAAAAAAACTATTAATAAAATAACAGATCTTCTATCATTGATAAGAGACAAAGACATACTTGTAAAAATAAAACATGCTTGGCCCATTATAAATGGTTACTCAAAAAAGAAGGTACAGCAATATTTGGTTACCCCATGGTCGTTGAAAAACAAACACATTTTTATTAAAGCACGATTTGCCGTATTACCGGGATTATGCCATTTACCGCTGTGGAAAAACTAGAAAAGGACACATTATGTAGACTGTGCAAAACTGGCGAGGAAAATATTATCCATTTATTGTGCCTCTGTCCTGATTTGAAAAATGAAAGAGTGACTATATTAAAGAGACTATTTAACGACTGAGGAGTAAGAACGTGTAGACAGGCATTGATACTATGTTTATCCGCAGACCCATGAATTCTGCCTTAGTAAAATTTTTAATGAAAGTGTGGAAAAAACTAGATGAGCGTAAAACAGAAGATTAATAATTATTATATTTTGTAAATTTTTATAGTAACACATTTTATTATGTATATTTTATATGGAGAGTTGTACAGAATTTTTAAGATTGGCTCTCTTATAACTGTATATAATGCTTTATTATATGAACTTGTATTATTGTAAGATTTTAAATAATCAAACAATAAAGGATACTTACTTACTTACTCGCATATATTGAAAACCAACTGCATACAGCTGGCAGATTAGCTAAGACTGAGTTTCATCGGGCGCATGTGTGGAATATCACTGCTGGGACAAAATAACAACTGGTCGACAGGCAATCCGCCTTAAAAGCAATTGCATAGACACGCTGCTGGAGGAGTAGTGACGTAGCCAGCCAGGTACGCTTAGATAGACAAATGGAGTCATGCAGGTACAGTTTGCAGAAACAACTAGCCAGGTAAAGTCAAGTAAGTACACTAAGCATCCCTATCAGAAGCATGGAGCACCTACCCCCATTGTACATAAAGCGTGAACACTAAGCTACCCTCCAAGCTACTCTCAACTCAACGCACATATCTATCTTAGGAAATTAAAGATATCACAAACCAGAGGATTTTAGGATTGAGAACAACACTGAAGTAGGACTCCAATCCCTAGGCTTGCCGGCACCTACCTCAGTGTTGTTCTCAATCCTACGATCCTCTGGTTCGTGATATCCTTAATCATTATGATTAAAGATATCAAGAACCAGAGGATCGTAGGATTGAGAACAACACTCAGTCAATTAATCAGGTGTTGATAAAGCGCAACTACTCACCCGTGAGGGTCTTAAGGCGCTGGGGGTAAAGGAGAGGCTCCGTAGGTTGCAGGGGTCATCCAAAGAGCAAGGTCTTGAGGTCCTTCCTGAACTGGAGCAATGTGTAAGATTGCCGGAGGTGGATGGGTAGGGTGTTCCAGTCTTTGGCTATGAGATAGGCAAAAGACTTTCCTCTTGTTCTAGTCTTGTCGATACGTGGGACAGTGGCCAGAGAGAGCTGGATGATCTCAGGTGTCTTTTGGGTGCGTGGAAGGAGAGGAAACTGTTCAGGTATGCGGGTCTGGTGTTGTGCAGGGCCTTGTATGCGTGGGTGAGGAGTTTGAAGGTTATTCCTCTTTCGACTGGAAACGAGTGGAGATCGTGCAGGTGTTGGGTGATCTGACTGGGACGGGATGTCGAGGATCAATCGGGCTGCAGCGTTCTCAACAGTCTGGAGTTTGAAAAGGAGTTTCTTATTGATTTAGGTATAGAGAGCGTTGCTGTAGTCCAGTCTGCTGCTGATGAGTGCATGTGTGATGGTTTTTCTGTATTCAGTTGGGACCATCTGAAAATCTTTTAGAGCATGCCGAGGGTGTTGAAGCAAGTCGAGGATACAGTGTTGATCAGGTGGTTCATTGTGAGCGATGAGTCTAGTATGATGCCAAGGTTTTGAATGTGGTCCATCGGGCTGGGGGCTTTCCGAGGGCAGAGGACCACCAGGAGTCATTCCATGCGGAGGGGGTGGAGCCAAGGATGAGGAATTCTATCTTTTCTGAGTTGAGTTTCAGGCAGCTGTTCTTTATCCAGGTGGCGACGGCATTCACCCCTTTTTGGAAGTTGTGTTTGGTGATGTTGGGTTCGTTGGTGAGGGAGAGGATCAGCTGGGTGTCAACGGCGTAAGAGAAGATGTTGAGACCATCATTCCTGACGATGGTTGCGAGGGGGGCACTGAGGTAGGTACCGGTAAGTCTAGGGATTGGAGACCGGAATAGTATTACCATTAAGTAGACTGGTTCCTGTGGGAAATACCTCACTTGCCTTTGGTAGCTCTGATTCCCATTCATTTTATTAATTCAGAAATTAATATATCAGTTTATGCCTAGAAAAAAAGACACTTTGTTCAAAGTACATTTAAAAGGGTTAGGGCACTGAAACTGTACTGCTACCTCAGTAAGCTAGCCATTTCACCCATTACTACCAATGAAAACAAATCTTTTGCAACTGCACAAGACTAGGTTTGGCCTTCAGGCCACATCAGATAAAGTGACTACATGAATCTAACCCTAACAGTATGTATTTGTATTCAGTCACTGGTTTAAGTGGATCAATTTGATCGAGCTGCTTTCATGAGGTAGCTGCTTAATTGTTGACATTTTAGTATTAGTGCAGAATTTGCAATGTAGTACATACTGACAACTTGCTTCGGGCATTAATGGCCTACAATATTGCTGATGTAAGATATGTGAAGTAGTTGAAATTCTGTCATGAGATAAGCCAATTCCTTCATGAGATGCTCTTTTCAAATCAGATTGAACAGTTTCATTTAATATTTCGTATTCAGCTATTTTCACTATTGTGACTTTAGGGAGCCAATCTTGTCCTAGCCAGTAAAAGTATTTTTCCAGGAATACTCTCTGTCACTGAAGACCCTGGCAACGGCAGAACTAACTTCCACAATGCTGAAGAAATAAAAACCTTCTAAGGGGTTCACTGATACACCTGGTCCTTTTAAACAACAAAGTAGAGATTGGCACAGAAGCTGTAGTATAAAATCAATGCATTTATTAACCACAGATGAGGGAGATTGCGTCCCACAGTACCCTCAGGTCACGGTAGGAGACATTCTAAGGAGTACAGAGAACAGGGCCTTATATATGCATAGGTTACATAGTCAGCATAAAACCAAGGGGAGGTCCTGGCACATACAAGAATACTTACTGACTAATATAGGTATACAAAACGTGCTTGCTCAACAAAGTGGGAGGAGAGATATTTCTCCTTACATTAGCAAGGATAACCTGACAGTTCTATACTAGGAGCAGGTGCATTCTATCAGCTAAGCCTTTCTGAGCATGTGCAAGGCTCTGGAAGAGGGAGAAAGCACATGGCTAACTAAAATGACTCAAAAACCAAAGGAAATGATGGACGGAGTGTTGAACATTGCAAGCAATCACCCCCAGTCAACTGATCTGGGTTTAATCCATCACCGTTCTTTAGCCCACTCTGCCACCCCAGTTCAGACATGGCCATATGCAAATCAGTCTGACCCTGTACCTCATGGGAACAGTCCAGCCCGAACTGCCAAGCCATGTCTTCCCTGGACCGGAAACAAGCTTCCTAGGACCGGTTTCTGGCATTTCAGCCGTCTTCAGCCAGGCTTGCTTGAATCCAGTGGCAAAGTGAGCAAGGGACTCACGTCTGAGCATACCCTGCCAACGTATGGCGAACAAAGCAAAAACCAAAGGAATTGATGGACAGTGTGTTGAACATTGCAAGCACTCACCCCCAGTCAACTGATCTGGGTTTAATCCATCACCGTTCTTTAGCCCACTCTGCCACCCCAGTTCAGACATGGCCATATGCAAATCAGTCTGACCCTGTGCCTCATGGGAACAGTCCAGCCAGAACTGCCAATCCCTTGCTCACTTTGCCACTGGATTTAAGCAAGCCTGGCTGAAGACGGCTGAAATGCCAGAAACCGGTCCTAGGAAGCTTGTTTCCGGTCCAGGAAAGGCATGGCTTGGCAGTTGGGGCTGGACTGTTCCCATGAGGCACAGGGTCAGACTGATTTGCATATGGCCATGTCTGAACTGGGGTGGCAGAGTGGGCTAAAGAACGGTGATGGATTAAACCCAGATCAGTTGACTGGGGGTGAGTGCTTGCAATGTTCAACACTCCGTCCATCATTTCCTTTGGTTTTGCTAACTAAAATGACTGCCAGAAACAAAATGGCTTTTAGCTCATTCTACCAGCAATACCTGCCATCTTTAACAGACAGTCCTTTTAGCATGAGCTGAAGACATCCCTATGATCTAGAAGGAACATAGAAAATATTTAGCAAATTTATTCTCATAAATTCATCAATATCCTAATCCATTGCTAGGTGGGCATTTTTCATCCTAACATTTCATTAAGCAGGTATATATAAGGTATAAGCAGGAGGACAAAGAGAACAGAGCATTGGGTCGTAATTAACATACTGATGGCAGGAGAGAGTAATGACTATTATTACAAACAGAACTACCAATATTTTTCAAGCCTAAGCAGAAAGCAAATCCTAGAACCATCTAGTCCAATTCTATGTAAAAAACATTTTCAATAGACTTTTCCAGTGTTCCTTTTATGAGGGCTAGAGTATCAATTAATATATTCAAGGAAAGGGCAAAGTCACATTTGTTAACTGCTCAGAAAAATGTTTCTCTCGCAAAAAAAACATTATACCTAATGCAAATATTAAAGCAGTCAAACATATTATTACAAAAACAATCCTGGCTCCAGGGGACCAGGAGGACCACAGAGGGCCATGAGAATTAGGACAAGGAGCCACAAAGGGCTGCTCTTCCTCAAAAATGGGACGACCAAAAGGGTACATTACTAACAAAAAGAAGTCCTTGTTAAATTGAAGCAGCTGTACAATCAGCCAGAGGGGAGTCTTCTCCCTGTGTCTGTTTGAGCCTCACAGGCAGGCTCTTGTTGTTCCCACGGTGGAGCTGCACAACTCGCAACTCAGGAATCACGGCCCAGTTTCAAGGGAAAAGTTTCTTCTTTCAGGATAGGGCAATCACCCCCCAGGGCAAATCTCCTCAGCGATCCTGTCCAGTGTCTCAGGCAATGCACCAGTTTTCTTCACTCCAATCTAACAGGCACCAGAGACACAGCACCTGTACCCTGAACTCAAGTCCTTCCCTAACTCCTGCATTGCTCCTCTGGCACATTGCTCTTTCGTTGGGGCCACAGATTGTATCCAGTGTGCCCAGGTATCTCTTGATCAACAAACAAAGGTGCAGACTTTACAGCCAGCATTCAGGGGCGTGATGCTGAAGTACCTGAAGCAACCCTTGTTTCAAAGGGGGTCACCTCAAGCAAAAGCCTCCTTGCCGTTCTGGTCAGTCTGTGACTCTCTGCTGGGCATCAAAAAATCGATCCACGATTTCTCCTTTCTGATTTGTGACCCCGTCTTTCACCCAAGACAGTGGCAGGGGTACACACTTCACATCCCAGTGCTTCCTGCCTTCTACTTTCACTGAGACCCTAGTTGCCAGCAACGCCTGTGCTGGTTACCTTCATCTTGGCGTGAAGCTGGACTGGTGCTGACTCCCCAGGCTGGATCTGATGTCTGGGCCCCTCTGGGAATGGTTGTAAGGCAGCAAATATCTATTGGTGGACAGAACAAACAGTCTTTAGACACGGCATACAAATAATCTATCAACAGATAGCTCCTTTTAGTCTTGAGGCATCCTATACATTAGCAAGGCACCTAAGAACCACTTCATCTATCTGAGAGTAAAAACAACCCTGGACCTATTATACTATTTGAAGTAGCTAAGGAAGTCTGTGTTAATTTACTAAATTCTGAGGAAAAGAGAAAAACAATACAGACATACTCCAAATCCTTACATTTGTGTATTTCTATATTATTCATCTGAAGACCCTCAAGAAAAAAGGAAATGTTCTACACTTTTACTCATAGACTTTACATTACTTGTATAGGACTGCAGACACTTCTAAAATGATTTTTCTTTCATAAAGACACCTACATTGTACACTTAGGACCATGCTCTTATGTTATAGGCACAGCAGGAAAATCTAAAACTGCTAATTTAACAGGGATTCTTATTACATAAAGAACTTAAAAAAACATCAACATAGTGGATACATACATTTCTCCAGCAGAACATGTTGTAACAAACAAACTCCTATAAAACAATATTTTCATTTATAAATGTTTGCTGAGGATCACATGAGCGTCTTCCCTGACATTATAAACCTTATGCATACTTTTCACGATGTGGACTATGCAACATCATTTTCAAAGGGAAAAATCCTATTCACCATCTCTAATAAGGGCTTTCAGCTCAATTACACAGACTAGCTAATAAAAGATTAACAATGCCCTTGAAAAACTGTATATAACATGAGAATAACATATAGTTCCCCTTAAAGGTCAAATAAGGGAACAGCAATCTAGACTACTCATCCTTTCATAATTTCATCAGACAGTATGGGCAGTAACATGGCGTATTCTTTTATTCATTTCATTAATTCTAACAATTTTAAAACAGTATTACTGAATAGCCAATTAAATGTCTCATGGCTGTTTCCCAGACAGCTTAGACAGGCTCAAAAGAGAGTGAGAAAAAGAGAGAGAAAACATAAATTTGCCTACCCTTAATTTGTAGAGGAGCTAACCTCTTTTCCCCATTTCGACAGTAGGAAACCTGAAACAGGTTTACCTTCTGTCGACACTCTCTACCCCTATTGGTTGCAGCTGGGCACAAACAAACTTGTAGGATGTAAATAGCACATTGAGCTAGCTAGAACACATTAATAACCAACTACCACTCCTTTAGCAATTGTACTAGTGTAACAGAAGGGCGCATGAATGCAAACTAAATCCCATTGCCTCCTTATCTCAGCCCTTGCACAGTAATTTTTAAACTAAAACCATTATTTGTATATTCATGGCAGAGGTATGCTCTAATCAGGGCCCATATATACCACTACATTTCCTTCTGTTCATATGACTGCACAAAAAACTTATTTTTGCCAAAAATAGTAAGCAAAGCTTCTCTCTCTCTCCCTGCGCTGTCATCTCGTCTTTCAAAAATTTTCAGAGGTCAAAGTGTCAAAGCAAACCTTGCCCGTAGCCCTGCTAGGCTGCTAAATGCAGAACTCGACCTTTAACCCTTACCAGCTGTCCTATTTTTGTGCAAGGCTTTCCATGCGGCTTTTCCAATTCAAAGCAACTTATGGAGACTCACAGCTGAAAAGCAGTCGTATTCCCTTCCTGTTTGTCAGTAATTTAGAGGTAGGATAATAACTTCTGCTGGTTTGTTATACTTATTTTCATTTGTGTGCAGTGTGTGGTGTGCTTTTATAGCAGTATAGAGGTCAGCTGCTTGTTCTATACTTGCATGTGTGCATTCACTGAAGCCTAAGATCAGTTTGAAAACTGCTCTGAGTGGCAGAACTGCTTTTAAACAGTACATTTTGCCCAATTTCGACTTTGGTGTTGGGGGCACTTAAAAATGAATAACCTCCAATGTTTTGGCATATTAGTCATCCCCAGAGTGTCCCCTACATATCCCAGGAATGGGGGATCAGAAATGTATAAGGTACACCCTTAAAAAATGAGTTTTGTATGCCTGGGTAAAGTGGCATTTTCCATTTTAGTTCCCCCCATTGCTGTAAAGCGCTGCTTAAATTCAACTTTGATGCTATGAGTTCACAGTATCATTATTAGGCATTATAGAGATTAAAAAACGAATTTAGTGAACTTATTTTTATTAAACTTTTTTTCACATAATCAAAACATTTTAATAACACCAACCCTTTTGATGGTTGCACATATGAAAAGCAAGCCTCATTCCTTTATACCTTTAAATGTATTCATTTATAAATATAAGCACAGAAGCCTTCGTCAAATACAGTTTTTTATCCTGCACAGGGCCTACCTTACGCCGGCTGCCATTAATAAGTATTTTCATCGGGTAGACGCATGCTGCCCCCGCTGCGCAGTGGTTGACGCCGACCTGCTCCACATGCTGTGGGGCTGCCCAGCACTACAAATGTACTGGCAGGCGATACATGGGGAGCTCCGCAGGTGTACGGGCCGGGAAATTCCATCTGAGTGGCCCACTTATTTACTACATCTCTTTCACCGGCCACCCCCGGCTAAGGTGGTCTCTCGTTTTCTCGATCTGGGGATCGTCGTGGCTAAGCGACTTATCACCAAACGCTGGAAGGCAGACGTGGCGCCACATGTGCGAGCATGGCGTAGTTCTTTACTGGTGTGGGCGAAGGTTGAGGAGGTGGCACTTCGGCGGGAGGAGACGCTGGGCCTTAGAGCGACACCCATCGCATCCCAATGGGGGGAGATGCTGCAGACTCTGCTGCAATCGGAAGGGGTGACCCCGGGTGGTGGCAGGGACGCGCTGTGGGAGCTGCGCTAGGCGATGGGGCGCGATCAGCTTGGTGGAGATGCTGCGCTGGTGGGTGTGGCAGGCTTAAAAGTGAGGCCAGTGCATGTCGCGGACCGAATCTTAGTGCTTGAATTGGTCCTGACGGTGGGGGCTCTGGAGTTTGGAATCTGACGGGGAAGGGGATCAGAAGGGAGGGGCCGTTTAGAATAGAACTTGTGAGCTGCTGTTGGAAGTTGTTTTAGTTGCTAGGCTGTTGAGGAGACAGCTACCCGGTCACTGAGCGGGGAGTTTAGCACTGTTTGTATAGCTGTTTGGGGATGCACCGGGATTAGCACGTAACTGATACAGGAGATAGTGAGCGGATGCTCTCCACAAGGGCTACGGCCACAGCATCACGCATGGCGAGCGATTTGCTCAAAACCTCGCAGGTTGTAAATTTGGGCACTGCTGTTTACTTTTCAGTTAATGTAACGCAGCCGGACTACATGCGTTGTGCGCTGACATTTAGCCAAGTGATATATGTAATGATGCTCACTGATTAAATATGATGTAATATGTGATTCCACCTGCAAACTCAATAAACAGATTTCTAAATAAAATAAGCACAGAAGCCTTACTTGAAACATGAAACGTCTGCGCCACTTTTTAAAGGACAGTTATTATTTAACATCAGAACCACAGATATGCTTATGTAAAAAGCTTTAATAAAGGAAATCCCTACTTTTAATATTTTCTCTGTTAGCCAAAATAATGAAACTGTCTTTTGTAACTTTTAAAATCAACAGGAGCAGGTGCATTCTATCAGCTAAACCTTTCTGAGCATGTGCAAGGCTCTGGAAGAGGGCGAAAGCACATGGCTAACTAAAATGGCTGCCAGGAACAAAATTGCTTTTAGCTCACGCTAACAGCAATACCTGCCATCTTTAACAATGCGATGACCAACGAGGTCAAATGGATGAGAGACAACTGCCTCAAACTCATCTCGAACAAAACAGAAGTGCTGACCTTCTAGACGAACACCTATGCATGGTGGCCAGCAGAATTCGGACCAATGCTCACACCGACAGACCATGCACGCAACCTGAGCATCATCATCGACAACTAGCTGACAATAAAACGTCAAGTCAACGCAGTCTCCTCCTCCTGATTCCACACCCTTCTCATGCTCCGCAGAAGAATCTTCAGATGAATCCCACTCAACAGCAGAAATACCGTCACTCAGGCACTCATCACCAGCCGCTTTGACTAGGGCAACACCCTTTATGCTGGAATTTCCACCCATCTCCTCAGAAGACTCCAAACCATACAGACACAGCAGTCAAACTCATCCTGGATCTCCCCAAACTGACCCACATCACCCCACACGTCAGAAACCTCCACTGGCTCACCATTCAGAACAGATGCCAGTTCAAGATCCTCACGCATGCCTACAAAGCCCTACATGACCAGGGACCATCATACATCAACCACTGGCTGAACTTCCATCAGCCCACAAGACACCTGCACTCCACCTCATTCACCCTCGCACACATCCCTTGCATTTGCAGCAGTTGCAGCTGGGGCTGCTCCTTCTTCTACATTATCACCAAGACTTTGAACAACCTGCCCCTGCACCTCCAAACAGCAGCCACCCTGGAAGACTTCAAGAAGAAACTCAAGACCTGGCTTTTTGACTGAGCTCCGGCATCCTCGGCACCCAGATACCCCCAGGAATGACTGCAACAGGAGCAACAAATACGGATTGATTCGCAGTTTAATTGAGAAAGCCAGAAGGTGGGTCTGTTTTATTGTGTGATAAATGTGCCACTGATATCAATTCTTTATACATTTTAGACTGCAAACTAGTTACTGCTGCTACGTCATGTATTCATTCAATCTTTGCAGCTTGAACAGCAGCAGAATTGCATTTAGAGTGCATTCCCTCACTCTGATGGACCAGCATGTTTGGATATCCACCAACTGATGCTGTCTCCTGAATGCAGCCAGAGCTGCTTGGTTTTTATCAGTTTCCATTGTGAGTTTTGGTACTCGTTGGATTCTCAATGAGTTAAATCTACATTGCAACCCTGGCTACAAGAAGATGAATAGGAAACCATCATTGTTACACCTGGAGGTTTTTTTTTTGTAATGCTAGTAGTGTATTTAATTCAACTATGCCTGCTGTGGACTCTCCCAAGGGCTTCATACATATCTCTTTCATCTCTGACACCATGGCCTCAAATACTCCTTCTACCACTTTACAGCGGCTGGGGAGAGCTGTTTTGTGCCACTGTGGGCTGCATCGCTCTGTATGGATAGTACACAGAGTGATATTGATTCTTATATCAGTCCCGTGGCGTCTTTGGTTTTGTCTGTTTATAATGAATAAACCCTCAGGTATTCAGTGGAGGATCATATTCAAACTGAATATCTGAACATTGGCTTGCGGCCTTCTTCAACCACTTAACATGTAACACTCTAAAATCCGGTGTACTAGATTTAGTAGTTGATTCGAGAGTAGCTGTTGGTAATGTTACAATAATATTTTTCCTTTTACATAGAATCTTTCTTTGGTATGGCTGTTTCACTGCAGTGAGAATGTCATGCAGCTGAATACACATGGGATGTGTAGCCTACTGACCTTTATTACACATTGCATAGATAAGTCCTGCTTGGCCTGTAGCTGTTCTGTTACTAAGTTACATTTATTGTCACAAGCCTGCAAATGAGAGCTGTGTCTCACAACACTGACTACAAAAATATTGCAATACAAAAATATTGGAATACAAAAATATCACTGCGCAAACATCGACAGCACAAATATTGACTTTTCAACCCACCTATATGAAGTTCAAAAATATTGACAACAAAAATATTGTCATCAAAAATATTGATTGATGGATAGATAGATGGATGGATGGATAGATAGATAGATAGATAGATAGATAGATAGATAGATAGATAGATAGATAGATAGATAGATAGATAGATAGATAGATAGATAGATAGATAGATAGATAGATAGATAGATAGATAGATAGATAGATAGATAGATAGATAGATAGATACAACATCACCAAAATAGTGACAGGCTCTGCTTCCTGGTGCTTTCATGGGGTTGACCCCAATCTCCAAATCCGATAAACAATGTTTACGGTGCTCTAAAACGTTTTTTTTGTGCCAATTCTATTTATTTAGTGACAAATTATAAAACATCAATGCGTTTCGCCAAACACTGGTCTTGGTTTGGGCAGGTCTGGTCTTGTTCAATTTACGTTACTTATATACTTATATAACTAGTCTGATCTGCGTTTAAATGCAATACTGAGATATGCAGTCCATAGTGAAAAACTCTTATTTACATACTGATATATAATCTGAAAGTTATTCATTGCACTTGAAATAAGGTTAATTCTGTCAAAATATTCACTTTTAAGTCATCAAATATCAAATTGATTTTTTGATATTTCCACTGCAAAATCATAATTTCCAGTTAATTTCCTTCAGAAGTAATTCTTAATGAATTATGTCCATGATAAATCATTATGCACTTTATTTTATTCTGTAGCTTTTCTACCCCCAGAGGAAACAATTTATTCGCCCACTTTTACTTGCCGCTGGGATCAGAAACCATTAACTGGCAATGGAATATTTACTCTCATTAGAATCAACTGAAATTATATTCTGTCTTTTAAATAATTGTTTTTACAGCTTTTAAGATCTGTAACGAATACTAACTACTGTTCAAAAAAATCTATCATTTTTGTGTATGAGGACCTTTTGGACTTTTAAAGTTTTAACTATATATATGCTTGTGCAATCGTTTATGGCTCTTCCAAGAGTCGAATAAAGTATTTTCTGATCTGATCTGATAAATCATTCATATATTGCCATAGTAATGTATTAGTATATTTTTGTAAGCATAATTTATCCAAAAGCAGTCTTACTTATAGTGTGAGGTGGGAAAATTCACTTTCCAGCCTTAACCGGTACACCTCTTAGTGCCCGGTCTACAGGGTAAAATGTATGTAAATAATGGAATCTGTACTCGGGCCGCCTTAGCGTATATACTATGGCAGAGACATAAAATGATATACTCATGTGTAGAGTGGGAGGCTCTCACTTTTAGTCTCCCACTAAGTCCCAAATAGCGGGTACCCATTTCTAAGCAGAAATGTAACCGTATTACTACTCAGACAGGGTCTAAATGTTAGGAAAATGATCATAATTGAAGAAAACAGTTCACCACAGCTACTGAAATGGAACCGAGTATTTTACGTCAAAGGAAATATTCAAAGTTTTAGTAAAAACAGGGGCTTGTACCTAGTGTTGAGATCAGTTGTTATCCCAGTGAAAAGCTCTGAACCGGGGGTACATTTTTTTATGTCACAGGATTCCACTAGTGAGTGAATCCGATCAGTTAGCATACATCCATTCCTACTCAAAACGGAAGGGGAGTCTGTTCAATTTATTTGTGCGGTACAGTCAGGCAGGGTGCACTGTATTTAAAAAACTGGGACATGTGCATTTTACTTTTGCATGGCCTTTAAGCAAAAAAACTCTTACATTCATTTTTCACTTTATTATTTTGAAATTTTTACACCTGCTAACAGTCTCTGCAAAGATTTTGCCTTATTAGTACCACTTTAACGTACAAGTTACTTACCTTCGTTAATGATGTATCTGGTAGAGACGATTCTAGCCGCAGATTCTTTAACGTAGAATTATCCCCAGGCGTGAGACTGGACCCGGAAAATTTTCTTGCCCCAGCACCTCTGCGCGCCGGGGGGCAGTAGCACGTGACTCCGCCCTGATGTACTCCGCGGGCGTGACGTCAGCGAGGTCACATAAGCCCCACCCCGGCGCGCTGACGTCAGTTAGCTTCGGATAACTTTTCCGTGACACAACGCGGAGCCATCACAACAAAACTGAGAAGAGCATGGGAACAGTGTGCGAAAAAAACAGAGAAACAAAACAGAGAGAAACAAAAGGTGAGGAACAGCACCAGTTGGCACCAAGGTACCAGAAGGCTATAGCAGGGAAGCCAGGGCAGGGAAAGAGCAGAGCACCACTCTGAGGAACAACCATGCAAGCCAAGGCAATAGCACCAGTAGGCACTAAAGTACCAGAAGGCCATAGCAGTGAAGCCATAGCAGGGAAAGCACAGAGCACCACTCCGAGGAACCACCGTGCAAGCCAAGGCGATAGCCACCCTGGAGGCACAAGCACGTGAAAGCGCCGTAACAGAAAGAGAGAGTCTGCAACCACAAACCACACAGTGAAGGCCCACAAGCCCGGAACAGAGGAGCAACAGAAATCCACCCTCAGACAACACTGTTAAGGATGGCCATATCTCCTGAAAGGAGCAGGAGGCCATAGGACAGGCAAAAGAATCCCCAACGTAGAAGACCGCAAGGGGATCAGAAACTCCAACAACAGAGGGAAAAAGAACAAAAGTAGGCCCCTACACTGGAGAGAAACCAGCTGGAGGGATGCAAAGGCATGCAGTAAACAACCAACCCTGCATGAAAATAAAAAAGTGGGGGTGGAACAATCAAGCAGAACCGGACAACCTGACTGGAAGAAAACGAAGAGGACACCCAAAGAAGACAAGCCACCCAGAGGGAGGCGAGTGCAGAAAATCAAGCAGTGGGTCCTCGCAGAACGGGGAGGAAGGGCGGGTCGTGAAGGAATCTGCGGCTAGAATCGTCTCTACCAGATACATCGTTACCAAAGGTAAGTAACTTGTACATCTGATAGAGACTACTAGACGCAGATTCCATAACGTAGAATAGATACCCTAGCCATACCCACAATGGAGGAGGGCCTGCGAGAGAGCCTCCCCACCAGGAGAGACACAGAGGCCCAGCAAGGGACTTGTCACAGCGACAAGAAGGGAAGGCCAGAATATCCTAAGCCCAACCAAGGGAGAACCGCCCAACACCCCGCAGGGGCAGACAGCGCTCGATAAGCCTCAAGTAACAAAAGAACCACCTCAAACCCCAAGGAGAAGAGACAGAACCGGAGGCAGGGCCCAACGGAAGAAACACACACAGTGATGGGAAACAGCTGAACACACCACGGCCGCAAGCAGCGGACAAGGCAGGAACGGCTCCATCGCCAATAGCGCAGGCGTAAGAAGAAAGACACAGTTGCGCAAAGCCCCAGCGGAACCAGAGGCAGGGGCACAAGGGAACAAATCAAAGGTCACGACGGTGGACCAGAACAAGCAGGCCTACGCAGGCATGCGCAGCCAGCAGCAGGCAGCACCATGGAGCAGCGCACCCAAAACAAGTCGGACACAAGCCGAAGACAGAAGCCAGGGAGGGTCAGGACACACCCCAAAGGATGGGCCGGTCCAGAAACACACACACACTGACCCACGAAGAAGTGGAACCAGGCAGAAGAGAAAGAGAGAGAGAGAGAGATGGAGGACGGGCCCAAGGCATCAACCGGAACACAGAAGCCAAGGAAAGCCAGTCCCCCTGGAACACCAGACAGAGGACCAGGACGAAACGCCAGACAGAGAGACGGATTCACCACAATACGACGCCGCAGACAGCAGGCCAGACCGGTCTAGCGACGTAGCGAACATGGAAAAGGACAGACCTGGGCGCAATGCAAGCTGCGCCAAGACAAACGTCAAGAAGATTGCACCTGCGACATACCGTGACACCACAGAGAGCAAGGAACCCGAAAAGGGCGACCACACCTCCCCTGCACCTGACAGAGCTATGCAAGTACAGTTGGAAGTTAAACGAGACACGCTTGCCTCGGCAAGCCAGGAAAAATAAAGGTGAAGTCACAGTTTTTAAATATTTAGCGATTTTGGAACCGTTCATCAGCATGTCATGATGCCCCTGACGAAGGGAAATCATTCCAGAAATGCATTGGGTTTGTAAAAATAAATCATGACATGGAACCGATTCTGCGCTTTTGAGCCTCTTTTTGAATATCGATGCATAACTTGGATTGAATAAAATGAATTGAACCTAAGAAAAGAAGGATGAAAATGAATGGTGAAAAAGTGGATAAAGGAAATTAAATGACATGAATTTAATTCATTGGATTCAGGCAGTGGCTGTGCAGCTTGGCGGCACCAAGGTTGGTTCCCTCGTGGTACAGCTACAAGTACCCCACATAGGGTATGTTACGTCCCAAGAAAACATGGGAACACCTCTTAGGAAAAAATTCCGCAGCAGAGGACAAACAGAAACACCTGCGGGTAGAACCGCAGACGGCTTGCCAATCAGCCAAGAAAAGAAGACACAGACGGTCCAATCTCAGGACCTACACTGGCTTACCAACAACCAAAACCACAAGTCAAAAAAGGGGAGCTGGACCAGCAGCCAACAGCCCCGAAGGGCCAACCGAAGGACCCTGAAGGCACACCAACCACACAGAACACACAACCGGGGCTACCGAACACTAGACCCCAGAAAGGCAGTGGGAGAACACCTCCCAGAACACAGCAGAGGACCGACATCCAGGGTTACTGAGGAGGAGGAGGACAACGAAGCCCGCAAGGAACCGCTGAATGGCAGAATCCGCAGGGGCGTGAAACAAAAGAGTGCCATCGAAAGGGAGGTCAACCAGACGCTCCCTAACATTCTCAGGGAAAATACTATTCCTCAACCAAGCATGGCGGCGGAGGGCTACCGAAGAATCCATAGTGCGACCAAGAGCCTCAGAGACATCTAGAGCCGAGCGAAGAATAATCGCGGCCAGCTCACGGCCATCCAACATGGTGCCGCAGATCAGCGCAGGCACCCTCCTGCGAAGCACAAGAGAGAAGGGATTCTGCGGAATCCCACAAGCTGGAGGTTTCTCTGGCCAACACACAAAACATGTTGAGTGCCCGCAAGGCAGCACTGGAGGAAGCAAAGATATTACGCCCCCAGGAATCTAACCACCGGGCCTCCCGTGATGGAGGAGACAACACCGAAGGCAAAGAAGGAAAGGCAGGCTGCAGAAGAGGGCCCCTGGTAGAAGGGTGAAGGAAAAGGCAGACAGGATCATGTGGAGCAGGACGGTGACGGTGCAGGAGCGACGGGGGCACCGGGTCCCCTGTGGCAGGATGCCCCCAGTCCCTCAAGAGAGAGTTATGGAGCGAAGCTTCGAAGGGAAGAAGCAGCTCCCGTCTACCAGAGCCCTGATGGAGAACCTCAAGCAAATGGTCCGTGGGGAACTGGGCAACCTTGTCGCCCATACGCAAAATCCCAGCGGCCGTGGAGACAGCCCTGGCAAAGGTAGCACTCACCTCCGTAGGACAACGCGGTGGGGCGAGCAATTCCTCCGGGGCGACGGCTGCAAGCTGAGCCTGCCATCCCCCAACCCAACCGGAGGAAGAAACGGCCAAGCTCAGAATGGGGGAGGGTTGACAGACGAGTGGGGAACCTGAGGCGCCTCTGGGGAAGACTGCGGGCGCAGGGACGGCGAAGAGCCCTCCCTGGAGGACGCCGGGGAAAACGCCACGACGCGGCGTCCCGTCTCTGGGGAAGCAGAAACTAAAAGTTGCTGACCCTCAAGAGAAGAGGGGCCTCCGAAGACGAATCAACGACCCGACGCCGGCACTGCGCCGTGGATACCTCCACAGGTGCCGGCGCGATGTCGTCTGGCGCCAGAGGGGACATTGAGACGACCTCCGATACCACGCGCACCCCAGGAGAACGGGACGGGGACGGCTCCAGATCGGCAAAAGAATGGCGCCGAAAAGGCACTGACTCTATCTCCAACGAAGCGGCTGCCTGCTTGGAGAGATGAGAGGGACCCGGGGACATGCCCCGGCCCGAGCCAGCACTCGTGGCACCGCCAGAGCCGACAGCCGTTGGTGCCTGAGCAGCATCAGCTCGGCTTCAGGCTATGCCGCCGCTTGCCCAGAAGACCGAGGGGAACACAGAGACGAGCCCCGAGTCCCGGCGACCTCCCGCAACACCACAGGGACCCCCTCGGGGGTTTGCTTTGAGCCAGAGGCGCCATGGTCCGAAAGGGGGGACCCTGTGGGGCAGCACCCCAACGACACCACACCTCCAAGACCTGAAGCCGACCCAGTCAGCGCCGGGGCCGGAGCCGCCGGCGACTCCGCTGAAGGCCCCGCACATGGCAAGGGATCCGCAGATGTCCCAGGAAGAGGAGGAGGAACCAAGGAGGCCTGCAGGGCCAAAGCGTAGGCCTCCATTTGGGCTCTAGTCGCCCCCACACCAGGAAACGGTGGGTAGGGTGGCGACGCACGAGGCCGCGCGACCTGCGGAGAACCCGGGCCCCCCACAGGGTGGGGACCGGGCCTCGGGGTCAACCTGTGACACTTACCAATGGGCGAGTGATGCCCCTGCAGCCTCGGAGAAGGACATGTCGGAGACGGAAGAGGCGGTTCTTGGACCCTTCTGCGGGGGACGGACGCGATGACGTCGCTAACCTGGACATGAGGGCCGAAAGGAGTTTCATCCGGCGCTCCCGCCGGGACTTCAGCTTCATCTGCTGACAAGCCTTGCAGTCCGTGGAGTCATGGTGCTCACCCGAACACCACATACAAATGGGGTGAGTGTCCGTCGCCGACATCTGGTGTGCGCAAGACGAGCACGTCTTAAAGCCCGAAGGCATTCGTACACTGTTCCCACAAAGAAACACAAAGAGTGAAAAGAAGTCCTAAAAACAGGCCAGGGACACGATACGGATCCGCGTGGCACGCGGAAAAGAAGAAACCTGACGTCAGTGCACCGGGGTGGGGCTTATGTGACCTCGCTGACGTCACGTCCGTGGAGGACATCAGGGCAGAGTCGCGTGTTACCGGCGCGCAGAGGTGCTGGGGCAAGAACATTTTCCGGTTCCAGTCTCACACCTGGGGATAATTCTATTTTAAGGAATCTGCGGCTAGTAGTCTCTATCAGATATACAAATGCAGCAGTGAGAAATGTGATCAGTCAACCTTTGCAAAGGGCCTTCCTCTTCGCAGCAAGACAAGTCACATTTTTTTGTAACTTCTGATCCGTTTGAGCTGCAAACAATTCATTAGTTAAAATTGTCAGATTATGTAGCAGATGTATTATTTGGCAAATAAGCCATACTTATTTAGAAAACTTTTGCAAACTAGGATATTTTTCCCATTTATGTTTGAACTGCTCTTGTGGAAAAAAGGAGGAGAAATTCTGATGACAGAAACTCCATGGATCAGAGACAAATGGTTTGTGCTTCCACTATTAGGCGTATTTGGGACATTCTGTGATTGGAAACATATCCCACTTTGTGATTGTATTTTAATGTCAGTAACTCATATTGAACCTTAAATAATTATGGGTATCCATTCATTGAATTAAATAACATAATAACCTGTAACTGGTCAGTGAAATGTCAAACAAATACTAAAAATTGGGATGTTTTGCGCATTCTGGCCACACCTCTGACTCTGCCCACTGATCCAGTTCTCGGGTTATTCCCGCCCTCTGATTCTCCACACACAGTTCCCCTACTTTTTTTTTTTTTGAAAAACTTTATTGTGCAAGAAAGCATCATTACAAACATGGGCCTACAACCACCAGGGCCGGCCGCTAGTATATGCATGTCAATTGCTTGACGTCACGAAGCAGCGACTGATCCCCAGAGGCTCCGCAGGATTACAGGAGATATTCTCGGCAACTCAGAAGTTAGGCAGGATACAAAATATTTTAGATTTTGAAAGAAAAGAACAAACAAAGAAACAATAAAACAAAACTCAAGGCGATAAACAGTCTAGACGGTGTCGAGCGCCGATGGGGGGACCCCACCATTCCAGGTAGAGAATCAGGAGGTCAATAGAGATGACCAGGGGGGGGGGAGGCAGCGGGAAAGTCAGAACAATCAGCAAAAAGGGTACAGTATTCCAGGAACCTCAGGATCAGGGGGACAGAGAAATGTCCGGAGTATCTTCAAAAGGGGGCGTACAAATGTTACCTCGGTAGGTGCTCCACTGACCCCAAATTCTACCCCACGCCCCGGGCTTGCCCCGAACCAGATATACCGTCTTCTCTCTGAACATGCACCAATCCATGTTCTCCTTCCACACTGACACGGTGGGAGGTCGTCGGGAAACCCAAAGCTGCGCGATATCCCTCTTTGCAATCATGTTCCCAAGTGCCGCCCACCGGGCCTGAGCAACGTTGTAATCATTCGGCTCCCATACATTCAACAAACATCGACGAGCCTCAGGCAACAGAGCGACCCCAGTGACACACTCCATTACCGCATGCACACGGTACCAATATGCCGCAACCTCGCGGCACTCCCAAAGGATATGAAGGAAGGTGGCGCTCATTCCACAGCCGCGCTTACACAGCCCATCCGAAGAAAAACCCATCACAACCAAACGAGGACCCGTCACATAAACACGGTGAAGAATTTTGAGCTGGACGAGACAGAGACGGGCAGGAATGGCGACCTCTTTCGGAGAGGACAGTGCGGACTGCCAGTCTTCGTCATCCAACTCCAACCCGTCTCCGGACCAGGCCTCCCGAAGACGCACAAGGAGGTCCGCCCGATTGTTGATTAATTTCTTATAAATCAAGGAAATCGTACTATCGGGCAGATGACCATCAAGTATACGGACCTCGAGTGGTGAAGATGCAGGGACTGTGGGACCGGCCTTGAAGACCGACAGCAAAGCGTGGCGAACCTGTGCATATCTGAAGAACTCCCTCTCACTCAACTCATACTCACTCGGAAGCACCGCAAAGGATTTGACCGCACCTTTCACCCAGAGATCACCCACTCTGCTAATGCCAATCATATCCCAGTTCTCAAAACCTTTCGTTGTCCAGAGGCATCCCAATCTGTCCGACGCAAACAAGGGGGTCGCTCGTGTCATGCGATCATTCCAACCCATGGCCACATTGGCATCCTTCCACAGACGTACTGCAATCTTAGTGGGTCCCGTTAGGTTCCTCCCCGCCGTCCGAGAGTAGAGCGCTCTGTTGAAGTTGCCACTAGGCAACTGATATTTATCCATCTCGAAAGCCGGATTTGGACCGGGTGCATACGTAGCATGGTTGATAGCGGACAACTGGGAGGCCCAATAATACCTCCTGATGTCCGGGAGCGCAATGCCCCCGTCATACCAGTGGAGAGTCAGTTTTGCAAGAGCGATGCGTGCGCGACCGTCCCAAACAAGTCTCCTCTGTAAACCCTCCACCTCCCGGAAGTAGGCCGCCGGAATAATATCAAAGGAGTTCTGGAGTGCGTAGAGAAATCGGGGCAGGGACATCATTTTGAAAAGTGCCGCTCGACCGAGTGGCGACAACGGCAACCTACGCCACCGAGCCACGTCCAACTTCAATCGCCGGAGAGGAGGAAGGAGATTACGCTCGTGGCAGACCGCCGGGTCCAACGATACGTAGACCCCCAAGTACTTGAAACCGGATTGCGAAATTTGAATGGGAAACCTATTCAGTAAGGGGGGAAGGCCACCGGAAATAACATACACACAAGATTTAGACCAATTAATGATCAAACCGGAGTTTTTACCGAAAGAAGTGAGGACGTCAAAGAGGACATTAAGGGATTCACGCGGGAAGGTGAGGTACAAAAGAATATCGTCGGCGTACAACGAAACCCGGTCCTCAAAGCCAGGGGCCCACTGAATGCCCTTTATCGACGGTTCCCATCGGAGCCAGGCTGCGAGCGGTTCTAGAGCAAGAGCAAAGAGCAGGGGGGACAACGGACACCCCTGCCTAGTACCCCTCCCGAGAGCGAAGGGCTGGGACACCCTCCCATTGACAACAACCTGAGCTAGCGGATCCGTATATAAAAGTCTCACCCAACTAATGAATCCCGCACCGAAACCGAACTTCGCCAGAGTGGCCCAAAGATATGGCCATTCTATCGTGTCAAAGGCCATCGTGGTGACCAAGGAAGCCAAGATGGCCGGCTCGGGAAGAAACTCCGCCCTGGCGAGAACGCCATGTAAACGCCGCAAGTTGAGAGCAGTGTTCCGGTGCGGAATGAAACCAGATTGATCTGGATGAATCAGGTCACAGATAACAGCGAGTAAGCGATTAGCAAGGACCTTGGCGAGAATCTTTGGTTCAGCATTCAATAGGGAAATAGGCCTGTATGAGGCACAAAGATCACGAGGCTTGCCCTCCTTAGGAATCACAACTATGGTGGCCAGACGCTGGTCACAAGGGAGGGAACCAAGCTCACGCGACTCCAGAAACATATCACGGAGAAACGGTGCGACTTTATCCGGGCGCAATTTGTACAATTCAATAGGCAATCCATTGGGGCCCATAGCCTTGCCAGAACGAAGGGAACGAATCGCGGTAGCAATCTCGTCGGCCGACAACGGTGTCTCCATGCACTCTCGATCCTCTTCAGACAGGCAGGGCAGCGCAATGTCCCTCAACAAGAAACGAGAGTCATCCTCATCTCTATCGGACACCGGGGAGTAGACCACACGAAAATAGTCAGCAAAACACTCCACAATCTCGCCAGGGTCAGTCACATGCACACCGTCGGAATTCTGAAGCACAGGGACCACACGGTTCGCTCTCTCCTTCTTATCAAGCCATGCAATCAATTTACCCGCCTTATCCCCCACATCATACAGTCTACCTTGCTGTTCCCTGTACATTGTCTTGGCGGCATCCGTAACAAGGGATTTATATTCAAACTGTTTCAAGCTAAGGGCGTGGAGCCTATCCTGGGTGACACCTAAGTCTAGATCAGCCTCCAACTCCAGTATTTCGGCCTCCAGCCTCACGACCTCCCCATTCCTAGCTTTCTTGGTCTCAACTAATAAAGATAGGGCCTGTCCACGGGTAACAGTTTTGAAGGCTTTCCACAGGGACACGGAGGACAAAACAGACCCCTCGTTCTCCAGGAAGTAGTGGTCGAGCGACTTAATGAGGCTGTTGCGAGTCTTGGGTTTGTGCAGATGCCAAGGGTTAATAGGGGCGATCCGCCCCGCAGCTTGCGTCCCCATGTCGAAAAGAAGCCACACAGGGGAGTGATCTGAAATGCCCCGGGCCAGGTGTCTAACCTCCCCAACGTGGGAGGACTGGGCCGCGGGCATGAGGAAGTAATCAAGCCTGGAGAGACTCCCATGAGCCCCGGAGTGGAAGGTGTATTGACATTGCATCGGATGCATTAACCTCCAGCAATCCACCAGACCAAAAGTGTCCAAAAACCCACCAAGCCATGATTGGGAAACGGGAAGGGCCCTGGGGGGGTGGCGATCCAGATCGCCGGATAGCACGGAGTTGAAGTCCCCACCAATGAGGAGAAGACTATCGGGGAGTTCCAGCAACATCCGACCAACATCAGAGAAAGTGGAGGTCTGGAGGCCGGGGGGAACATATATCGTGACTAAAGAAAGAGTCTTACCCTCCCACCTACCGGTTAGGGCGGCATAACGCCCTCTGTCGTCAAGGATGACATTATCAATCTCTAGTGGGAGGGAAGACCGGACCAGAATACGAACCCCTCTGGAACCAGTGGTGAACCCGGAGTGTGCAACCAATCGGTATCCCCACCTATTCATAGCATGACACACATTGCCGACCAAATGCGTCTCCTGCAGGAGTACCACATCAGGAGTCAAACGACGCAAATATTGCAGTACAACACCCCGTTTGATAGATCCCCCAAGATATCAACCTCAACCCACTACCCCCCATCCCCCCACAGAGAGCAGGACACCTGAAGCAGAGAAAGAACCAATATGCCGCCTTGAGAAAAGAAAACACGAACACAAACATCCCCTCCCACCCCCCAACCGAAACCCATTACAACTCCCCCCTCCCTGCACCCTTGCAGACTATAAAGCCACCCCAAAATGCAGTGTGCCTGTCACCCTAACAATCCCATTCTACAAAAAGACCCCGGAGGAGGAGAGAAGCCGTCTCCACCCGCCACCCGGACGCGAACTACTATAAGGCAAAATATACAAAAGAAGTAGAACCCAACTGAGCAATGTCCGATTGTCAAGGTTTAGGGACCGAAAGGTAACTTCTGTGGAGGCTCACCACCCTCGGCACCGCCAGGGAGCCCCGTTTGATCGCCCCGACCAGGCAGGGAATCCAATCAGTCACTCACATTGTCCGGTCGCTCGAAAAAGAAGGTCCGTTCCTCGTATTCCACTCGAAGCCTGGTAGGGAAAAGCATAGCATACGTCAATCCCAGGTCCCGGAGACGTCGCTTAACCCCCTGGAAGCCCATCCTCTGTCTCTGGACAAGTTGAGTGAAGTCCGGGAAAAAATTGACAGAGGAGTTTTCAAATTTCACCGGGCCGTGCACTCTCGAAGCCTGCAAAATCGCATCACGGTCCTTGAAATAAAAAAGTTTTGCGATGATAGTCCTCGGAGGAGCGCCAGGCTTGGGCTTACCGCCCGGGACACGATGTGCACGCTCCACAGCTAAAAACTTGCTCAGTCCAGAAGGGGCAAGATGGGTGAGGATTAGATCTTCGACCAGGAGGTCAACCGAACGAGTCTCGGGATTCTCTGGAACACCTATGACGCGAATGTTGTTGCGTCTTGCCCTGTACTCAAAATCCTCCAGCCGATGGGACATCAGGTCGTTGGCCGATTTCAGAGCGCCAAGGTCTGCCCGAAGTTCCGACACATCACCGTGAGGCTGGAAGTCTTCAAATCCAATGACTTCACCTTCTCGTTAGTCTTAGACAGGTCGGCCCTGATTAGAGTGACATCAATGGCGACCGTGTCAATTTTACGAGCCAGAGCCTCATACTGCTGGCCGATGGTCTCCTTCATGCCGGTGATAGCGCCCATAATGTCCTGCAGGGACAAGTCAACAGGGGAAGCAGGGTCTTCTCTGGCGTCCTCCGGGGTACTGCTGGAGAGCCCGGGGGATCCTTTGGCTTGAGTGTAACGGTCCATAACATTTGTCTGGACCGGTCCCCCACGAAGAGACGTCTTGGTCTTCCGCTTCTCGGGTTCACCCCTGCCCGTCATGTTGGAAGATGCACCCCGGAGGGGCCCGCAAGACCTGGTGAAAATGGCCGCCGGCAGGTCGGGCACCGACAGGCCAAGAAGCTGGCTCGTAGGGTCCGGAGAGAGTCACGACTTGACCCAGTAGGCTGTAATGAGGAGGCAGCGATGACACTAAATGGAGGCTGGATTGATCCCCGGCCGAGCGAAACGGTCCCTCAATCAGACCACGTCAGGATCCGAAAGCGAAACCGAAAGTGGGGGTACGGCCACCGATGAGGTCCCAATGGCGTTGTTGTTCAACTACGTCCCGGCTCCACAGATCACCAAGTCCCCGGCACGGCCTCCAGGTGGGCCTCAAAAGTTCAAAGTGCTGTAATTCTGGTCGCCCAAGTCCGATTTAAATTCTGGAAAGAGTTATGGACTCAGTCGAGGTTCACCTTCGAGAGTCAGTCCAAGAAATCAGGATATCATCAGGATAAATTGCGAGGAGTGGCGAGGGTCCGGGGAGCCCTGTGCTCACGCGACCATCTTGGATGCGCGCTAAGCTCCTCCCCTCCCCTACTTTTTTTACCCCACTTCAACCACTGATGTCAGGTTGCTAAGGACCCTGTTTTTGTCCTATTAGACTTCTGTCTCTGTCTTTGTTGTGGTTACAGTGCCTGCTTCAAACTCAATTTGTTAGTGTTAGATGTAGGAGAACACTAGGATGACCACAGTACACTCCCCACATACACACCCAACCCTCAGAGCCTAATTCTAGTGTGCAGAAGACCTTTACCATCTTGTAAATTTCCTTACTTATTTGAGTTGAACTTCTTTGCAGTAATGCAAACAGGAACTATAGAAAAAGTGGGTAGCGTTGCCCCCCGGAATGTTTACCTCATTGGTTAGGGAGGAGCCATGCATCATCACCACCCACTAGCCAGACCCAGGCATACATGTGGCAACCCCGGGGCACCTTCTTCAGAACACTTTCAGAAAAGGACTGGACCTGCTCCCTCTTGTACCCAGGACACAGAAGTGGACTGTAAGGTTCATAAGGCTGGCCTTCTATGTGGCTACAGGGAGACGACAAGTTGCAAAAGGTTTTTCTTGAAAGTACTCAGCTGACCATTGGCAAATAGATCTGTCCTGGACCGTGCTGCTGGCCTCGGCTTGACACACCGGGAGTCTGTGAGCGACTGTTCTGAGGTCTTGGGGCTTAAACATGTTCTCCTGTCATTGGTTGGGACCTAAACGACTAAGGGCCTTATTAAGATCTTTGCGGAATGGGTCCCGCTGTCACTTTTATGGCAGTGTTCCCGCCCACTGCCTTGGCGGGCCACCTGCCCGATTAAGATCTTGGATGGAACTTGGCTAAAAGAAAGCCGCAGTCCGTTCACCTCGGCTGAGACTCCTGCTCCCGCCTTGATGGCGGGAGAGCCAGAGGCGGGTCTTGAAGGGAGTCCCACCTAGTTTCCCACCATACAGATTACGATTTGCCTTTCCATTGAGTTTTTCCTGGCAGGGACACTGCCATGCGCGAGTCAGCTGAAAGGTAGGAAAAGGGGTGCAAACTCACCTGTTTTATTGGGGTCCCACTTCGGAATCTGTGTCCGATGCCATTGTCCAGGTCCTTCCTGTGCTACTGCCCTTGGACCACGATGCTCAGCAGCCCCATTTTCGCCAGAATCAAAGGTAGGCTGCACTGTCGCTCCTCCAATGCTGTGTATGGTACCAGTTACTTTTGGCTCATGTTATCTTACATGAAACAAAATAGACAGTACATATGACCTACATATACATTACAACACAGGCACAACATATATTGGTATTTGCTAGTATTAAAACGTAGAACTTACCTGCCTTTACAGCAGTGAAACATCACTCCATCAGGACTCTGCCGCCACGAGACTGCCAGGCCATCTGGAACATCTAAATCTGCTCGGTGGACAGCCCTAAGTCATAGTACTGTCAGCCAGAAAAGAAGATCTCCGCCGCTGTGGGCTGCTGTCTCCAGCAGCAACATCTAAATACGGCGGGCAGGAAGGTCTTCAGCTTGGCAGAGTACTCAGTCCCGCCGCTACAGCTGGAGGGAAGTAAGACTGCCCAGTTCATAATCAGGCCGTTAGTCAGAAGCCAAACTCTGCGACCACGACCAGGACAAATCTGGTTGGTGTATTCAACAAGGGCTCCATTAGAGTCAGCCACAAATCATGCCTATGTTCTGGTCTACCATGACCATTGATTACCATTGGCACTTTGTCCTTTTCGGTACTTTGCTTATGTAAAAGATTACAAATATATGTCTTCAATCCCCCTTTTTGGATTGTTGTAATTTTTTGGTGCCATTTGTTTATTACATCTTACTCTATTTTTCTAATTTGTTTGGAATTTCTGATGTTTGGCGTTTCCAATTTATTACTATTTTGGCACTGCCTAAATACCTAACATAGTCCCCTAAAGTAATCCTGTCCGATTTGTACCATAGCTACCAGGGGGTTGAGCTCAGGTTGATTTAGTGACTTTGAGGCTTTACCCAGTCTTCGCTAAGCCAATCCGCCCAACTTGTAATACGGCACTCAGACTGCTGAGCTCATTGCGCTAGGACCACCAGCACCGATACAGCAGTCCACGGAACCGCCAAACCCATTATAACTCATAAAAACCTAGCTCAGCAGCCCGCATATAAATATTTTGTATCAGGTTTTCTGTCAGCTTAACTTACAGAAGCAACTTCCTATGTTAAGGAAGAGGAATCTAGCTTGCACCACTCAACTTCAATGCTTGAGATTGCAGTTGCATATCTCCAGCTGCACTATTAGAAAATTGAGGTGAAGGGCCAAACCCCTGTTGTAAAAGCAGGTCCAATCTGAATGAAAAAGGAATTAGGGGGCAAATTCCAACAAATCATATCATACTCACTTAACATGTGGTGATTAGATTCAATTGCGCTTGGTTCTTCCACACCTTTTCCAGGATTTTTTTAAAAAGCAGGATTAGCAGGAATGTGTAAAGTAGATTTTGCAAGCAACCATATTCCCCCAGGGATCTATTAGGAGGGAAGGAGTGCGCATCAAAAGTGGGAAAGATGCTGTTCTGGACAGAACAGAGCCACATGTGGGCACCCCAATCAGAAAAACACCATCTCCATCACTTTGAGTCGGAATTCCTACTTGTGGTACAGAGCAAGAGACAACTCAGCGGATCCACCTTCATATTCATGTATCCCGCATGTTAGAAATTGGGTTACTGGAGGAGGGGAGTAAAATCCTATTCACGGAGCAACAACAATTCTTGTCAGGGTGAAATCACAAGATATAACATAAATTAACCTGTGCTCAACCCTCTGGTAGCTTGCCACAGGGCAGTCGAGCTAAACTCAAGGCAATGTGTAAAGTATTTGTACAGAACTTCATACAGTAATAAAATAAAAGCACAACACAAGGAAACGCCAATACTAATTTTGAAAAATATAGTAAGTTGCAATAAATAAATCAAGACCAAAAGGACAAAATCCAATGTGAAAGGGAGGCTCTGGGTCACACTAGGGCAGATGATTGCCAAGCGCAACATAGCGGAGTTATGGGGGGCCGCTGCACCACCGACAATGAAGAAATGGAAAGAGGACATGGATTGGTGTATGGCGAGAGAGAAAACAGTCTATGTAGCTCGGGGGTGCCCTAAGAAATGGATGGCAATTTGGACTAAATGGAATGTATATCGGGGAGGACTGTGTGAACCCCCTATTATCCCATCCCTTGATGACCACTGTACGAGGTGAAACCCACTGCATGTACTGTAGTTGTAAATTTTATAGCGCAAGCAGCATACCGACGCATGTAAAGAAAGTCTTTCATGGAACTATACGATCTGCATATATGTATCGCATGACCATTGTTTCCTGTTTAATAAACAGAATTAATAAAAATAAAAAAAGGACAAAAACCCAATCCGTAGAACTGGAGATGAGCAGGTCTAAAGTTTTCAGTGAAAAGAGCGCAAAAAAGCACATAGTGCCAACTGTGGTTATCCAGCTGAGCTAAGGTCCCACTTAGGCCCGCTGAGTAAGAGTATCTTAAGTCCTGGTTGTGAAGAAATGCAGGGTGCTGTGACAAGGATGCGTCGCACAGCAAAGGTGGTGAAAGGTTCTTTTGAGGAGATGCGTTGTGCAGCGGCAGTTCCAGGGCTGCGTTGGATGAGGTGATGTCCTTGCATGGCAATGCATCACACAGCTGCGTTTCCAATGGGCTGCACTGGCTGCGGCAATGTCTTTATTTGGAGATACATCGCGCAGCGACGGTTCCGATTGGCTGCGATGAGCGATACGATGCCCTTGCGTGGAGATGCATCATGCAGGGGTGGTTTTGATGGGTTCCGATGGGTGATGTGAAGTCCTTGCATCGCAGAAGTTTGGGCAGCAGAGGTGATGCGTCAGTTCCAGGTGCGATCCATTGAGCAGCTGAGGCGATGAACCAGTTCTGCGGTTGATGCGACGCGCCTCGGAGGAGATGGGTCAGTTCTGCTGGATCCACAGATGGTCTGACAGAGAACCTTTAGGCCCATATCCAAGGGTCCAAGACTGGGAGGATACCACTTGGGAGGGTAGGACTCACAGATGGCAGTCCAGGTGGTGGGTTCAAGGTTATTGGGTGTCAGTTATGTCCCTGGGGCTTCTGATCATGAGGTCAGCCAACTAACCCTTGGGTTCAGAGATGCAGATCCAGTCCTTCTTACTCAAGCAAAGAGGCAGCAGGTCAACATAGAAGGGCAGCAGTCCTTTACAGTAGCAGTCCAGCAGAGTGGCAGTACTTTCAGCAGCACAGCAGTCATTGTTCCTGGCAGAATCCACAGGTCAAGAAGTGTACTGAAGAGTTGGGGTCTGAGGTCCATTATTTATACATGGTGCCCATTTTGAAGTGGTGGACGCATCTAGACAGTTCCACCCACTTCCCTGAAATTTAAGGCATCCCCTTCCTGCCTGTCCTGGCCCCAGCTTGTCTGGGGTCACAAAAGACCAGTGTCAAACCCTTTGCAAGGGTGCTCACAAACAGCCTTTAAATGTGCAAGTGTAGTAGGTGACAGCTCCTCCCCCTCGTTAACTCAGAGTGGCCCTTCCTACCAACATCTATCTTCCCTTTATCTAATTGTCTGGGAGCAATACACAAAGATCAATCACCAGCTACTCCTAGTCACCTGATTTAGGAACACAATGCATGCACGAAATGGTTAGGAAAAGCAAATACCAACTTTGTAAAAGTGGCATTTTCAGAATTGTGCTTAAAAATCAGACTTTACCATTAGATAGGAATTTTAATACAATTGTTTAGACATACAATTCGACCTCTCCCCCTGTGTCCAATTGGAAGTTACAGCTTATTAAATCTAATAAGGAACTCCAATGTTATAATATGGGGGAGGAAGGCCTTGCAGCAGTGAAAAACGCATTTTATAGATTTTCACTACTAGGACATGTAGAACTTAAATGTGCATGTCTAAATTTTTAAATACACTGCACCCTGCCCTCTGGGCTGTTCAGGGCATACCCCAGGATCGACTTATATGTATTAACAAAGGGTTGGGCCTGGCAAAAGGCTTATTTTGACAGGTCATAATGGCAGGTTAAAACTGCATATAGAGGCAGCAATGGCAGACCTAATACATATTTAAAAAGGGCTACTTAAGTGGGTTGCACAATAAGTGCAGCAGGTCCACTAGTAGCATTTAATTTGCAGGCCCTGGATACAGAGAGCACCACTTTACTAGGGACTTACCAGTGAGTTAAATAGGCCAATTCTACCATGTTTTGAGGAGAGAGCACAAGCACTTTAGCACCATGAACGTCATTTTGAGGTAGTCAGGTGTCGCAGCTGTGGTCTCTAGCTTGCTCCCTGCTACTCCTGGTACTTCCTTTGCAACGCCTGGCCACAGAAGAGGCAAACACTTTGTCCTCTCTAAGGCAAGGGGCATAAAGGAAGTGCCAGGAGTAGCAGGGAGCAAGCAAGAGGTCACAGCTGCGACCCCTGACTACCTCCAAATGACGTCCATGTTTAGCCACACCCTCCATCATTTCGCGATTTCGCGATTTGCGAAAAAATCACGAAATCAGCTGCCAAGCGTGTTGGCCGTGAAATTTACCAAACCGGCCGCAAAAAAAGGCCTCCCGGCAGGCATAATACAAATTATGCCACTTTATTGGCTGTATGTGCATACATCATCACGTGAACGGCGCTGCCCAGCCGTAATAGCTGCCTGCTTCCTCCAATACAATATTGACGAAAGACTTGCGAGAAAAGGAAAGTATCGCTTCTCTGCTCTCCAGCTTGCAGGCTCGACTGCTGTTCATGTAATTGAAGGAAAGAATGTTAAAAATGAAGATCCCAGCACAGCATGGGGAACAGAACAGGAAGTCGGTTGGTTGTTTGTAATGATTTTATTGGGGAAAAAAGTAGTTGTCTCACAAGGCCTTTGTGTATTTTCTGTGTACTAATTGTGAATGTTCGGCTACACATTTTTTCTTTGGGCTTCCCATCTCACTGGGACCCACAACCTGCCCTGGCAAAGTGCTCGGCCCCAGGGGGGTGGGGGGTACTGCCGAGTTCTTTGCCAGGGCCGGTTTTCGGCCGATTTTGTTAGAGGGACGATTTTGCAGCTATGCTGCAAAAACAGTGGTGGAGCAGGTAAAGCGAAATTTGTATACCTCTCTATTTGCATGACAACATACTAATTACGTAATTATTCTATATATTAACCTGTATTAACTGTTTGGAGTGTTACTATTAATCAACTTTACACTTTGATAAACACAAAATACACGTGGGACTAAAATGCAAATTGCATGGCTAATAATTCTAATGATTAACTATGGTACGCATAGTAACCGTAGGACGTGTTTTTATAGATATTGCATGATTTATGTTACTTTTGTAATGGTTTGCGTTCCTGGTATTGCGGAATGGAGTATTATTGCTTTAAATGTTGCTATAAGCTAGGAAACTACTAATATATATTGGGATTAGTGTAGGTTTAAACATTAGAATCTTCATTTCCGTATATTAATGATGTTTTATGTTTGTTTTGCTTAAGTTGGCATTTGGGCCTATTAGGCCGCGATATTCAAAATTGAGTTTGGACGTGGCCACCGTCGTGTGAGCACAATGTTTACTGCGCAGACTCGGATGGCTCTGAAGATCTCCAGGCGACCTCCGAAGTGGGCACTATGTCCCTTGTCATGGATAGGAACGTGGAGGATTGCCAGAACTCAGCTAGTGTGAATGACAGAAAAGACAATAAGTGACCTGTATCCAGAGGTCTACATGTTGATACTTCGGAACTTTTTGCATGAGAACTGTACAAGCCAAAAGATGACATATTCGATTCCCTGAGAACCAAGAAAACCTGGGAACAACGTCCAATAGTTCAAATGTTAGGGGCTTAGCCAATCAGGACGTTTAGATTTTAGAAAATGTTGCAGGTTATCCTAGAATTTACTATAAAAGGGAGTAAGCAAATGCGTTCCAAAAAGTGGGTCCCGAATTTGCGTTGGTGACTGCTGATCGATTTGCTTGCACGATTGCCTGGTCCTTTTTTATATCTTTGGGACTGTATCGTGCCGAGCAAAAATAACTTTTTCCCGGACTTATTTGGGTATTAGCCTGCATTCGATTGGATGATTTCACCCGAAGGGATTTAATTTATGCAGGGCTGAGGTTTTGAGAAATGGTCACCGATATCAAGATTTAGGTAAATATAATTGTCATACTAATATTTGTACCAAATATTCAATTTGAAACTCTGTGTTGATTAAAATGCCGATTATGCAAATGAAAGCGAATTAATTAGATAAACTAAACATTTGATTAACGGAAAATGGGTTTGTGATTCTTTTAATAAGGTATTGATTGAAGGTTCCAAAGCTTTAAATATGTTTTAGCTGGTTCTAAATCACCATCAACCAGTCCAACAAATTGGTCCATCGACCAAGTGGTGGAGGGCCTTGATGTTAAAGTTAGGATTCTATAGGTGCCGATGTCTATACTATATATAATGTAAAGATTTTTCCTATAGGTAATAAGGTACCCCCACATGTCCAGCGCCTCTGTCCTCCTGTGTGCAGATTCGGAGTGAGACGGATGAGTGTTGGTGTCATGGGCCCCACCAATGAATGAATGTATGAAATGAGTTAGTGTGATGACGGGTCTGTGACGCTGGGAGGAAATGTAAATTTGCCCTTTCCGCTGGAGCAGTTTTCTGGTAGCAGAGTTATGGTTTTATTGTATTGGTTTGGTGATTATTGAATATTGATGATTGATCATTGATTTATGTACTAACATTCTATGTTGAGTCGCGTCGCGTTTTATGTTGTTTTTTAAGACTTCCGGGATGTAGGAAGTTGGATGCCCTGTAGGTACACAGGGAAAAACCTGTGGCAAGTGAAGTCACACGGTGTATTGTCTTGTTGCCCTGTAGATACACGGAGAAAATATGTGGCGATTGGAGTCACACGACGCATTGTCTGGGTTCGAATTGGTAACATCGTTGTGTGTTATCGTTAGGGACATTTCTGTGTGAAAGTGCATGAGTGCAATAGAAACAGGTTCTCTCGTGAAACTCTGGCCTTAATTCTCAGGAGCAGTGTAGTCTCCACATGTGTTTTATCCCCAGAGAAACGGTTAGCCTTTTTGCTTGTTGGATGGGTAAGGTAGAGGGAAGTGCTACTTTATTGGCGAAACAGAATAATTTTGTGGCAAGGTAGAGGTAAGCGCTGCTTTCGAGAAATACAGAATTCTTGTGTAATTGAATAAAACTATCTCTTTGGTTTAGCGAAACAGGCAATGGTGGTGTTTTTATGTCGTTACTAACAGTTGTTTGATGGAAGAGAACGTAAGAGAAAGTTTGCCGATAAATTTTGTAAAGGAGGGGTCAGCGGAAGCAGGAGTAGCGGACGTCAGAAAGACCGCACTGGGATTGGCCACCCATAGAGAGACGAGGTTTTCACGGATTGGTGCGCTAGTGTACGCCACACTAGGAGTGGAGAATTGCCAGTGTGACGTAGACGCACAGGATTGGTGCTTTAGTGTGAGTCGCGCTGGGATTGGAGAATTTCAGAGTGATGTAGACGCTCCGGATTGGTGTGTTAGTGTGAGTCGCGCTGGGATTGGACAGCAAACGGAATAGTCGTAAAGAAGCGATTCTGGAAATCTAGCGATTTGAGATTGAAGAATAAGAGAAAATGATGTATTATGATCCACCAGAGAAGGAGAAAAAGTCATGGTTTGGGAAGATTAAAAGCCTATTTAAAAAGGATAAGCAAATTGTGACTAGGGAAGGACAGCTACTTCCTCCACCGAAATCGCCTGCATCCTTTATGGTAGTAAAATATGAATACCATACATGTATTTGGTTAGATAATTGGGCAAAGTATACAAAAGAAGATGGAGTTTTAGCATTTCCAGAAAGAGGTTCGTTCAGTTTAGCTGTATTACGGAACCCAAGAGAAAGAATGATGAGGTTAGAACCAAGACCTAGACCTACACAATTTGAAGCTTTAACGGAATGGGAAGAAGAGATGTATGAAAGAGAACGGCAGCGTAGTGGCGGAAGGTATAATTACATGTTTGGTAGACCGTGTGGACGGGAAAGTCGTGATGACAGAATGAGGAGATGGCGGAGTGCAAACATGACTGATGGGATGTTTCCATTGAGAAATGCGGAAGGGACGAGTGGTAGAAAATGTACAGAAAAGAGAAATAATACAGGTTCAGAAGGTTACAAGTATGGTGTGAATGAGTCGGAGGATGATGTGCTAGAAGACATGTTTTATAAAAATCCTCCCCCGTATCAACCAAATTCCGCGTTGCTGACGCCAAATGTGCCAGTAAAAGACACACCGAGAAATAAAACTTTTGAGCAAACGCCACCTGATTTAGGGAAAAATAATCCATTTAGAGACTCTGAAACAGCACAACCTGTCAGGACGGTAAATGAAAATTCAACTGAACTGGCTAGAACTACCCTGGAATTAACTGAGAAAATTAGGGAATTAACCAAAAACACGGAAGCCGTACTGTGCCTGTAACTATATGACCAGTGATGCCTGTCTTTGATAAACAGAAGGATAGTGAGCATTGTTTAACAGTTCTCTACCATAGTAATAAACAAATCGAGACGGGAAAAGGAGATTCAGGAGAGAATCCATGGGGAAAATTGGTAGGAACCTCAGGATTAAGTACTCCTAAAAATCTGACAATGAATCAAAGTCCAGCAAGTAAGACACTGATGACAACAGAATCAGCATCAGAGTCTCCAGAAAGAAGTATGGAACGAATATGGAATGAAACAATTCCTGTAGGTCCTACTTCTGATGAATTAAGTGATTGGTTAAGGAGTTTACAGCAAAAAGATACAGAACCTCAACCTTTAGATGTGGCCAAACTAAAAATAACGTTGGAGGAATTAATAGTAGGGACTATTCCAAATGAAAAATTAAAAGCATATCAGGATGAAGAGCTAATGTTTCTTTGTAAAAGTATAACTTGGAGAGCGAGGAGTTTGCATGAGAAACAGGAAGAAGTGGCGAGTGAAATGGGCATTGATTTTGAGAAAATAAGGTCATTACAGAAGCCATATAGAGTAGATTTCTCTGAAAAAGATATAGTAAATCTGAATACTGCAGGAAGACTAACTCAAATTAAAGAACTGATTGCCTTGCTAAGAAAATGGGGTGATGTAGATAGATGAGAAAAGCAGGTGGTTTCGAAAAAGAGATGATGCAACAGATAAGACCTTTTCAGCACTCCCGGTAAGAGAAAAGGAGACGGTGATAACGGAATGCCCTATGAGGGAGATCCCAGGAGGAGGTTATGTGCATGTTCCCTGGACTAGACAGTATATTTTATCATTTACAAATGATTTCCCCAGACTTAGGGAGAAGCCTTTGGAGTGGCACCGACAGGTAGAAAGGTTTGTTAAATTATCAAAGGTGTTGTGGATAGATTTGAATGGTCTTTTTGATATAATTGTGCCAGCAGATCTGTGGGCAGAATGTAAAATTACGGTAGGTTGGCCCACTCAAGAGTATCCTAGGGATCCTAAAACAGGTGCCCCTGATCCAGAAGTAATGAGACAGTATGAGCAGGTAATTACCTTTTTGAAAAATAAAGTGCCTCCTAAAGAAATTGATTGGGTAAAAATTGATAGAACTCACCAGGAAGTTAAAGAATCTGTCCATGCCTATTATGAAAGATTGCTGTTAGCCTTTAAACAATACAGTGGTGATGAGAAATTGAGTGAAAAAGATATAACTAATTTTGTGTATCGATTTGTATATGGGTTGAGACCTGAAGTAAGTGAAATGATTAAACAGCATACGGTAGATTGGCAAAATAAAAAGATAGATGAAGTATTGAGACATGCAAAATATTTTAGCGACGAAATAAAGCAAAGCAGTGCAAGCTGAAAGAAAAAGCCATGTGGGCTCAGGTTAAGGTAGCTAAAAGGCAAGAAGCTCAGCTGATTGAACAAGCGAATGGCATGGGCCAAGTGAAATCAAAGCCCAATATTGGAAAAGGAAAGGGACAGATTAGTTTAGACGAAGCGAAAAAGAAGTAGCCATGTCATAATTGCGGAAAATTAGGGCATTGGCAATCCAAGTGTAAATTGCCCCTGAGTGCTAATGGCGATAATGCATCATTGAATCCACAGGTGCAGAATGAGGTGAGTTGTCAACCGCAACGACAGCAGCAGGTTGTTGCCCAACAGTGTCAGGTGCCAAAGCCAACTTTTCCACAGAGGGTAAATCCTCAGAGATACAGTAATGAGACAGGATTCTACAACGAGGAACAGGTAACAAAGCTACCGCGCGCTAGTGCCGTTTCGCAGTATTGGCTGCAGCGCGATGAGAGTGAGTCAGAAGAAAGTTATTGACGGTGCCGAGGAGAGGAAGAGGAGTGCGTACTTGGCACAACTCTAGAGGTAGACCAGACAGGCCCTTTTGTGGATGGAAAGCTAAATTATGAAAATATTACTTTCCTAGTAGATACTGGTGCTACTCGTTCAACTGTTAGATCAGCTGACGTCAAAAATCTTCCTCTCTCGGATGACACAATCCAGGTAGTTGGAGTCTCCAATTGACAGATAAAAACTTATCTTACGGAGCCTGTTAAAGTTAAGATAGGGAAATTTACTGACATGTACAGATTTGTTGTGTGCGAGACCAGCCCTGTAAATTTGTTAGGGAGGGATTTGTTGTGTAAAATGAACTGCACGATTTTCTGTACTCCGGATGGCATAGCTTTTGAAACTCCTGATGAGGATGTACTGTATAAAATGACCATGGCCAATATGGAGCCCGAAGTTACTGAGGCATTTGTTGTATTTGACCCAGAGGAATTGCCTCAAGAATTGAAGAAAACAGTGAAACCCGAGGTATGGGATTTCACGGGAGAAGAAATGGGACTGATGAAAAGAGTAGACCCTGTGAAGATAACTGTAAAAGAAGGAATAAGTTACCCGAATATTCCCCAATATAAATTGACACCAGAAATAATTGCAGGAGTGACTCCCATAATAGACAAAATGATTGAACAGGGAATTTTGAGAGACATAATGAGTAGTCCATGTAATTCACCAATTATAGGTTTGAAGAAGCCTAATGGAACTTACAGGATAGTGCAAGATCTGCGAAAAGTGAATAAAATAGTTGTACCTTGTTGTCCCATTGTACCAAATCCTTCAGTGATTCTATATCAGATTCCCCATGATGCAGAATAGTACACGGTCATTGACCTGTGTCATGCTTTCTTTTCAATCCCATTGCAACCTGACAGCCAACAGATTTTTGCTATCCGGTTCGGCAAACGTACCTTGGCATGGTGCCAAATCCCACAGGGGTATACAGAAAGTCCATCAATATTTAATCAGATCCTAAATTAGTCCCTGGAAGACTTAAACATGCCTGAAAGCTCAGTACTAGTGCAATATATCGATGACCTACTGGTGGCATCAAGAACCAGAGACTTAAAGTATCCCCATCAAAATTACAATTTTGCAAAAAGAAAGTAGAATATTTAGGCCATAAAATTGAAAAAGGTCTGAGAAAGGTAACTGCAGACAGGATCAGAATAATAAAGGGAATGAGAGCACCAATGACACAAAGAGAGGTGAGAATGTTTCTTGGAATGGTTGGATACTGTCGTCAGTGGATCAGCAACTTTTCACTGATTGCAAAACGTCTGGTACGCTGAACGAAGAGCGATGTGAAAGATCCCCTTGAATTGAACAAAGAGGAAATGAAGGCTTTTAAACAATTGAGAGACAGCTTGTGTGAAGCACCGGCTCTTGGAATGCCTGACTATGAGAAAGAATTTGAGCTCTATTGCAGCGAGAGAGATGGGTGTGCACTTTCTGTGTTGGTACAGCGGCATGGAAAATTAAGATGACCAATTGCATATTTCTCAGCTGTATTAGATCCCATAGCTGTAGCATTGCCTGGTTGTTTGAAAGCAGTGGCTGCTAGCTGTTAGAGTTTGGAACAGAGTGAATGAATTGTGATGGGATACCCTGTGAGAGTGTTTGTACCACATGATGTTGCGATCCTTTTAACAAGGAGCCGCACTCAGTTTATGACGCATAGTCGTCTAACTAAATATGAGAAAGTAATTTTGGGTGCTACGAATATGAGTCTTGTGAGGTGTCTCAATGTGAACCACTCAACACTGCTACCTAATGCTGTAAATGTGGAAGTGAGGGATGACGTGGATCATGATTGTCTGGAAGTGCTTGACTTTTGCACCAAACCACGTCCAGACATAAAAGATGTGCCATTGAAATAAAGTGACTAAGTGATGTTTGTGGATGGGTCATGTCTGAGAACTGAAGAAGGGATTTTGAGTGAAGCATACGCAGTATGTACTGTAGCGGCTGTATTGGAAGCGTCATGTTTGAAAGGAGTAAGATCAGCTCAGGTTGCTGAATTGTTTGCATTGACGAGAGCATGCAAGTTGGGAAAGAATCTGCGAATAACTGTGATTACTGATAGTCAGTATGAATTTGGAGTTAGGCATGATTTTGGGCAGATTTGGTCCCAAACAGGGTTCTTGACATCGAGTGGAACTTCCATAAGTGGTTGGCAATTTGCTTAAGGTGATACAGCTGCCCAAGAATATCGGCGGTAGTAAAATGTGCAGCCCATTCGAAGGGTGCTGACTACGTGTCAGCTGGAAATGAGTTCGCAAATGACATAGCGCAATATTGTGCGCGCAACCAGAATTCAGTTAATCGGAACAGGGAAAAGGAAATGAACTCATGTCCCTTACTTTTTACTACCACTGTGAGTACTTGGGAAGAAGTGAGGCAGTTGCAGGAGAAGAAGAAAAGAAACAGTGGGTAAAATCCTGATGTGCACCACGAGAGGCAGACAGAGTTTGGGTTTATCGGGATGGAAGGCCAGTAATGCCTGATAGCATGATCTCTACCATGGCACGGATGTACCACGGACAGGCACATGTGGGCAGAGACAAAATGATCAGACTTTTCAAACAGACCTGGTATAATGCAAAATTCCGGCTTGTAGATGAGAGCCTTTGTCAGAGATGCCTAATATGTCAGCAATACAATCCAGGGAGAAAAACAGTGGTGAGCTTGGGAACGATAGGACGAGAGGGAGGTCCTTTCAACCAAATGCAGATTGATTTCATTGAAATGCCCCTTATGTAATCGGCTCAGGTATGTTCTAGTAGTTGTTTGTCTGTTTTCACGCTGGATGGAAGCGTACCCAACCAGAAGGAGTGATGGGGTTACAGTAGCGAAACTCCTATTGAGAGAGTTCATTCCTAGATTTGGGTTCCCAGTTACGATTGAGTCAGATAGAGGAAAGCATTTTGAGAATGAAATCATAAAATTGATTTGTGAAGCATTGAATGTACAACAAAAACTGCATTGTGCCTACCGTCCAGAGGCTTCTGGAGGGGTGGAACAGATGAATGGCACCATTAAAAACAGATTGGGAAAAATGTGTTTGGCCACAGGTTTAAAATGGCCTGATGTCTTTCCTCTAGTGCTCATGACTATTAGATCGATTCTGGATAGGAATACTGGACTGAATCCCCATGTGATTGTTATGGGTAGAGCGATGAGACATGTTTTCATTCCTGTCAACAAACTACTGCCTATATCTGATGAATTTGTGTTGGATTATTGCAAGGGATTGACTAATTCCGTTCATTCTGTGTTTCATCAGGTTGGATCGGATGCCACCACCCTTCAAAAGAAGCCAGCTCATGATTTGAGTCCAGGAGACTGGGTAAGGATCAAAGTGCATAGAAGGAGAAATTGTCTAGTCCCACGTTGGGGAAAACCACTTCAAATGATTTTGACCACAACGACGGCTGTGAAATGTGCCAGAGTAAGGTATTGGATTCATGCGAGTCATACTCTCCAAATCCCTAGTCGTGCAAATAGACCGGAAGAAGATTATCTGGGAGAGTTGGATACCAGTTCTGAGTCAGAATCAGAAGAAACCAGAACAAGACAAGCTCCGAGAAGGGGAGAGTTGGAACCAAATCAAGTTCTAGAACAAGAGAATTTGCCCTTAAGGAGACGACTGGAAATTTCAGATACTAGCTCCGAATCAGACGCTGAACAAGTGAGAGTACAGGAAAAGGTAAAGGAGAATATTGAGGAAATCAAGGAAATCCTTGATAAGGAAGCCCCACATACAAGTATGAGAGAAATTCCATCTGAGGTCGTAGAATTATAAGGTGAGGAATTAGATACAGAGAGTGAGGGTAAGTTTGTTGCGGAAGACCCCCAAGGAGGTGTAGGGAAACCACACATCCAGGTAGAAGAAGGGACAATAAGTCAACAGGAAGATTGCGTGGAAGAAACACGAGGAGGGACAAGTTTAGATAGGGAACAGGAGGCTGTGAAAAAAAAATACAAAGAAGGTAAATGTCAAATCGAGATCGAATCTGAAGAAAGTGAAGGAGAAGCACAAGAAGGACGAGTCTTGAAGAAGAGAGCTTGCAAAACCGAGCGAGGTGAAAAGAGAACTAGATTGAAAAGGCTAGCAAAAGAGGAAATTTGGCCAAACAGAATAAAAAGACTGAGGTATCGATTGACAAGAGTGAAATCATCTAAAGCAGAACAAGTGAATGAAGTGTCCAGTCAAGGGAGATCAGAAGACACTGATGAGGCACACGTGAAGAAGGAAAAGGGAATTAAGAAACCCAACCAGAAGTATAAGTCACCGGAATGGACGTATGTGGCACTTCCTGAAGTACAAGAGGAAGCAGATAGCCAAGAAAGTCTAGGTGTGACTGTACCGGAAGTGGTTGAAGAGGAAGAAGATTCGGGAATCCTGAGAGTTATCTTGTCTGACATCGGAGAAGAAACGGATGTTCAGGAAATTCTGAATCAAGATTGTGAAAACAAGGTAAAAGACGATCAAATGCCAGACTGAAGTTGCAGAAGAAGATGCAGAGAGATTGAATTTCCGGATAAGACATACAACCGAAAGGGAACCAAGTAGGCGCTTAGAGCCTTGGGTTTAGACAGAAGTTAGTTGTGAATAAAGGAGGCTAAGTCAAAATACACTGATCATTTCCGAAATGGCAAACACTGAAGGTAGAAAACCTACATGTGTGTTCCTTCGAAGATGGTGGAAGGTGTGTTATTGTTGTACAGGATTATTAATGCTTCTTTGGAGTATATTAGCTATAATAATTTTGTTTAGAGTAACTTTTGAGAAACTAGAAAATCACACTGAAAACAAGACTAATATAGAAAAGGTCTATGATACTCGTGCAACTAGATTGGTAGATAGAACCGACTTACATAAGGATAGGTCTATAACTGATTTTTCTAATAACGTTTTTTCAAAGTTATTTTATGAATATGTGAAAACGATGGATGTTAGAGATTGTTATGTTTGTATGCAGTTACCTGCATCAGTATCAGAGGGTGTTACATATCACCACCTTCCTTTGACATATGGGATAACATGTAGTGTATTAGCAAGTTTGTTTTATAAAACAGGGAAGTTAGATTAATATTATTCT